>NW_008824031.1:988208-1028118 GCF_000699105.1 Pygoscelis adeliae
GTCGTCTCCTCCGGTCCTTGGTGTAAAGGACCCGGCAGGACAAAGCGAAGCAAGGCTTTGAAACTCGGGACTGCCAATTTTTGAAACTCGGGACTTTGAAACTCGGGACTGCCAATAACGCTTTCCCCGTTAGCGTTTTGGACTCGTCTTTCTGCAAGTCCTGCGGGCTACGTTTGTGTTCGGGCTCAAGTCGTTCTTCCCAAAACTTAAACCGCCTGCCAAAGTTTTAGCTAAATGCTGTAGAGCCAGCGAAAATGTGCACAAGTGCAAGAATTGACTCTTTCTGAAACCAAGAAGGAGGCTGGAGGACCTCCGGCTGGCCGGGGCGCTCCCCAGCGCCCGCTAACCCCAAGAGCGGATTCACCCCTCGTGGCAGTCCGTGGGGTTTCAGGGACTGACCCTCGGCGTCACTTAACTCGCGGAGCTCCCTGAGACTTTCAGCCGTCATTGTGTGACAGGGAATTACTGCAATTAATTCCCTATGTATAGGTACGCTGCCTATAGCAGTCTAGGTATCATTTAATGGATTAAAAGCATCACGTTCAATTCCAAGTAGCGGCCAGTCTGGTCACTATGTATATTTCGAAAAGACATTGTTTTCCTCAGGGCAAACAAGACCTTTAAAACCGGTGTTGGTGTTCCTGGCACGATATTTTGTGTCATTTGAAGAACCTAATCAGTCACGACAGTTGTATTTCTTCCAGAGAGGTTTCTGAATTCAAACCTTCACCTATGTGCGCTAGGATTCTGGACGAAATCACAACCAAGTATAGGGGTGATTTTTCCATCAGTGAACACCAAAACCATGCTTGCACTGCCTGCTGACCTGCTGTTAGGTTGCAGGTACAACCACACTGATTTCATGCAGGTTAATGTGATTTTTTTTTTTTCCCTGTAGAGCTGATCAGCCCAGCCTTGCGGTCTGTGGAGTGGAAGCTGCAGTGGTAATGCACAGTAATTCACAAAAATCCCTTCTGAGCTGGAAGGAACCTGCCACGCTTTCTTTAGCTGTGAAGATTTCTACTTTGGCTTTTTCTACGTGCTCTAAGATGTTCAGCAGACAATTTTCCACCGCACACTGGAAACTCATGGTCTCTTCTTTCTCTCTAAGGAAATTTCTTCGTAAATATTCATTAGATACACACTGATGTCCCTGAAGCTCTCTGGGGAATAGGGAGCCCCGTCAGGATAGAGGGCAGCAGATCACACGTGTTTCATTAAGATGGCATAGGGCAAGTGTGAATGGAACTCGGCTGTCTGAGAACTGGGTGAAATACAAAGAAAAACAGTTAGACGTGCTGTTCTGCTTGTGAAGAAGGAGTGCTCTGAAACCCTGACCTCAGAATATGAAGCAGATTTGAAAGTGAGCGGCGTCTGCTGCAGCAGTGCTGCTGGTGCTGTCACTAAAGGGTAAATTTAAGGGCACTTTCCCTGAGGGCTGATTACATTTGACACACGCCACCCCCACCCCACTGCAGGGCAGATGTAGAAATCTTCTGTTGCAGCTATCTGAGTCGGCCTCAGGTGGAGACATCTCTTAATTGCTTTGCAAGCCTCAACCTTAACAACATCTGTTACTGATCAGTTATTTCCTCTTTGTGAGCTGTGAAGGCAAAGTAATTCTGCTTGGTCTGTATCAACACACCTTAGCACCCCACAGGGAGGGAATGGGTTCATCTGCCAGTCTGTTGACTTGTTACCCGATAGAATGATTCTGAGTGTTTTGTTAGTTTTGTAGCAGTAAGCCTCGAGGAAGATCCACTGGTGATTTGGAAGCAGAAGAAAGGCTGAGATCTGATCTGGCAAAGCTTGCTGGCATTGAGCATTCATGAAAATTAATGCTGACAATTTCCTAGGTTAGTTAATGAGACTGTGTGCTACGTTATGCAGCTTCTGAATATGAAAAAGCAACCCGAACAAATCCCAAACCACTAATGGTAATTGTGAAATATGGTGATTTTGATTTATCCTTGAAAATGTGTTTGTGAAAGAAAGACAGCCTTTTTCTTGCTACTTTGCTTCTCCTGTGCCTGTGTGAATATTACAGACAAATTGCCTGGTTGATAGCTTTGTCACTTACAGAACAAAGAAAAATTGCATTTCATTTTTTTCCCATAGTTTCCATTTCCAGTAAGCAAACTTAAAGAGCAAACTGGACTGGACTACGCTTGCTAAGTCTGTGTCTCCTAATATTCTATTTCTACAGGTGCTTCAAGAAAGTCAGGGCAGACACAGAAGGACCCTGGTCATAGTTCACCTTCACCGCTTCCAGCAGTTTAGCGTTCAGAAATTTTCTGAGCCGAAATGTCCATCTGGATCTTAATGTTTAATAGTTGTCAGTAGGCCCACGCTTCATTCATTTGTCCAGTCCCCTTCTTAAAAATATGTTATCCTTCTCTTTGAAATCGGGAGTTTCCTTAACAATTCCTCTCAGTTTGTACTGATATAAAAAGAGTGTGTTTTGGCCAACTTGCTCGTTCTTTTCTAATGTCTTAATGTAAAAGGGTGAAAGCAATATTCCGGAAATTCTTTTAAGCTGAATATACATTACAGTAGCTGATGTAGTTGGCCGGGCGCCAGCACGCAGCCTGTGTTAAGTCGGCCGGCGTATCGGGATGCACGCGTATCCTCTGTTAGGGCTGAAGTAAAGCACAGCGCCCCACGCGCTCAGTCCCACTGCACTCTTCTTTCTGTGCTCTGCAATATGGATTCGAAGATAAAAAAAATCCTCCTTGAATAAACCTGGTTTTACTAGAATGGCTCAGGGCCGCTTCCTTTCTTCTGTACCCTTTTCTTTTCGTACCGTATCGTAGCACGTCAGCCTTAACAGACAACATGTTTACAACTCGGATGAAAGGGCTACACCCAGCTCAGACGTTATCTGTTCACAAGTGCATGTCGTTTTACTATGACTCGTTAGCAACAGAGTTCATGCCCTCATCTTGATGAGTTGGTTCGCGCATCAAAAAATGTTTGATAAGCCAGTGATGTGCAGGATTAAGGGCTGGCTCTTGAGGTATGCTGCTGTCAAGCCAAGGTTCTGCCATCTTGGAATGGCAGCCAGTACTCGCTCTTAAATTAGCATGGCATGGTTGAATTTCATAGCATGTTACTATTCTGCCAGCTCTGAGGTACGCCAGTTCTGCTCAGTAGATCAAAACACTCGAAGGTCCCACTCACGCTAGAGGGCACTCTCAAGACTATAAATTGTTCTTGCTGTTGCGAAGATGTTACTGTTCCGCCGACAGCAATGTGTGGGGTTTACAAAGGGGCTGCTTTCTCCCGGGTTTTTCTCACGGTTGTTGTTCCTGGCCTTTCCACTTGTGTGCCTTCATTTCTTATTTCCTCTTATTTTGCCTTTCTAGATTATTTTAATCTATCAAGAAAAAAAAAAAACAACTGAGCTCCGACGGTGATAACTGCCATTACTGACCTAACGTGGTGCCACGGTGTTCTGGTTTCTTCCTCTGCAGGCAACAACATTTTTCATTTAATACGAGGTGGTTGTCCTAAGAATTCTTTAAATCTGTGTCCAAACGGTGCTATTCCATTATTCTATATGGATTTACCTGGGAGAGGCTACGGGCACCCCTGCCCTTTCACTAGTCCCACGCAGTACAAAACATCCTCTCCCTCACACGGCATGGGAAGGGCTGGGCAAAACCTTCCATCCTCCACATTGCAGCTGCATCAGCCCTGGTCTTGTTAGTTGTTGGGGAAATAAGTCCTTGCTTTGAGACAGCTTTGCGTGTTGCGCCTCGCAAGCTCGCCTTTATCCACTCCCTAAAGCAGCCGTTTAGCTGGAAAAACCCAGGGTACGTCCATTCAGCTTGAAGGGGCCATGTCAGCGCATGCTGGCGAAGAACCTGGCTCTCGGCCCTCACCATGTCTAACAAACGATTCCCCAGCAGCAGCCCACTAAGTGCATTTAGTTCAAATATGTGTGGCTGTATTGTCAATCCTGGATAGAGGAGAACTCTGTCCAGAAAACAGAAGCTGCACAGAGTCAAAGCGAGTCCCCCAGCGCTGCCAGGGTAACGTGCCACAGCTACAGGGACCATCACTAGGGCTAATGTGGAAATTTTCTCCGTTACCGCCTTTTTGGTTGAAATCTGTTTACACTGGGAAGTCTTGAAGGCACTCATTCTACCTCTTTGCTCTCTGCTGAGCAGTTCCCATGAGTGGCGTGATATAAGCTATAAAAGTAATGTTCAGCCCTAGGCCTACCATCCAGGGTGCCAGTTAATAGAATGAGACTTTTTTGTGCCGCTGGCATGTTTCCCCTGGATGGAAATCATCAATACGTTTAGTGTAGGGCTCCGACTTCCATCAGTACCAGCTTTGGTATTTTAATTATGTAGTCTGGTGCAAATCAATCTCTAATAGACAAAATGTCTTATCCCATTTGTAATGCCTTAACTGGCTAACATCTTTTATTTCTTCCACTTGACCTTTTTCATGTATATTAAAATGCCTTATAACTTATTCTATATATTTATGCTCAGTACGTTCCTGCCATGTATATGCATTCATCTTTTTTTTTTTTTTTTTTTTTTTTTTTTTTTTTTTTTTTTTTTTTTTTTTTTTTTTTTTTTTTTTTTTTTTTTTTTTTTTTTTTTTTTTTTTTTTTCCCCCTTGCATGAGTTCCCCCTTGCATGAGAATTTCAGAGAAGATACTGGTGTGACACAATCGTATCTTCTTTTCTTCTATTGTATCCGTCCTGTCTGCACGATTTGGAAGATCTCCAGATTGATGGTGAAGGTGTTCAGTATTGCCTCTGTTGCGAATACCGATTCTTTATCACTACCTAAACTCCAGGAAGGCCTACCTATATATACCAATATATCACCACTGAAACTGGTGCAAATACAAAACTGTAATATTGGCATTGAATAACTGACTGAATAACAGAGGAGAGTAGCCTGACATTCCTCCTAGCTCTTCAAAATTCACAGCTCTCCAGTGTTCATCCCAGACACCGGTCATTCTTCTGGCCAAGTTCAGCACCCAGCACATGAGCTTGCTGCTGTTTTATTCCAACTTCAGTTCTTCCGGCAAAGTTGGAGATACTTCTTTGTCCAGCCCCCTATTTATTTCAGTACCCAACATAAGCAAGCAGAGATCACGGAAGGTATATTCTTATTTTTTCTGCAGAATGTATGTACTTAAAATCAGTGGACCAAATCCTCAGGAAATGGGTTTGATGTCTTAGTTACCTTTTCCAGTAATCTTCTTTAGAAGCTATAGATAGAAACTTAGTGCTGTTCCAGAATGGCAAGGCAAAACTTTTCTGAACTTACTCAGTAAATGTCTTCGAACTATATTTTATCTCACATAGACGTGATTACGGCCCCATTGGTACAGATACAAACTGCATTCCTGAATTCTGAAAGAATGGGTCTATGCAATTGCAAGGCAGGAAGAAATGCTTCCGATAATCTTTCACGTTGAGAGTGGTATTGTATTATCTGCGAACTGAAAATACAGTACATTTAAAGGAGGCAGTGAAAAAATTATGCTGACAACCAGAGGGTTAATAGTCTAGGCTCAGTAGTCTGCAAGACTTCAGCAATGTTTTAAAGGAAAGGTTCGCTAAAAACATGGAAGTAAATGCAAAATGGGATAAAATGCAAAATGGACTTAAAAAAACAGATGACCTCTGACTGACTTATCTTTCTTGAATAATAGCTGATTTTATGGACAAGGGAAATGCAGTGGCTATAATCTATTTAGACTTCATTAAGCATTTGATACAGAAACATACAGGGAATAATTAGTTATTAGGGATTAGTATAAAGTGAACGAAGAACTGGATAAGGGGAGATGGAATGGCTGACGTTCAAAAGCTGTGTCTGTATTAGCGAGCAGTGCAGCCCTACAGGAACAAATATGCAAAGTAGTTGGTGCTCAGGACCCAATATCCACACTGTAGGTGGAGGGTTGCTTCTGACCAGCTCGTCTGGTCCCATGGACTGAACTCTGGAGCACAGCAGGGCCACTGCCAGAGAGCATGTCTTGTTGAGTTTCATCTGAAATGAACCCAGTTTCCACGCTGACTCTACTCCATAGTGCAAACCAAAGCATGGAACAGTGGTAACAGTCATTGCAGAGCAGGATGAAGCCACCACAAGGGCATAGCCTCGATGGCTGGAACAACTGAAGCTGAAGAAAATTGGAGTACAAAATGCAAAGTTCAAAATCTGCCTATTTTTGATGCTATAGGATGCTAACCAAGCAGTAAAGTTGTAACCATAGTCCTGACGTACATGTAACTGTGCACTGGGACCATAGCTAGTCTTACCTGGAGCAAGGCAGATTCTTGAAAAAAGAATGTCACATCGTCTCCCCAGTTCTCCTTTTCTTCTTCACCCATTTACTAAGGACACAAAACATGCCGTTACAATGGATGCCAGTGGACATTTTTAGCATGAATCGGCGGTACTACTCACCAGCGTGAGTAACGGGAAACACGTTCCCCTCCATCTGCTGGCCATTATCCCCCTGGTATAGCCCAGCAGGCCGTTTGCTTTATTCAAGATGCAAGTGCACCGTTGGCTTATATTCACCCTGGCATCTGCTGTAAACCTCAGGTCCTTTTTGGCAGAGCTGCTCCTCAGCCAGGTGCTTCCCAGTCTGTACTGAGACAGGGGGAACCCTGCGCTTCTTCCTGAGCTTCGTGAGCCTTCCGTTGCCCAGTCCTCAAGCTTCTCAAGGTCTTTGCCATTTGTTGTCAGCCACTCCTGAATTCAGGACTCATCAAAGGACAGGTTTCATTCATGGCAGAGCGCTGCACTATTTTAAGAATCTCAATGGAAACGTAATTCTAAATACAATAGGTTTGTAACTGGGAGTTTCCTCTTCAGAAGCAAAGAACACCATGAAATACCTTGTTATGACAGCGACTGGTAATACGCTGTATTGACCAAGTTTGTCAGTTTGTCGGGCTCACCAAAGGTTGGCTCCAGCACCTCCCTTTACAGGCCAGCCGGGCTTCCACAAACCTCAGCGGCAAACACCGTTTCCACACATTTGAAGAATTAGGCCCAGTTAGCATTAAAAGTTCTGTCTGATAAAAGGGAAGATGAAGATGCATGCTGCCGCCTCTGCTCTAAGGGCACATATACCTGACTGTATTCTGTGGTCCTTAAGAAACACGTCTCCAGTGCTTCTGCCCAGGGTATTTTAAGGATTTCAGCAACAACCCAAACTGTCTGAAGTACTCAGCCGCTTATCAAGCACTGTGAAGGTATCTCCCGAAACCTAACACGGTTGCCTGAGGCACTATTTACAGGCCTGTAATGTAAACTCTGGTGTATGTATTCAACTTCTAAAAGGTAACGCCTGTCAAAGGGAGGGTACGTTATCTCAAGACTGCAAAAACATTCAAATACGAGTGTTATTTTTTTCCTGACAAAGACATTTCCTTGCCAAAGACATTTTTGTAGACTGTTAAAATTTGTACTGTTTCCAACCACTGAAAATGCAGCTGCTGGCCCAAATTTTCTACATTAAAGGAAGCTATAAAGTGTATGTGTTTACAGAAGATCTTTTTCCTGTTTTTTCTTGTTGGGTTTTTTTTCTTACAATCTCATAGGCTGGTGGGCAAATATTTAATGCACAGTCTGTACTCCAGAAATGTACAGATATTAATAACACATGAAGCTATTTTAGAACAACTAATTTCCTGCAAGTGTATGAGAGATTAAAAGGCAAAGCCTTGAAATCCTTATTTAGACTTGACTTCTTTAATGCCTCACTCTGTGGCCGACATTTACATGGACGATTTTTTACTTTAAATTTGAGCAATATGTAAGGGTTCAGCCAGCCCCATCCAAGAGTAAAAGGTGTGCCTTACCAAAGCTCCTTGGTGATGGACCTGTGATTTGGGAAGGAAAGAACCCGTTTTCTTACCTCCCTGAAGCAGGCTGTACGACACCAGTTCGCACACACCATGAATCCCATGCAGTCCTGTGATGGCCGAGCAGGCTCCACGCCTCAGGCACCCTCCTTTTCATTGGCAACACGGATCTAATAAAGGCATGAAACCAGCACTAACAGACTCACTTAAATTAGTAGCCGACAAATCCACAGGCTACTCCCTTGATACAGCGCCTACACCACAAACGGGGACCTCTTCTAAGGATAAGATGGTTGGAGCTGGATTTTCTTCCTTGCCCGATTCCTAGCTAAAAGGGTGATGGCAGCTATTCCTTTTTGCAAACAACCAGCACTTGAAACCAGCTCTCTGATGGATATGAAATGTTACTGTAAAGAAAGCCGGGCCACTTTCACGAGGAGTAAGGAGTGGGCTAGAGCTCGGCCCCACGTAAAGTATTACTCGAAGAGGGTAGGGACAGGAAAGTCATCTATTAATTGCAGCTCTCCAGAGGCAAGATGGTCACATTGTTCCCATTTTTACTGGGCTGGGAGGGAGGAAACAAGATAGACAGTCTTAAGACTCAGGTCTCCAGCTGACAGACAGCAGATGGACCAGTAATAAACCAGAGCGTTTTCCCAGTGGGTAATTTCAGCAGAGAGAGACACCCTCAGTTTTGGGTTGGGTTTGTTTTTTTTTTCCCCCCCTCGGGCATTGCCCATCACGTGGAGTTAGATGAAACTGCTTCAGATGCTTCGGCTACCAAAGACCATTCGACGTGAATTTACATATATATATATAACTGATGTAAAGGAAATGAAGAAACATTAGTTAATTAGCAGAGCAGTTCTCATACAGCTCTCGGACACTGCCCTGAACTGTGTACTAACCCGCTGTCATTTACTGGACAGGTGACTCACCTGCTGTTCCAGACTTCCAAAATGGATGAGAAAAAGAGTGATTTCTAGAAAGGCTTCTGAAAGCCCTAACAGTACTTGTCTGAAGCCCTTCCACATTTTAGAGGTGATAATTATGTTATCTGAGCCAATATCTACCCTTCCTTTCTAGCACAGTGCTGTTGATAAAGAGCTATATGGAGTTCACGTCAGTTGCTCTGAGCCAGCTGGTATGGCAAAAACATTTTTGCGTCAATTAGGAAACGTTTTTTTCCTTCATAAAATCATTGTACACTCAGGTGAGCTAACTAAAGATGACTAACCATAAATCCCTGGTGGTACAGGTGGATCCCTGCTCAGTTTGTAAATGGGAAAGTGTGACAAAGTTTATAGAATATGTTAAAAAAAGGCCAGACGCCGAGAATCTGTAGATTGAAAGAAAATATCCATTCATTCAATAATGCTGCTAGTTATTTTTTAAAATCCATGAAATATTGAACCAGGTTTTTGTATGAAGTGTATTGTGTTAGAAAAAAAGAAGAGAGAAATAGAGACCAAGCACTGTTACTTTAAATTGCTTTTAATATGTCTTTCAGGACAAAATAAACAGGTGCGGATCCAAAATTCATCTGAAAAAATCTGCGTTGAGGTGTAAATATAGTTTGCACATTACTATGGAAATGCTTAGTTTTCTTTCCTTTTATAAAGTGCCTTATACCAGAACCGTAAGACCATATATAGCCAAATGAAAAATTACAAAAGCTTCAAAATCCTATACTGCATGTGTTAGGAAGCATACACCTGACTATGAAGGCCATATTGTACGGGTAAGTGTGAGAAAATATGTCAAATACATTAATGTGCATGAGTGAATCAGTAATTGCTACTTTTAAAAAACTATAATCTTTACCACAAATTATGCCATTTTGGCAGACGTTTACCCTTATTCTTCCAACCAGATAACTAACAGGATGATGCATCAACCAGTTTTAGTCATTATTACTGCATTTGGCTGGGGAGAAAGAAGAAATTAAATTCATCACAGTGATTGTTATTAAAATGAAATTCCAAACAATACAAAATAATACACAAGGGAAACAGCCAAAATGAAAACAAATTTACATAAAAATGTTCTTATTAAGCATTGTGTCACTCAGTAGATTAAAGAGCTTTGCGATAAAAGCCTGAACTTATTCACATTTAACTCAATGACAACACATGAAATTCAATAGGAGTAGAACTTTCATTTAAAAAATCCATGCTATGAAATGAAATGAAATGCATGATAGTATTTTTACAGTAACAGAGTAAGTCACGGGATAATTGCCTATTACATCATGCCCATCGACAATATCACTGGGTTTTTGATGAATCCTTGAATGCAAAGACAGGTGACGTGGATCTAACAGAGACTTAATGGAAAAATTACTTAATGGAAAATAAAAAGATTAGGTGAACAAGAGAAAGTAATCCTGTGAAAAATAAACAATAAAGGCTAATTTTTTCAATATGCCAAATACTTCATTTAGAGTTGCTCATTTAATCCAGTTATTCAGCACGCCGAGTGGCTTGTTAGTCATTGTGGACTTTGCCTATAAATCAACCAAAGCTTAAATATAGCGGCAACCTCCTAACACAAATGCAGTGATGAAGACGAGGCCAAGAAAAGGAACAGGTCTAGATCATCCAGTAGGCAAATGTCACAAGGTTAAGCCATGTGAAAACAAAACTTAATTACTGTAACTCCAAGCACCTTTATGCTTAAATGACCTCATATAAATGAGGCACATTCCACAGTGCTTGTAATAATTAGCATTTACCAAGCACCTTTCAGAAGTGCTTTGCAAACATTAAATAAGGTCAGAAATCTCATCGCTCATTCATTAGAACACCCATAAATTCGACGGGGAGAACGTCCTCATCAATGTCAGAGCAAGGACTGCAGGGCTCAACCCAACGACCTCCAAAAAACAGTTTAAAAGAGGTGAGGCAGTATTCCTAATTGCCATTTTACAGATTGCAAAATGGTAGCAAGGAGATTAAACAACTTGTCAAAGATTGACAAAGGAGTGTAGCTGAATTAAGGATTCACGGCTTTGGGCTCTTTTTTTTTTTCCCCCCCCAGAGATAAAAAGTATTTGATGGTGGCATAAAGCTACAGTCTGCGATGAACTGGAGCACGAAGGGACTGCACTGCAGCTGGAGGGTGTAAGAATTCTGCCCTACAAGCAGCAATACATCCGTAAACAGTTAAATTTAGTGCTTGCTGCGTGCTTGTACTGGTACTCTTGTAATTGCTTCTTGACACAACTGGGTTTGAACATTAACCGTTACTTAATATTGAGCGAGAAAAGACAAAGGGGATGAGTATCACACAAGATACTCCAGACAGGTTTTTCATTTTCCCCATCTCTGATGCAAAGAATGTCATCGCTTTGTATCCTTGGAGTTATCATCTCAGAAAAGGGTTATTTTCACACACTACATAATGGCATTACGGGGGTTGTGATGCCATTTCCACATTCCCAGCCCCTGGGAATGATACAAAAATATTGTTACAGCTCTCTGAGACATATATAGAAAAGGAACATGTACTCGGAAAATTCACCGTTAGGGAATAACTCCGTTTCTAGTGTATTCTTTTTCCTCTACAAGAGGTAGGCCTTTTTTGAGAGCTCTTTAAGTATAGCCATTATAAATTAGAAGATCCACAAAGAAATCCAAGTGTATTCTTGAAGATTCTGGGACCCCTCCACGGCTTCTACATGTCGCGACCCTGGCTGCCGCATGTCATCCCCTTCTATAAATAGGCATTGCATTTTGCTGAGGAAGGTCAAAATGCGTGAGGGGTGTAAATACTGCAGCAGTCATCATTAAGTCATGCATTGATTTATTCTTGGAAACCTAGGAGCTGTGGAAGCGAGTGTGCCTTACAGAGCTGCAAGTCTCAAGTTCCTCAATAAGTAACTACAGTAAAACTTTGGAAATTACAATCACTGCATTAGCAGGAAGAAATGTCTCAGGTTCACTGAGAAAACACAGTGTGCTGTCTCGGCTCCGCTCTCCCCGTGTGTTTTGTGCCCTGAGGACTCTCTTCCTTCCACCTTCACTCACTCCTTCCCTGCTGCATAAAACGAAGACTGCACATCCGACAGTCTCCACAGGGATTGTCTGTTAGTACACAGGATATTTGAAAGAATTATTAGACAGGTCAACTTTCTCCAGTTTGGCCCCTGTACAGATGTTATCTCAGTTACTAGAATAGGCTCTGTGATAAAAATACGTTAGCTGCTCTCCATTCATTTTAGTGGGCTATTAAAAAATCATTATATAAAAATTATAGGTAATTGTGTTTGCTTTGCTTTGTGCAGTCAAAAATACCTACCTAACTTCACTGTATTTTAGAAACTGAAAACCTGTATAATCTAACCAATTTACATACACGGTATCTGTCTTATTACTGCCAACCCAAATACATAGACATTTTAACATCTGAAGTTGAAGAACAAATCCAAGCTTCACAATTCTAAAGTTACCCAGTAACTACTGGAAAAGGCTTAATACTGGTTTCAGCAAGAAGAAATAACTCTATATGGATGTAAAATACTTCCAATAGTAACATGGCACAAATTAAAAAAAAAAAAATTCCTTATTTTGTTAAGAAACTTTTTTGATTTTTTTTTTTTATGATGGCCACCAAGGAGATTTTACACTGAATTTACTGAGAACTTAAAAGATAAATAAAATGTTACAATACAGAATATATGTTTTGTTTCTATTCAACTCCTAGAAGAACATGGTGGTTTTAAATAGCATCTCCATTTAAAGAGGAAGCAGTAAGGAACAGATGAACGCTAAATTGTGCTTCTTGTCACTGAAGTTTTTCATTTGTTTAGAATAGCTGGATCATCGACTCTCTTGATTTTCCAACTCCAACCCATTTAACTAGGGAGGAAAACACATCTATTAGAACAATTACTGAGAGTAAATATTAAAATCAGTGAATTGGAATAATTTTCACCTTTCGTCACGTTTCACTACAAACTGGTCAACTTTGTGCTGAAACACAATGCTAGGGAGTTTTACTGTCAAAAATCACTTTACTTCTGCTGCGTTACCAGACATTGCACATAGAAGTGTATTGCACAGTATATTGCACATAGAAGTGCAATATACTGAAGTTTGAAAACATGAAATAATTATACCATAAACACAAAGCACTGCAGATGGAAGGCCTAACAGAAGGTCAAGCATGTTTATTGCAGGTTTAACTGTCACTGTCTTGAGTGATAGGATGTCTAGCTAAATCCCTGCAGAAAGGAAGCAAGAGCTCTGCCAGAATGTGAAGTTTTCTTGATGTGGACCAGGAGATAGTGATGCACACATGCTATAATACTGTTAAATGTAAGGCTGCAATTAAAAACATTACCCAGTGTGAGCAGCCACCTCAAATACCATACTATAATTGTTCCACCACAGTTTTTATTGCCCATGGATACTATAGAACTGACTGTAGGTAGGTCATCTTTAGCCATTAAACCCACCAAGGCACCCTGCCTTCACACTGAGAACCAGAGGAATAAAGTAAGGGGAGTTTCATTTACACATCCCATCGCCCACACCTACGTCCATGACCACACACGAGCCATCCACCGAGTTTCAGGCTCTGCTGTCAGATGCTTCCTAATCCATGAACAATACTGGAATTGCCACAGTTGCAATTAGCTCACACTTCCCAAATGTGACCTTTGAGGCACTTTATGGAAAACAAAAGCACACACGCCAGCTTTCTAAGTTTGCTACTGTGGAAATTCCCTTTCAAACGCCACCGTTCATGCCACACCTAGCTCTTGGCACCTCTAGAGCTCTAGCAATTAGATTTGAAAAAAACTGGATGGCTTAACCTTTGGAGACGGATCATGTTAAGAGTCTCATTTTTCCAAAGGGGCAGAACTGGGCTAAACAATCTTGTATGTGTTATGCAGCACATCTCCTTATATGGGTAAGTATGGAAGAGAGGGAAAAAAAAAAAAGAAGAAAAGAAAAAAGAGAAGCCTGTGTTCAAACAGGGATGCACTGCAGGAAGTAAAGTGAAAGAAGAGATTAGTAAAGGGAGAACATTAGACTAACTACGCACTGAAGCATGGTGCAGAGATCCCTAAGTTTTCACTGACAGAAGGCAGCAGTTTGCCAAGAACAATACACGTTTATCTTTCCTCTGGTTAAATCCTTTTCAGCAGCAGCTTGGAGCTCTCTGCAACACTGCAGACCTGCCGCAGAACACCATCCTTTGCTGCTTCTTGGCAAGCTGTCGTTTACCATCATCAGCCCAACCACAGGTACTTCCATTGCCTCCTGCCCGAATCAAGCCACTCCCTGACTCACGAATTGAGCGCTTTTACAGAGCTGTTCCCGTCTGCTCTGGCGTCCTCATGTGTACATCTACAGAAAGATTTACCTGGCACTCCAACATGGTTCTCCACACAGCGGATGTAATTCTGGGCCTTGGGTGGGAGGTCCTCCCATTTTCGTGCACCAGTCGTGTCAGTCTTCCACCCAGGCATTGTTTCATACTCTACTTCCACCTTCTGTAGTATCTCCTGATTAGCTGCGGGAGAACAATTTTTATCACAGTTGATTTTAGCTGCTCCACCTTAAAAGAACACACCTATGGTTCTTGACCAACAAAGTCTTTTGACAACATTTAAAATCTGATAAATAAAAAACCCCCAGTGTTTCTACTGGTTGGTTAATTAATTTATTCTTAATTTAGATTAATTTCTGTTACTTAGGAAGATAACTGATTCAAGAGGATCCAGTAATCCAGTTTCCTCTTGTCAAAACCTTAGGATGCACTCTATGTTGTCAGAAGACTACAGTAGTATTTTTAAGGAAACAAATTATTTGAAGTTTACAGTAGTTCCACTTTTTGGTTCAGATTTGCACATAATAAAATAGAAGTCCTCCTGTAGACAAGGCACGACTTCCTCAAAAATTTTTACCTTTGTGGAACACGGTTAAATCAGGCTTGCTAAAAACTTAGACGTTTGCAAGCCTTTCCCCGTTGGAATTCTCACTGTGCAACTGTCCACAGCCAGGAACTACCACCAGTGGTGGGAAAGTTGGCTGCTGCCAGCCCTCCCCGTGCCTCCAGAATCCCCCATCTCAACAGAACAAACCCCTCACCTTGGCATACACTGTCACAGGTATCTCAAAAACATCATTAATGTATGAAAATTACACATTGTTACATCTTAAAAGTTTTAACATGAAGCATATTCATGAGGCAATGTATATTTTTATTAACCACAATGTTGTTGCTGATAATTACAGTTATATGATGGTAGCCCATAAGCAGCTTTATTCTGCTTGTATCCGTCTCATTTTTGCACAGCTTAAGCACTGATTTTATTTTTACTTAACTTCATTAAAGGCTATTGCCAATGATACACAGTCACTGACTTGCACCTTGCTGACTTTCAGACCCCTTGTGTTGTCAGTAAAAAAATCTAATGGGACAAGACATAGAGGCCCTAACACAAGATTTTATTTGCTCTAAACTTCTTGTCGTCATACATACAGACAGATGCAACGTGACTAGAAAATGCTAATATACTGATACAGTAGTCTTTATACTGATATCACAGTTCTGCAAATTTCTACAGAAGGTCTAGCAAGAAAGAAATCAAGCCTGATTTTAAAAAGCAAACAGCCTTTCCCAACAGGTATGACTTACAGGCAGGAAAGAGAAAAACGAACATAGATATTTAAAAACATACCTGGAAAATATGGAATTCTTTTTCCACCCAATTTGTAAGCAACGCCAATTTTAATCTCATCAAGGACATCAAGAATATCCAGTTTTGTTAATGCCAAACTGTACAGAAAAACACGGGTTAGAGTTACACACACGATGAATCTCCTCTTTAATACTTTCCACCTGCCTTTTTTTTTTTCTTTCTAGTTTTGTATTCACAAACCCAGCTCAGGCAACCCAGCAAGCAGAAATACACAAATATATTAAACTATGAACACTGTTAATTGAATTCATGCCTCTCGGATGAATACATGACTGAGTTACTAAGACACATTTCCAAACACTTGGCTGCTCACACAGGTGCACAGTGTTCAGTTCAGCGCATGAAAACGCAAGGTGACTATGTAAAGTGGCACTTACTGGACTTGGTTTGGGTGTGTATGACGGCATGTCGCTTTACGTCACTACTAGTGATTATTTCTGTTATTCCTACTGATTCACAACAACTATAAGACAGACTTATTTACTCAATTACACCTTTAAAACAGACTTCACAAGCATAATCTGGCTACTAAAATCACATATACAGTTCAGTAGGAAACATCCCAGCCTGAATTTCAGTGCCCGGGCTGGGCTATCAGGGGTGTCAGTCTAATGAACCTTTTTCATCTTTTGAATGAACGCTCTGGAACACAAAAATGGAACCTCAAGAAGACACCGTAGCATTCACTGATCAGAATAAAACTGCATTTTAAAACTAGTCAAATTCTCTAGAAACAATATGCCAGACCTTGCTTGCTAAAAATATGAGTAGCTAAGGATTTAGACAGGTATGTGCATAATAGTCCCCGCTATATGTGCTCAGTAAGTATACAATGAATGCAATGATTAAATTAAAAGACCTTTTGGGAAAGAAGCATCATAGAGAGAGTTCTTCAACTTTTTTGAAGTTTTTATCTCCCCATGTTTTTTAACTGTCACAGTTACCAGAGATGACATAGTTGTGTTGATAGAAGTGCAGTAATTGCATAGAACTGAAAGGGAAGGAAACATAACGCCTTCCTAATACTATTTCCACATAAACTAGAGCTGTGTAAGTTAAAGTAAAATATAAATCCAAGTAAACGAAGTATTTTAAAAACCCTTCTGATAAATTAATGAACAAAGATCATTGTTTCTTTGTAACATCAGTAGCACAAACAATATCAAGTTACGTCTCAGTTTATAAGATATTAAAATGCCTGGGGTCACGTGTTTGCATATATGAACAAGTTTGCCTGAATGCATGAGTAAGTCTACACTTTATATGAACAAAACTGTAATGAAACTTTTGCAACTTTTTCTGAAAATACAGATCGGTAATTAGTTATAAATTAATGGCTTGTGATAGTTAGCATTTTAGCATTAGGCATAAGCTAGATTGATGGCATTATGGTCTTCAACAGTTCTTTTAAACAGCCACTTTTCCTTTAAAATGCCAATTTAATATATATTTTGAATTACAAAATAATTTATCAACCAAGTAAGTCGCTCAGTCCCAAAGCAAATAAAAGTCAGCCCACTAAAAGCAGAATTTATAATACAATATTAGACTACATCTTTGTAAATAAAGGAACCTGTCAGGACCGGAGTGAAAGCTGTGCCAGTTGCCGTACACTTTGTGTCACCCCCCTTATTTCACTTCAAGAGGTAGTGGTTCCAAATGATGCAGAATTGGTCCTACAAGTATGATCCACTAGAGTCAACCAAAGCTCAAAACTAGCAGGTTTGAGATCACAACATAAGTCAGTATGAAAGCACTGGATCAAGAACAGTAGAGCAAACTGTTAGAAAACTGATACATTGATCCAATCCACATTGGCCATCTGATGTAAGTGAAGGGAAAACACGTATTGAAAACAACACTGCTATGATGTTGTAAAATCACTTGCTTTGAAAAAAAAAAGTCAAAGGAATTAGATGATTAATAGCATTAAGACAATTCTCAGTTGCCCATTGTGAATTATTTAATTGCTTAAAATGTAACACTTTACTGGACTTATATTAATGTTACCTACATATTTATTCTGCGAAGCACAAAATTATCACTTCCAAATGTAGCGCAAAATCTGTGATGCTTACGCAGTGAATCCGTTGATCATATGAGCATATTTCAAAATGACAAGATCTAACCAGCCACAGCGTCTCTTTCTGCCTGTAGTTACTCCCCATTCGTGGCCACGGGACTGTAAAAGATCTCCAATTTCCTAAAGGAAGACAGAAAGAATGCTGATGGTATTCCACTGAAAAATAGCAGGAAAACAAATATAAACAAATGTAGACAAATACCAAGAAAAATATAGTTGTTCAATTCCAAGGCTTTTTTGTAGAGGAAAAAAAAAAGGCAAAAAATAATTAAGTTTTATTAGGAGGGAACTAAGGTGGAGAATAAAGCCCCTCATGCACAGGATTTTTGTGCTTCAATCACTAGCACTTCCAAAATACTTATTTAATATGACTATTTCATGTTCCAAGAAGACACTTTTCTTCCTTCTTCATCTGATACAAAGATTTCCTTGACAATTCAGCCCTGTTTTTAATTTTGTTTGTGTTTACTTCCTTCCTCTGGTCTTTTGGCATCTATTGTTTTGGGGGGCAAGAGTGTAAATGCTTGGGACAAGATCAATGCTTGTACAATGTCTAGGTCAACAGACTCCTTGACCATGCCTAGGGCTCCTAGGTTCTACCACAGTATGAGACTGCCAACTGTTCCCTTCGGGCTGGCAGCGTTTAGAACGTTAAAAATGAAGAAGAAAGAAACTTTACGCTCATGATTCATAAAACTAAAGGATATCACCAATTCATTTGGGCCATTAGAGAAAGGATTTTAGTGACTAAATCCTTAAATTAGATTTGGATCACTGACCTAGAGATTGCTGTGTGCATAGCTCATAATCAATACCCTAAGCTTTCTAGTTTCTTGATAATGAAAATACAATAGGCAGTTTAAAAGAATCAAAATCTCTCCCCTTCTTTTTATTGATCAATTTGTGCATGACTGGCTGACACACACACACCACATTTATTCTATAAATCACGCAGAACACAGGCTGTTAAGCACAGAAGCTGTATCTTGTTATTTAAGCGTTCCTGTGACGCACTGACAGTTCCAGTCTACAACAAACTCTCGCCATTGAAATGCACCCAACGATACTACATAAAATGATGAAATTTGTTTTGACATCATTCATTACAACAGAAGCGTGGTCACTGTAATATAACATCATCATACTTGTGTTTCTCTTCTCTGAAGAAAAATACCTTAATTCTCCTCTCTTCTTGAGTGCGATTGCTTGGCATTATTATGGTGCTTATTTATCATTGGCATACCCTTACCCCATTCCATTGACCTTATTTTTTGGCAACTGTATATATTGCAATTTGTAACATTAAACCTACATTAATCTGCTCAGTGGGGAAGGCTCCAATTCCCACCCGAGTAGTATACGCCTTCACCACACCGTACACATCACCGACATGCTGGGGAGGAACACCAAGCCCGGTGCATACACCACCTATGGTGCAGTTCGATGAAGTCACGAAAGGATACGTGCCTGTCAGAAAAACACAACAGCACAACCCTGTTTCAGCAGTGATACGAAACAAAGACCGATTTTCCTTTACGAGTTGAAAGATTTTCACCTGTATGTTTGGCTTTAAAGCTAAACTGAAATAGCAGCCAAAGAGCGGGGCAAATTCTTCTGACTACATGTCCCCATTTTGCTTTTAAGAGAACAAATTAAGCTGTTCTTCCCCAAATTGCTTCCTCCTGTAGTGAATAATACGTGTTTAGATTTCTAAAGCTCCACAGAAACCCCTCAAAATGAAGGATCTTTTCCACTCAAATAGCTGACTTATCCTGGCAATTTGTATGAGCATATTATTAGTGAGCAAGAAGGTCACACAGACAAATAAGAAAACATACTACTTTCTTATACTTAAGGAGGTATCCAGTATGTGTGATCTGTTCCAGTGTGTAAGCTTTTCTGCATTCATCCTTTGCAACTTTCACTGAGGATTGCCCACAAGGGAGAAAGTTAAAAGCATCTCAGCACTACTACCATGAGGCACTGGATCTATTACAGGATGCTGCTGCTGTGTAAAGCTTTTTTCACTGTCCTGTGGATCACAGAAAGTATTTCCGCAACATCCACAGAGAACCTGGTGTAAAGGTCACAGTCTGACATTCCCAGTGCTCTACACAAGTAGCTCTGAGTACCTGCAGCAAATTTTCTAAGTCTTAAGAGGTTATTCATGATCTCTACACTGTGACTCTGGATTGGAGCATCTCTCCAGTTCCTCATTTCATCTTCATGGAGACCTAAGTGGTTTAATTAGACTTTTGGTAAGAGAGTGGAGCAGAGATCAACTGAAGAAGCTAGACTTACAGGTTATCTCCATCAGTTTAATCCTCCCTCCACTGCAGAGGAATTATCTCAGCAGCACTGCAATGGCTGCTTGGAATGTATGGCAATGTGCACACACATTTAGAAGTAATAAAGACAAGAATATCTGGAGTGAAATTTCAACTCCACCGGAATAAACTTCAGTAAAAATCAATATTTAAACCCTAAGCACTTAATCCTGTTAATGATACAGTCTCTGGATTACTGTGCTTTACTTTTGGGAGATCTGTTCCTATTAAAGGAAAGGCTATTTTGTTTTTCTATTTTCCTGCTGTTAGCAAAGCTGATATAAACACAAACCAAAATAAAACTCATCAAAATAAAACTAACCTCTTAGGAGCAAAATTGAATTTAGAATTTAACTTACCAAAGTCAATATCAAGTAATGCTGCATTGGCTCCTTCAACAAGAATCTTCTTTGGGGAGCCATGAAGAGCTTCGTACATAAAATACACGCCATCTCGAACCATGGGTCTTATTTTTTCAGCATATCCCTGCAAATTCAAGTAGAAATGTCAGCTTCCCCATACAATGGCTGGAAGCAGGGAACACTGTGTTCACTTTTGAAACATGAAACATACAGATAACCCTAACACGCCAGCTCCAACTACCTGAAAAATACAACCATTAGCTTATACTCTGTTGAAAACAAATCAATGTATTGAACAACTCACGTAAGAAAACATGACTTGTTATGGCATTAGAATGCCATAATTTCTGTACCATTTCTATTCACAGAAATGTTGTATACCTACCTGATTTTGTTGATATAGTCTCTATATAGTGTGTCTATAGTCTAGACACACTGAGAGTGGGACTTAGAAATAGCGCAAGCTCCAAAAGAAAAAAAAAATCACTACTCATGAATATTAAAAAATATCTTTAAAGGTAGGGTGTCAGCTCTGAACAAGTACCAGATGAAACTTGGGAAAGGTAAGAGATTTTTTTAGCATCCTCTGTTCTTGCATATTCACAAAAGAAGATGTTTCACCAGTGGCTCTTCTGAATTTATTTATAAAAAGACATTTTTCTTGTAATACCAGGATCTTGAAACACCGCTTCCACAAACAATTCTTCAGTAAGCACGGAAGTCTCTCAGACAGACCAGATCAGTCATGGCTGGAGACTGCTAACTGCAAGTGTCGCCCTGCATTCTCTTGGCTACTTTAATACAACAGCTATTTTATGTCAAAAAAGTAAAATATTATAGGAGAATTAAATCATCCACAAAATTTATTTTAATGCCCACAAAAAGAGAACATTCTATTATAAAGCATAGCTACTGCTCATTGAAAGGTTTTATAATAATGAAGATATGCATTTTTCATTTAAATGAATTAGTTTAATAAGTAGTAGTTCTGGTACACTTAATTTTTACTTTTTTAATTAAAATAAATATTACTGTTTTCTTCTATACTTTCTCTGAAACTGAACAAATATTACAAGTGTTAAATCCTTACCTTTAGCTTTTTCAATTGTCCTTCTATATCTATTTCCAGTGTGGGAAACATTGACTTGTATTGTTGTGCCAGATTTTTAAATCTGTAAAATATTGAAATCATATCTATGAAGAACGCTCTTTAAGTTACTGTTCATAGAACCTTTGGCAAGAACTCAGCATATATTATACACAGTATATACTGAGAGCTATAGGGAGAAAATACCCAGAACTTCGATACCTCAACCAGTGCATTTCCCAATGTACAAAATTACATTTTAAATTACAAGAAAAATCTGTGAAGTACAGGAAACACACACACACATTCTTTCCAGTCTTCTTCTCCTAGACAATTCATATACATATTTAAAATTCAGACACATATTTAAAAACATCTCCTTAAAAGCAAATCTGTCAGCCAAAATGTATGACACTCTAACATAATATCTAGAAATGAAAATAGTTGTACCTTGAAGAAAATTCATCAAAGTCAGAAAGGAGGTCACAAATTCGAAGGCCTGTTCGTGCAGCTTTGGAAGAATACGTTGGTCCAATCCCCTTCTTTGTTGTGCCAATACTAATTAAAAAGAAACCCCCCAAACATGTATAAATATATGCAACAATATGCTGTATGCTAAGTAATTTTGTTAAAGCTCTTCAATATACCATATACTGGGCACAAGATCCGAGACATAAAAAAAAGACTGAAGTTCTGTAATAATAATTATACAGCAACTTTCATGCTTCAGTGGATTTGCAGAAATATTGCTGATATTCATGGTATGCAGGAAAGCATTAAGCCTTGAGTCTGGCTGAGGCAAGCTTAGTTGAAACTATGTGTGTATATACCTATATTATACAGTAATAATGGTTACCATACTATCCTGTGGTACTACTACATTCCTTACCACAAACAATAGGAAAGAAATGGTCATTTTCACATTTTCACAGTTGCAGCACTGTCTATAGTTGTAAACAACCACCAGTTCTGTGAGCGATCAAACTGGTTTCCTATGGCTTTGGCATTATTCATACCATCACTGTCCCTATGAGCTGTTGCTGCAGCCTTTACCTTGTTGAGGACAAAAATGAAACTGTTTCCCTACCCACGTGCCTATTTTCATGTGCGTTTTAGAAATACAGTAATTTCGAGATCTTTATTTGTATGTTAAGTTTGGCTGAAATTGTCCAGTGGGATCAAAAACTAATGGACTAACAGAGAGAAAAATACAGTGTGTTCAGATAAACCTTTGTTCTTTCAGAAACCAGAATAACGAAGTATGAATAGTTAACACACCGTGCTGAAGTGTAAGATTAAAATTAAAATAGAAACTAACATCTCCATGAAGTATAAGTGAATATACAATAAATGATTACAAGTGTGGAACCTAATCACACCAACACTTCAGACCCGATTCAAAAGAGCATCACTAGTCTGATATCAAACTGGGTTGGAAACACCATTTTAATGGAAATGGGTTTTGAGGATTTGGTAGGAATTTCAAAATGTCTCTATACGTTGTAGAGAACTGGAAAGTGGAAATATGTAATAATTCATACCCTGCCTTTTCAGTAACACCTCAGAGTTTGTTCACTAACATAAGCAGGAGCAGAACAGAGTCACAGAATTAGTAACATCAGCAAGGCTCTTTAGAGATACATTGCATTTCTGTTTTCCAAAATTACACCAATTTTGCAAATTTGCGTAATGATTAATGAAATGAAGGTGCTGAAAATATTTACTTTTTTCCTTCTTGTGCTTGACGTTGCACTTCCTGGAGCCCATCTACTGCTTGGTGAAAGTCAAACACTGCAATGGAAAATCAAATGGACATAGTGGGAGACCAAAGGAGATAAACACTCTTTAAATCACAGACAACTCTGATTTCAAGACAAAGCGCCTTTGTTATCATTGATAGTGCGCAGGCCTCCTCCTGTGAAAACGGAGAGAGTATTCCTTAAACGTTGTGAAAACATGTAAAACATCTCACTCTTTAGTGGATACAAATTCCATTATGATGCTTCAGATACGCAACACACAAAGAAGCCATATTAGATCAAAGACATGACTGCTCTGTGGAGTAACAATGTAGTTTAGCACCATGAGCTAAGCAATCATTTGTGAGTTTTTTCCCCCTTCAGTCATCACTTACCTATATGTGCTCTATCTGATATAATCAGTCTTTTCTCCCAATCTTTTAAACCTGTCAGAAGATATAAAGAAAAGTAGGATTTCAGCTGCGCTGATTGGTCAAACTTTGAGATTTGCTTTTAGTTTTTCTGTGTCTTTCTTCTAGTTTATATAGCTTCTTGTTAAGAAGACTGTAGACAAAATGGATAAAACGTAAGTGAATATCAAATATCAGCAATGTTTTCGTTAACAAACTTCTCATTTTTTACTTTTTAGCTTTCTCATTTTGGTATGGACAAAGATACTCACTTCTTTGTAATGTCAGAAAGCTGTGGCTTACATGCAATTCTTAGTTTAAGCAAAGATTCTTGTTTAACTCGTTATACAATAAATCACTTAAACTCCATTTGTGCCTCAGAAAATAGAGAATTCATATGTATAGAATCATAAAACAATTTGAGATGTAAGGGACCTTAGAAGGTCATCTGGTCCAAAGTCTCACTCAAAGCAAAACAAACAGAGTTTATACTTGGGCACAGAAATGGGGACACAGAAACTGTGGGTTAAATCATCTCAGTTTAAGGTCAAAGGGAGCTTTGCCACACACTTTAAGATTTTATTTTCTATCTCATGTGGCATCAAATGCCATAAAACTCCCTGAAAAGCCATGAAAAGATTGCTTCTGAAAATCTGTCTGAAGACTACAACACAATTCAACATTTGAAATACTGTTTTCCTCATTATTTAAAATGCAGAATGTTACTGCACTGAATATTTATGGTCAGAAACAAAGGCTTAAAAAAACCCTCAACCTGGTTGCCAATATAAAGAAAGGTTAAAAATTACTCGATACAAACCTTTCTTTTCATTCTTTTCAGCTTCTTCAAACAGGCCTGGTAAATGTATAACCACTCCATTACCTGTGGGAACATAAATGATTTATTTTAAAGCAAGAAATAAAATACTCGTTCTTAGGATGTAAGGCATGTAAACACTTGCTGTCTGAAATTTGATTTAAAAAGTAAGACTAAGTTTCTCACATTTCTCACAAAGTGATCTTGAGAACTTTTTGGATAAATCCTCATTTTGGGTAAGCAGCTACAAGCCTGCTAAAATCAGAAAAACCCAGAGCTTGCTTGTTTCAGATGTGAATGCTGGGCCTGCTCCGAAGCCAGCTGAGGTAAGCGGATTCTTGTCTTTGTTTGTGGTGGACTTTGTACCACGACTTCAGCCTCAGTTGTTCACTGGTAAAAGCTCAAAGAAGTCCATGACCTTACAACACTGACAAGTCTGTGCGACGGTATTTAAATTTTCTTCAATATTCACGTATTTGTTTTAAACTCAACTCAAACTAATGCTGTAATACATTACCGATGCCTTCTCCCTGCTTTTGAGCGACAATATAAATTCCACAACCAATACAGAGCATTACTGACAAGACGTGGAGGATTACTGATGTAGTGGGCTGGAAACAGCTGCTGCTTCCTTCTTGGGAACAGCAGAAATATCTGCAAGAGCCTGTCTCAGCCTAAATTTAGGATAACTTAAGTTATAGTCTTTACTAACTGACGAGGGAGTAAAGTGGAAAGCAAGACGGTACGCCATATTTAGCGGAGAGAAAAAATACGTTTCATATATTTCAATCATCCATTTGGAAATTATCAAATGGAACAAAACTACAGCTACAGTTCCGTGACTCACTAAAACTTACACTCATTTCTTGCACAGCCAGTATGTATTTTTTCTGTAAGAAAGAATCGTAATTTTGGACAAGTAAAAGGCTTAAGTTTGCCCACCACTCAAATATGAGTTTAATGTCCAGTAAGCAATGAAAACTTTTTTATGATGCCATTTGCATCGAATATCTTTATAGTGAAATACAACATCACCTTAAGCAGGTGCTAAGGTGAACAAAAAGGAGACTGGATGATGACCTTCCAAGCAGAGCCCCGTATCCTGAGGTCTATTTCTGGAAAGTCAGTGAAGAGATGCCAGAGAGAAATTATATTATTTATTTAGCCTCAGTGCTGGGTTTTGTGTCCTCAAAGAACAGCGTTTACATTTCTGAAAGTATAAAAGGAGTCTTCAAGTAGACGGTGGGATCCAAACTTGTACCATAAAGTATAAGAAAGAGCAACATGATGGTAAGATGGGGTTCTTACTTTCAGTTTTCTAGTAACAGACACTAAACTGACACTGAACATAGAATAACTCATGTTAAAGCAGCAGTGAAATAAAAGACAAACAGCTGAAGCTAAAACAAATCTGACTGACAGTCACCTATAGGTTTTTCTTTGCTTGCTACTATAAACTATGGTTGCAGCTACCCACCATGTAATGTTATTTTATTTAGTAAGTTCCAAAATTGTCTTACCAATAAAAGAAATTGCCTTTGGATTAATGATGCCACTAGGAAATAGGTGAAAATCATATTCTTTCCCATCAACAACCACAGTATGGCCTGCGTTATTCCCACCCTGCAACAGAAAGAAACACCAGAAGATTAATGGTCTTATACCACCGCTCTCAACTCTCAGCAGATTTGATAACATCATCTTTTCTTTATTTACACATTCACGTCTAGATCACTGCTTTCTCCACCTTATAGTTTCTTGAGATGCTGTAGTACTGTAAAAAGGGCTCAGACCGGACAATTAGGGGGCTGAAGGATTTCAGTAGGACTGTGTAGAATTAGGAAGCAGAATGATATCACAGAGTCAAGGCAGGACTGGGGCAAAGCAAGAGTAAATGTGGGAGCGGTGGCAGAAGCTAGAAGAGAACCGATGCTTTCTGGGAACAAAACTGGACTGAACTACCACCCATGGAATCCCGCCTCTGACATGCCTAGACAAGCCCGTCCTTTTTGGGCATCTTCTCTGCATGGTCATTTCTTTAGAGTTAAGCCTACAATGCCCACTATTTCCTTTTGAATGGAAGCTCTTCCTGCCTGCCCACCCGCAAACAGCTACTGCTTCCCTTGGTGTCCAAGATGGAAGGTCTGCATAGAGTTGGGAGCATGTGCAGTCTTTGCAGCTTCACAGAGTCTCCCTGTCAAGGGATGATCTTCCCAGTTAACACCACCGCACCTTTACGGAGTCTACTACAATTCATACCTTACACAACCATCTACCAGATCTGAGAATGGAAGCTGGTATTTTCCTCAAGAAACTGATTTTTCCCAAAAGGCTTTAGAAGAGGATGAGGAGACAACAACAAACTTGGGAAGAGGTGGGTAAATCAAGGTCACGAGTTGATTTGAACTGAAGCAGCAAAGTTTTGAAAATTAAAGGCCCAGTTTTCTCGACGGTCTTAATGTTTGTTGCTGTTCTGTGGTGATATAACTTTTTCTCATACTGGTAAGGTTGGGAAATCTGACTGCTTGTCTGCTCTGATGCTTAGAGGCCTTCCATTTTCCAAAATGATGACAAATCTTCGTGGATTTGCTATGAGGTCTGAATGATGTAAAAGTGTCTGGAATGAGGGCATCTACTGGAAGGAGAACTGAGACTGTGACTGGTAATTTGCAAATAATGAAGAGTGTTGGCTGAATGAGTGGAGTTGTTACGTGAAAACTCTGAGAAAGAAGTTGTTTATAACAATTAATATAACACACGTTCTTCCAGAGTTTCATTTACTTGCTTGCCCATTTGTTTGCATGTAATACACAGGAAAACAGCAACTGACACTCCTTTCAAAATGTAGATATACACTGAAACACAACATTAAAAAAATAAAAGATACAGGTTATAAAAAAATTCAAGTTCTTTTTTAAGCAGTGGGATGGAGGGAAACATTAAGAAATATGCTTTTAAATACAACAAAAGTAATTCTCATGTTTTGGAAGACGTGAGCTCAACAACGAAGTTTAAAAAGATAACCTGCTAAAGGAGAGCTGAGTATGAGTGGTAACAGAGAAACTGGTACATGCATGTCCTGGTTTTGGCTGGGATAGAGTTAATTTTCCTCCTAGTAGCTGGTACAGTGCTGTGGTTTGGATTTACGATGAGAATGCTGCCGATAACACACCGATGTTTCAGTTGTTGCTAAGCAGTGCTTACACTAGTCAAGGACTTTTCAGCTTCTCATGCCCTGCCAGCGAGAAGCTGGGAGGGGGCACAGCCAGGACAGCTGACCCAAACTGTCATATTCCATCCCATGTTACATCATGCTCAGTACATAAACTGGGGGAAGCTGGCCGGGGGGTGGTGACCACTGCTCAGGGACTGGCTGGGCATCGGTTGCATTGTGCATCACTTGTTTTGTGTAGTCTTTCATCATTATTATTTTCTCTTCCTTAGCTGTCCTATTAAGCTGTCCTTATCTCAACCCATGGGTTTTACCCCAGCCCCCGATTGTCTCCCCCATCCCCCTGGGGGCAGGGGGTGGAGGCAGGGTGAGCAAGTGGCTGTGTGGTACTTAGTTGCCGACTGGGGTTAAACCACGACAATGCAAAATTTTATTTGATTTAGCAAACTGTTGGGTAGCTCATCCTTGGGCTGGGAAGGAATCCCAAGTGTCTTGCTAATGCAGAGTTACTACTTGTCTGGATAACCTTGAAGAAAGCAGAACCGTCCTGGATATTTAGCTTGCCTCCCAGATATAAGCAGCCAGTTGTAGGAACTTGGATCTAGTTGAAGGTACTGAACTATCTACCAGGCTAATAAATCATGCAGGAGACTCCTTTACATGATATTTAAAAAGTCTGAGACTGGATGGATTGCACTGGTTGAAACACTAGCTTATTTTATTAAAGTGGTATAATAGTGGTACTAGCCTCTCTCAGGCTTCAGAAAGAGGCTAGTAACTTCTGAAATCATCAGCTTTCCTTTTCTGCTTGCCTAGAGATGATAGCAAGATGGAAACTTTAAAAGAATGAACTCCATTATTTAACACTGATTTAATCTCTACTACAAACAACAATTTTCACGTTCCCTGAGAAAATGGGGAACCAGGCTCCTTCGAAAAGTATTTGTTGTCACTAACAGTATAGTTATATTCTGCTTTTCTTAATCAACATGAAGAAATGAAATCAGGCTTGAAGACTCACAATCTGAGATAACAGCACTCCTAAATTATAGTCAGAA
The DNA here is from genome assembly GCF_000699105.1 of Pygoscelis adeliae. Taxonomy (NCBI): domain Eukaryota; kingdom Metazoa; phylum Chordata; class Aves; order Sphenisciformes; family Spheniscidae; genus Pygoscelis; species Pygoscelis adeliae. Next base: position 1,016,837 of record NW_008824031.1, read on the forward strand.
GTGTTTTCTTGTATCCTAAAATTTTAGAAGGTGGGACATACCAGTATGAGAGTGTTTATGAAAGACAGTTTATGATTTTGGAAATTTTCCTGAACTACTGATACCCAGACAAATGCTGTTTCTTTCTTTAGCAAATTCTTAAAAAGGGACATTAATCAATCAGCTGTGAAAGCTGGCATACATTAAAAAAATGCTGAAGCACAGAAACATCAGCAGATATGATACACCCTTTATTTGCCAAAATCTCTGAATCCACTTTCAGCCCCTCTGGACAGATAATATAAACCAAGAATTCAGTGACAGACCTTATAAAACAGTACTTCTCTAATCTAAAGCTAACGTTGGCAGTCTAATGGCTCAGATATTAAAGATATCTACTCCTTTTCTAATTTTACTTGAGTTCTAAGAGTCAATATAGGTTCTATATGAGTCATTTCTTTTGCTAACGAAGTGTAAGGAGAACATAAAACCTTGTCTGGGCTTAATCTGAAGGTTACATGATTGAAGGTGCATGGTACACTGCAACCATGTAAGCGCCCTTCTTTTCCTCAAATGGTATTTCATTGAAGTGGTGTCAACACTAACACATCTAGTGACAGTATTCTCTGGACCCTCAGGACGCTTCCACTTGGACCAAGAAATCTTTGGTTTGTCTGCTTGGCCCTTGCTTCAAATGCAGCTATGCAGAATAAGCTTCCATTTAACATCCAGACCCAGCTCACAGAATCTCTGCTGTGCATCACTGATCTCACCTGAATTTTATCTGTCTTTCATCATTTGCACTTTCCTAGGTCTCTAGAGATGGTATCTGCCTTCTTTTGTGGTTCTTCAAAAGCTTCTCTAACGAAGGGAATGGTAAGGCAACAACTTCTGACAGATTAATCACCAGTGCCACTTTGGCACTGTCTGTACTGAGAGACGATGGTATGACCAGAAATAACAATTAGCATTCACTTCCAAAATCTGGGAAGCCTGGGCATTCCCATTAAACTACTCTGGTGTCAGAAGTTCTGTTCCGAAGAAGGAATGATTAGGGGACCTGCTGAAGCTCCAAAAGGCTAAGAGTACAACTGGGATGACAGCAGTGTCTTGAACATTGGCATCCACTTCAACCTGAAACCTTCCTTACTGCTCCTGCTGGGATTCCAGCAGGTTCATTAGCACTTGTGTCCCTTCTGTTAAGCCACTTTAACCTCTAGTGACTCTATTAAACCTGTGCCAAATGCAGGAAACCTACCAGGTGCAGGTGAGTGGGGCTATCAATTATAGCAAACTGCAGCAACAAAGTGGGACTTGAGAACTAGAAAGTATTAAGCATGCCAAAGACATCATGATAGATATCTTACTATAGTAATAAAAAGACCTAAATATCATTTAGGAAGCTCATCTCCAGAGAGCACACAAAAATCCTTCCTTTGAGGCACTGCCTAGATACAGCACTACTTTTTGACTGTGCAGCCATGGCTTGTTGTTCTTCATATCAGCTATGTGAAAGTTTCAGAGTGGATAAATGCTTGTTTCTAACAGTATTTGGCAGGTGTTAAAGTTCTTCACATTTATATCAGGCACCTAAGAAAAAACAACTGTCATTGAAGTCATCCATAGCCTGCAGTGGAAAATTAGTATTCAGACTTTTGAAAGTACCTACATTGCTTAACAAATCAGTTTTTACTAACTTTGCAAGTGCTAGAAGTTGAGGCTCTATTAACAGCATTAATTATGTATAATTTCAATATATTTTGCCTAAGGAATGCTCTATTACCTTGTGGTGCTTCAAGCTATACCCCCTTTCTTCTAAAATCCAACAGACCACCAGCAATGTGGTTTAAATTCAACAACCTAAAATGCCTGTCATTCCAGGTTGGAAAACAGACTTTAAGTTAATGGAAGGAGTCACAACATGTTGTCATCAAGAGTTAAAACAGCAGGAAACATAGTAGGCATTGTTTTCGGAGCAGAGTAATCCTGTATGGTGAGGTTTGGTTGTCGTTGGGGTTTTTTTAATTATTTTTAAAGAATGTTTAAGTTGGACTCAAATAAAAATGAGATTTTTTTCTGGAAGATTTTAATCTATATTTTCAGACTTCTAATAATCAAAGTGTAAAGTTACATGTTGTGCCAGTACCAGAAGAAGCTAAAGGAATGTAAGCTGCCTTATAAAACGTCAACATTTTTTTCAAGTACGTTATTTTAAAAAGAAAATACTTTTCCAAGCTTTTTATGTGCTGACCTATTTGTGATATTGGATTCTTGCACTGAAGTGATGTACTTTGATTACTATTCTATAGTATGTGAACACAAGCACTGCATCAAGACACTAAATTGAGAAGCTATTCCGTTTTACCAGTGTTAACAACTGTATGCTTGTATAAGTACTATCTTTCAGGGAATTAATAATTACTATGAACAGGTTAGCAGAGGAGAACACGTAGTCTTTATCTTGTTAGTAGAACTTAAAAAAAGATGACGAAACAGATCCACCTTCCCAAGTGCTCAGCCATTTCAAGGCTGATGTTTTGTGCTGCATTGCATTTTTTTTTAAATCATCTCTTCTATTCCCTGGAGCTGAAACATCCCAAGGTAGAAACAGAATTTCTATTCAGAGCAGCAGTGAGGCTGTTCAGTACCTGCAGCAGGAACGCCTTCCTCCCAGCTAGCCTTATGATACATGTTTGAATAGGAATGAAATGTGTCCTGATGCTCAGATGTGTTTCTGCCTGCTCTTGCCAGCCAGGTAGCGTGCAAGAGACTGCATTCTGCCTATGTGGGAGGAGTGTTTTCAGATGCTCTGCTGGTTTCCACTGGATAGCACATCCTTCATTTGCTCAGTGCTCCCCACAATGCCCAAACATAGCTTGATTAACAAACTAGATTGATATGAAAAAGCACCAGAGCACATATAAAATGCCTTAAAACCTGACAGTTTCAAACTATAACTACAGGATGAACACGAAACAGGTTTATTTCTGATGGGTTCCACAGTGATCAGTTCTCACCCTCTCCAGTTAGCATTGCTAATCAATGCAATGGGGAAAAAATAGCAACTCGTTATTGAAGATCTGCAGCCGACACAACTATCGTTTGAGTGGTGTACCAGCAGTATGCGGCAGTCCGAGCTCCTTAGCCAACTGGTATATGCCGTGAATGTATAAAATGTCATGACCAGGTTTAGAATAAATGAATTCAAAACAAAAAGGAAGGTCAAACTTTGGATGGGAGATATCTACGTTAGGAAGCATGTGGAGGTGTCTGAACACAGTTTCAGTACTGGCTGATATGCCTAAGGCGAACCTCACATGTATAAATGGGAATATCAAGTAGGAGTAGAGAGATTGTATTACCTCTTCTTTTGGCAGTGGTGCAACTGCCACTAGAATACTGTGTCCTTGGTACTCGGACAAGACAAGATGATCCCCTCTGGCATTATAATCTATGAATTTATAATCTATGAATTGAAATACCAGCTACAAACCAGCAGTTTGGGAAGTCTGCATCTGAAAACAAATGCTATGATTCCTGTCTATCTCTTTTCATTGTAAGTGTCCCAGCTCTACTAATTCCATCCATCGATGAAGCAAAACATTTTCTGAAATTCAATTGCATCTGCAGGCCAAACACCTCTCATCATACTATGAAACAGACTATAAAATACTTCCGTTTTCTAATCTGGATTGAGTAATTTTCTTCCATTTATAGCATTTCATATGTGATTCTGAATAAACAAGAAGGAGCATTGTTACATAAATTGTTTCTTCTTTCTCTTTACAATTTAATTAACAATGGCTATTTCTAACTTACATTAGCAACTGCCTGGAGCTAACTTGAATAAATGTAGCAAGTCAGTGTTACCAGAATAACTGGCTTTGACATGAACTTTATAATAATATAAATCCATTGCCTTTCATGGCATTTCTCTTGATTTACACCACTGCAAATGAGTTTAGAACATCTTTGGTTTAAAAAAAAACCAAACCAACATATGGACAAATGCAACGCATTAAGTGCTTTGAACACTCGGACCCTTAGACACAATGTCACAAAATCACCTGTGTGTGAAAGCTTTTGTCAGATGACTGAAAGTGCTGCACATTCCAGTTGGGAGGTTGCTGCCATAGGTGCTTGTTATATTTTCCTTTACTGGAAGTTCCTTCTTGCTAATTTTCCCAGTTAAACTATCGCCTGATAGCACCCAACTCACCCCAACTCAGTTCCAAAAAGTGGATCCTAACTTTTTTTTTAACCCAAGCCATTGGAAAGAGCTGGGTTAGGGAATAATCAGAAGTATCCTTAGACTAGAAGAACTGAGGGAGCAGTGATTTTTAAAGCTATGGTGGTGACAAAGAGCTAGAGTGAGTTGCAAGTATTTATTTCCTGACACCAATCATCGTCGGCCAAATCCAGTTTGCCTTGCTCTTCTTCCCAAAGAATGCTTGCAATAATGGTTTCAAGTAAGAACAACTCTGCACAGAACTGCTATGTCTGATTCCTGCGTCTGTTCAAGTGTGTTCCTGCTGCGTCCCTTCTCACTGCCTCATAGAACGAACAAAATCCACAGGGTCCCACCTTCCCAATTAAAATAGTGATCTCTTCAAAAACTCCTGAATTCCCATGGAAGGAGACCTTCTAAAGCCTAATGAGGTAATTAGTACGATTGTAAACACAAAAACTCGAGAAGAACTGAGCAAAACTCTTGACCTTTTAAAGAAATGTATAAAACTATTTCTAGTGCAAATATAAACCCCTGAAGATTATATCATATTTTGCACTAATAATGCAGTATTTTTCCTTTACTACAAACGAAAAGTGACCCTAACTTATATGGATACCTTGGTCTTCCTAAGTATCTGAAAAATGCAATTGGAAAAGCCAGGTCTAATTCAACTCAGGTTTTAAACAGCGGTCAGTGTGGGCAACTTAGACACTCTTAAACTCTAGTTATTTTCTCTCAAACTGAATTTAAAGTTTTGTCAAACCACGTAAAAACAACCTACTATGTCAGACCACTACAACAAAACACACAACTCCAGCACAAGATGCAAAGAAAATAACAAATTCAAGGTATATTGATAGAAAATGCTATAGTGGAAAAAGCATTCTGACTAACATTAGCAGAATCCTAAAATAAAGGAAATCAAACATGAAAAACCTAGACATGTCTTCTCATCTTTAGTCCTCTCTTCTGAAGAAGCGTAGTCATGTCCCTGTGGGAAGTAATATGATCCAAGGATATGAACATAACTTTTCTTATATCTGTAAACAAGTTAACAACAGCTAGTGAGTTACAACAGGAATGAAATAGAACAGATGTCATTTCAGCTTAATTTTCAGCTGCTTTCTTTTGATGCTTGCAGAGGATAATAAATTTATCAGGCTTTATAAAGGGGATTGAAAATTAAGCTTGCTTTCTTATGGAGATTTGGAAACTTTAAACCTGACCTTCTCATACAGTATTTATAATCCTGGTGGTCCTGAGATGATCTCACTGATGCCCAAAGGAGAGGCTAGTTTAAAATAGCAATGTTACCATGTCGTTCTAAAGCCTAAAATGATATAGTGTAGCACGTAAGTATGTATAAGCAAAATGAAAAATAAAATTTGGATAAAATACCTTGTAAGTGACAGATAGCTACAAAAAAGTTTCAATTTTGAAAGGGTGGACTTCTTTATTGTAGCTAAGGAAACCACTCACACTTAATGAACCCTCTCCTCTGTTGAGCAGCATAATAAAACCTACTTGCTTTCTTGCAGGGAATCTTACAAAAAATTACGTAGAAAGAAATATGCCTGTATGAATGCACATGTACGTGCAAATGGGACTATCAACCTTCCCAAACGTTAGAGAAATCAAAAACTCCTGCAGTCACTGCACACTCATGACCCCAAGGTCATCGATCTCTTCACTGAAGATCATCAAGCACTAAATCATTAGGAGATTAAAGTCTTTACGTGCTACTTCATCCTGTAGGGAGAAATTATACTAAATATCAGGGTTAAGTCTCACTGAAAGGAGAGCAACACATGATACATACACACAGAGAAAAACAGTAGCCAACAAGCCCCTATAACTCCACGTAATCATCACATAAAACTGCCCTAATTTAATCCCCATTGCAAACAGTTCCAGCAGCCCATGATCAATAGGGACAATCACAACAACTTGTGGCTGCTTTGCCCTGCCATGTCAGCAGCACAACAGAGGAACAAAGGACACTGCCCTGTCTCGCACCTAAACCACCAACAAAAACTTCTCATCTGGCATTTCTGCCACGTTTGTTTTTTTTATTATTCAACTACTTGCCCACGGTATATTCCTTTGCATTCCTCAAAGTACGATTTCTAATATATGTGATATTTACCTTGCATTCATTAAAACACTAGAACAAGGAAATAAGGAAACTGGCAATAATATGCAACAGTTATTTGTATCGTGTCGGGCATGTCCCTTCACCCTTTCCTAGATTGTTCTCCAACGTTGCAATGGTATCTCAAACCCAAAATGTTGCTAGGCTTTTCTTACTGACTAGCCCCTCTCAATCTTATTTGTTAACATCCACTACATCAAGAAAACTAGCCACTCAATGTCCTTGGTGTATGACTTCGGTTACATCTCTTCGGTCCAAATGACTGCAAACTGCTCATTCACAAAAGGCCTCAACAGCAAGTTTTTCTGGTACCTTTTTCAACCTCCTCAGCTTTTCTTCAGTATTAACGTCAACTATAATTTTTGTCCATCCATCTCAAAACATCAGATGATGCCTTTTTAAAACCAAAGCAATCCTTAACTTGAAAGCATACTGACTTGGATAGAGGAAATATTTTAAAAAGCGACTGCATATTTAGTGAAAAATAAAAGCCCATTAATATGAGAAGCTTAAGACATCTAGTAACAGCTCTCCTTATTGTAATCACATTCTTACAAATTGGTGGTGTTTCTTCAATGCCAGTTCTTCAGGGAATGCTGGTAACATCAGGCAGATTGTTTCCAGACTTCCAGAAGGCAGAAGTGTCGCAGGTCTGACACATCCAGCATTGTTATGGGCAACACTGGAACAGCAGTGCCAAATGAAGGCTTGAAAAAAATCTTAAAAACTGTCTTGGACTAGAATTGTCACTGGTTTCGGTATGAAGTGAAGGAAAGATACGCATTTGTGCCGCAACCTTTTTACCAATCTATTCAGTAACCGAGATCAAACCCACTGCAGGTAATGATCATTATCACAGCGGCTCTACTAATTTACTAGCAGTATTTTTGTATCTTTCACATCGAGCTTTTGGAAAATCTTTTTCTCTTTCCTCCCCTTCAAGTTTTTTCTCAAATTGTTTATGAGGCATTTTCCTACAGCGCTTTTGGAGGTTTTATTGAAAAACTGTTTATTGTACAAGAAAACTTCCATCAGGAAAGGCAGGATTGTTTACTCCCCATTACAACAGGAATTCCTAGACATTCTTGGCACACACAGAAAGTGTCTCATGAGTAATTTACCATTATTGGCAAAGATGCGTGGTACTTCTCCTGCCATATATGACAATGCACGCTATTTCCTTTTCCATTGACACCCATACAGAACTGTACAGTAAATACGTTATAATAATAAAAGTTATTATTACAAGTGTACCTTACGTAGTCTCAGCTTAAGGAAACAGCTAGCACTGTATGACCACCAGTTGTCCTCAGTTAACTGTGAACTTGATACAGCAGTTCTATATACAACTTTTTGGGAACCGATCTAGTTTAAGTGGTCCCTCTGGAGGCAGATCACCTCGGCAGTCTTGACAGTTGACTGACTGATCATGCTCCAGACCAGATCTGAGAAATTATCCAATTAAAACCCAGGTAGCTAAAACCAGCCACAAGCTCTCGTTTTGAAGGTAGCCACACAACAACATATGAGGTGATGTGAGAAACGTACAGCTGGAATGAGAGCTGCCACTGAAGAAATCACGATCTGAAACCATGTTTTGAACAATGCCAAACCTCTCTTCATTAGTATGTTACATGTATCCAAATTACTCAAGCTTACATTAGGACTTCCCTTTCTATGGCACATGCTAAGAGGCTAGGTAAAAAGTGAACTTCCCTCTATCTTTGATACTCTAGCCATTAAAAGCTTTAAACAAACGCACAAAACTGGTTTTTAAAGGAAACATCACAATGAAACATTTGCAGTTGAACTCTTTGATTGTACCCTTCCCTGAAAATATATCAAGGATTAAAAGTATTGCACAGCATAATGCGACAATTCTATGCCCCAAGAGGCCACAGTAAGAAAGAAATGTTAGCCTCTACCGTTCTGCTTCTGAATGCCTTTGCTTGCTGAAAGAGGAATTTAGAGGAAAAATGTTTTTGATGTTCTCCATTAATAACCCGAACTTAGACAAACCTACTCAGTTCCTTAACAGCCCTAAACTGCCTGTTGTTATTAATTTATTTAGAAATACCTTTTCTGCTTGTTTATATGGGTATGTGTGCCTGGTATTTTAATGAAAGCAGCCCGTGAAAAGTTTTGTTCAGCATCATCTACGAGAATATTCAGAGATCTTTCACCCTTATTGAAACATCCTCTTTCACAAAGAATGCTTCGAGTATACAGGTGAAATGAAATCAATTACTTTGGGTGAACTAAGATTTCATATTTAAATTATGTCACATATTTCAGTGTCACTAATGTGAAAAATTAAGTGAATTATGGTGTGTACCTGATTTGTTTGGACTTAGACTGTGTATAATCTAAGTACTGAGAATGAAACAAAATGATCAACAAATTGAGACTCTTCAATTCCTGTGAAATTAAATTCTGAAAGCTCAGGAAAATTAGAGAGGCTGGGGTTTTAACGCAGAATTTTATTTAATGTATTTTGAAGCTTCCCTTGTGTCTGTGAAGGACTTCCTACTCCCATTTGCCTGCTTGCCTTTCTTTCCAGTATCCCAAGAAATATAATTTCATTTCCTCTGTAGCAATCTAGCTGTCACAGATTTTTCTTCCTCACAAAATCAACACACTAAAAATACTTCAGAAACATTTAATGAAAATTATTGCCTTTCATAGAAATATTAAGGAACTACTATTTTGAGAAAGCTCTTCAAACTCAAATTTGGCCTTGAATTGAAATTCCTATTCGGGGTGGGGGGGAACCCACCTTTTTTAAAATGTTAGCTCAAAGAGTATTCTACCACAATGAGGAATTCATCTAGCTGAGACATTGTTTTAAAAGACAAACGTCCCCCTTTCAGACATTAATTTTCTAGCTTTCCCTGCTTCCATTTCACTGAGGACTAAAACAAGCTGTTGAACACCGTTTCCGTCAATGTCTCAGAAAATGGAGTGGACAGGAAATAACCTTGTCAATCATCATATTCTAGTGCAACTTTCACTGACATTTTCTCTAAAGTCCCTAATAAGGGAGACCTTCAGTGTTTCTTGTTTAAGCAATCTCTTCTAGTACAGAAGTGCTATTGCACTAAGAAAGTTTTTCTCAGTTTCTAGGAGGAATGTGAAGGAAGCATCATTCTGGTCCAAACGCTGACATTTTTCATGGCAGTACACAGCATTAATGAAGTCCCTCTCAAACTGATTACGCCTATAAGTTAATGACCTACCATTATCACACTGAGAGAACTCATCAGTACTGTTCACGTGCTTAGATATGTACGTATCTTTACTAAACCTTAACAGTTCCATCTGAGTTCTAACAGAGACAAGAATGATACACTGTTATCTACCTGCATGATTGGCTTTAAAGTATGAAATATTAAATTATTAAAATGGCACCTTTTTAAAAAGCATCCTCAAAATTGCCGAATGCGCAAACCCCCCACTTAAGTATTAAAAAACCCCACTTATCATTTAAGTTGTATAATTTTTTGCTACTCAAAAGTAAATCATTACTCATATTTTCTCTTTCAAATGTTTTATATTCTTCCCTAAACTCTAATCCTGAAGACACTTCCATTAAATCCGTGTATTAGTAATCCTACTGTAGTCTCGTCCACATGGTGTGTGTGCGCGTGTATCGGTGAACACTATTCTGAAAAGAGTCTAGAGCTCTTCTAGATCCACCTGCCTTCCACCCGTCCCAGTCTCATCATCAGGCTACAGAAAGATGATCTAGATGTGCGCAGCAGCATATTAAACCATCTAAGCCATCTAGCCTGTTGTTAACACACTAACCCTTCTGGCATGCTCACGCATGCAGAGTCCTGTACCCTTCAAAGGGTATTCTGAGGCTGCAGCTGGGGGCCATGCTTGCAAATCAGTTCTGTGGACAGACAGCAAATCAGTCTCGAAAGCGGCCTCAGGGCATCTCTCACAAGCAGGTCTAAAAAGAACCAATATGACTTCTTGCAGTAGTAACAGTAAACCCATGAGAAAGCACTGTTTGACTGTGGCCTATAAGAAATGCTCCTTCTCAGCTAAAACTTCTACATTTTGTTTTCTCACCAAAGCAATTATGAGACCGGTGTTTAAATTCCTAGCAATAGCTTGGGGGGGGGAGAAATAAAGATGGAAAAGTAGCTATAGCCCTGATAATACATATTCATTATCTAACTTTTGCACAGAAACTTCTCCCCAGGGTGATTATTCAAGACCTTGGGAGTTTCATGTCCCACTTGAAAATACTTCCTCCACCTTCTAAATATTTAACTCACATGGCAACATTTGTTTACATAACATACTTAATTACACAAACGTCCTTGGATTTATCATCTCAGATTCAAGGATATCTGTAGCTTTTCAGTAGCTATCACGCATTTTAAAGCAGAATAAATTTCATGGTATATACCGAGCTGGACTACGCTGACTACTTATTAATGCGGTCATATAGTTTACAGGGACAACTGAACAGATTATTAGCTGTATTGGTCTAATATGTTCATAATTAATGTTTGAAAACAGTTCTTTTAAAAGTTATTACTATTATTTGGGATCACCTTTGTGTCTAATTTGGTTTATACTAGGCAAACAGAGCGTTTTAAGAATCCTTGCATTATATTCAATTCAAAAATACGTACAAGCAAAGCCATGTAAGATGTTCCCCGTTTTCATCAAACTGTTTAAATCTTGTACTTTTACATAACTTGTTTTTTCCATTTTGCTCACGCTCCATTTTAAAATGTTCTTAGAACGAACTTCCAGGCGTTCTGCAGGGAACACAACCCGCCTATCCAAACGAGCCCCTGCAGTAAAACTTAGGGTTTATTAAAAACATGAGCTTTACTAGCAGCCGGTCCTCAAGATGGCTCGTAACGTTTTCCGCCCCGGAGGCGCCAACCCCCCCCCCCG
>NW_008824031.1:1029246-1031147 GCF_000699105.1 Pygoscelis adeliae
GGAGGAACGCGGGCCTGTGTCACCCTCGGGCACGCTTGTAGGAGGCAGCCAGGCCTGTGGCGCAGACAGACAGACAGACAGACAGACGTTGGGCTGGGTCACGCGGGGCTGCGTCACTGTGAGGCACGCTCACGCGCTGGTCTGAGGTGCGTGGCTGTGTCACTCTGACACGGGTCTGAGGCGCGTGGCTGCATGACGGAGAGACACAACACACGGGTCGGGGGCGTGTGGCTTGGCCCGGCGGTCTCAGGCCTGTGGGGCTGTGTCATGGGGACATACGGACACGTGCCGTCCTGAGGTGCGTGACTGTCACTGTGAGATGCACGAGCAGCGCAAAGGTGTGTGTGACGGTGTCAGCGCAAGACAGACCCTTAGTCTGTCTCTTGGTCTTAGGCGCAGGGGCTGTGTCACTGTGAGACACGCGTGCAGTCCTGAGGCGCCTGAGCTCGTGTCGCTGCCAGGCAGACAGTCCCTGGCCTGAGGAACATGGGCCGCTGTCACTGCAAGGCAGATGTTGCCCCGAGGCATTTGGGACTGCCGCTGTCAGGCACACAGAGAGTTGCACACGCAGGGTAGCTTGACACGTGCACAGGTACACTCGGAGTACCCCGTGATACCTAACAGTCAGAGGAAGAAGGACAGGCACACAAGCTCCTCTAGCACACGCGGGTCATGAGACACAAACATCCACCCGCTGGCCCGAGAAACGTGGGCAGACGCACTTTCGGTTTGACAGACACACACGCTAGCCTAAAATACATACGACTTGTTACTGAACTGGCACATACCCCGTTGACAGGCACATACATACCCTGTCCTTGAGGCCTGAGACACCCAAGTCCATTTCGGCGAGGCACACGTGCACACCCACACGTACACTCACACACTGACCTGAAAAAGCACAGGACCGTCACGGCGAGACAAATAAAGAAACGAGGCGCGTGGAGGTGTGTCACAGGGGCAGGTTTACGTGCCCGCTTCCCTGGTGTGACAGGTGAACAGACAGCGCCTGGCACCCATAACCCCTTCCCCATGCACGAGCCGTCCGCTGGGCTTGACTTCTGTAACGCACGTCCTCTAGCTCCAGGCATGTGGCACCATGTCCTTAAAAAAAGCAACTTGAAATGTGTGAGCTTACAGAGTAGTCTGAGGCACATGCAACTGTGTTAGTATGAGGCATATATACGCACGTACATGCCTGCACACAGGTGCGTGCACAGAAGCAAAACCCAGGTTGCAGCTTCAGACAGGAGGAACTGCACCAGCTGCTGCTTGCACGCTCCTCCTGGCAAATGCGTGCGTGTGATTCCTACCAAGAGAGCAAGTGACAGAAATCCAGCATGTTCAAGTGACGCATTCCTTCTCTTACACTGTGGCTCAGATGAGATGCCATGATAATGTATGAGATCACACAAAGACGTCGTGTATGCAGTGGTCAAAATGCAGAAAGGTACTCATACAGTCCGTTACTCTGGTGTAAGGGTGAAAAGAAAGTACTGGAATACTTGAATGAACTCCTGAGAAATAAAAATACAGCGGCATGTACAGCCCATTTCAAACGTGCATATGTGGGCTCTGTATGTGTGCGTGTATGCATATACACAAGCATCTACCCGTACGTGTACACATACATGTATGCATTTACATATGTGCATGTATAGAAATAGAATATAACGCATTCCAGACTCCGGCACCCTGTAAGCATTCGTGGTGGCAAACAGAGCAGACATTTGCTCTACCTCATTTCTAGCATTTGCAATATTTCCTCTAGGAAAAGGAGGTAGGGAAGATTCAACACTCTGTATGCTCCAACGGAGTATTTAGCATCGATCAGTGGAGGTGATAAATTTGGAAGAGAAGACTGGAAGGGAGCTCCTGATGTTTGAGCCCAGTTTCCCCAG
>NW_008824031.1:1031208-1040710 GCF_000699105.1 Pygoscelis adeliae
CTGTTCTAGTTAGAAACCTCTGCTAATTCCCAGCCTTCTGGCCAATTTATATCCGTATGCTCTGTGCTGACATTGCCATTTAGTTTAAATACTTCCTCTCCCTTTCCTGTGCATACATTTATAGAAGGAATTACATCCAGTCTCTGGCTTTGTTTTGCTCAGCAGAAAATGACAAGATTTTTTACTCTTCTCCTCTAAAGACCGGCTCTCAATTCGCTGGTCGTTCTCATCTGCCTGCCCTGCACCTGTTCTGAATTTGGTTCATGTTTCTTGAGTATGGGCAGCTAGAATTGTACACTATGGTCCATGTCAAGTTCCCTAGTACCCTCTATATGGGAATTAATGTCTTCTTTCAGCTGGAAGTATCTCACCTAAGACATTCCTGGACTTGACAAGTTTCACATACGTGACAAAACTCAGCTCCTCTCCCACACTTCTTCTGGTGGTATCTCACACACTGAAATGCTGCTACCTCTTTCTGCCATTGGCGCTTGACATGCACAGTGCAGCTACTTGGGATTTCATGTATACATTCACAGCCGGATGCCGCGTGCAATCTAACATGGCCTGAAAGACAAGCCTCCAGCTCGGGTTTCAGAATTTTGCATTATTGAATTTTAACCTTTACTTTTATTTTGACCATTATTTCAGTTGTAAGGATGGAAGGTTACTGTGAAGTCTTTTAAGACATTTGGTTCCTGTGGTCTAACGCGCACCAAATGCCTGGCCACAACTCCTCAAGCATAGGCTTTACGCCAAACTTTGGGGGCTTCTTGCCCTGGTACCAACCAGTCTAGAGCTGCCTGGCGTCCCAGACCAGTCGAGCTTGAACTTGTTCCACCTGACATGGGAACAGCCAGCACTGGCCATGTTTCTCTTCACAGCCATGCACTGACAGCTCGTGGACCTCATCTGAAAAACTTCTGCACTGATCTGCCATCTCCTCAATCATTTGCAACCAGCCTGGTCCTGCTATGCAACAGAAATTCATGCTAATGACTTAAACTTCTCTTTACCTGACACCTTGCCCCCTTTGTAATTGTACTCACCCCACACTCCGCACTGCAGTGAGTCTCTTAATGAAGTCCATGTCTACTACATTTGGTCTATCTTGATAGTTGGCAAAGGAAGCCGGTGTCGGAGTGATCTGTTTCTACTGTTGCTTGTCCCTTTTGTACTTTATCCCAGTTTCATTCCCCTCCTGGCTTTTGTTTTCTTTCAAAGTTTCCTCTAAAGCTTTCCTTACTGTTCCATCAAATTGTTCAGATTTTTTTCTGCTTAATAACAAAATAATTTTGTCCATTAAATAATAAAAATTGGGTCATCTCATTGTGGAATAAATATTTGTCGGGCATTACATTTACAGTTGCTTTTACGATTTGAAAACATGAGCACCAAGGACAGCAAAATGTAGCAGTGGTGTCACTCAGTTCCCTCACACACACACGCATTCTCCTCAAAACTGACAGCTTGCGAGTCAGCTCCACATAGCTAGAATATAAAAATACCCTTTGCTGCAAGAAATACATATTCCTGGTGCTGTTCCTCCGCAGGAGAAGCTGTACACAGCTACATTTTGAAGTCCGAGAGGATCCTGGAGTTGTATTCATTATTATTTTATGGCATTTAGCATTGCCATTCTTGCATGGCTTTTTTTTTCTCTCTTTATGATACTCTTCACCTATTAGCATAGGAACTCAAATCTTTTTCCAGAGTAATGTTATTGTTGTTCTTTTGGTTGGTTGGTTGGTTTTTGGTTATGCTCTGTTTTCTTAAAAGCAAATCATCCTGGCATGGCTACATGTCAATTGTCCCATTTAAGGACAGAATCTTTTTAACAGGAGATGACAGTGTTTTCAGCTATTTGTTCTTTGTGTCTCTCAGCCACAAAGAATACATTAACAACTTTCACGTATCTTCAAAGTGACTGGCCTGGTGGAAATTTCGGCTTTTTTTTGTGTGAAGAAAGGTGCAGTTTCTCTACTCTTAATAGCCAGAAAGTATTCTAAAGTATTCTGGGGTTTTCTTCTTATGTTATTTCAGATGTAGCAAACTTGACAATTTTTTTATGTTCTCTTCAGCATTTCTGTAATCAGACCCAAATCTGTAATCATTCCGACATGGTCAGAAACTCCAGTTGTATTTTCTTACCAGTGCCAGCAATGTCAAACCTTCCATTTCTGTAAACTGTTTTACATGAAAAAATTACTGAACACTTTGCAAGCAAACTAATCAACCAGGGGAACTGGTTGATTGGATGGAACTCTATATAAAAGTTCAAACCACGTAACTCAGCATGGAAATAATATGAAGCAGTTCATTACTTGAAGTGATTTATTATTCTTCTTACACCAATTTAAAAGCAAACTCAAGTCCACTGAAATCAATGGATTTAAATCCATTTTGATGTGTGAGATGGAAAAAAAAATCAAATCTTCAAGGTAGATTTTGCTCAGTTAAAAGCAAATGTTTGACTTTTAAATTGAGTAATAGATGAAATTAACAGTGAGGTCACACAGAGTGACATGCGACTTGTAAGGGCTGCAGGTATGCAGCGTCCCCGTCCCCTGTGAGTCACCTGGTGCTGGGTACTGACAAAGAAGGGAATGAACCCTTAGCTCAGTGATCAGTATCAGTATCTCAGAGGAGCTCCCTGTTCCTCAGAGCTCTTCCATTAAAACGGATTCACCTGACAACGCTTGACCTTTGCAGAACCTTCAAGCATTTGCCTTCCCAGCTAAAAAACCCACGGTGCTTTTTACTTTAGGGCAACTAATAGGAGCAAAATATGTCCACATGATTAAAGCAGTGCACTTTAGATTTACTGCAGAATAAATTAACCCAAATTATACTGTTTCTTTTCAGAACTACATTTTTACCAAATACTTGTTTGTTCACAACCCTGATAAAAATGGTAAATTGGTGCAAAAGCACATGAAGGACTATACTCGGAGACCAGTAAAGAATGATTTATTTGGACAAAGCGCTTGTCAAATTGTAAAGGCTCTGTTTGTGGTTCAGAATTTTTTCTGTTTCCATGAAAGACTTGGAGTGTGCGATAGAGAGTGCACTTACTGAATGTGCAGACAGCGTGGAGCTGGAAGCAACAAGAATCACACTGGAGACCAGGATGTTTCTCTGAATAGGAGTCAAAATGTTATATGGTTGCCAAAGAAGTCAAACATCATGCTGAGATGGAAGAACAACCTGTAAGATGCAGGAAGATGTCCTTTCCCTCTCCTCAGCCCTGCTGAGCTGCCCAGCTGGATGGAGATCCAGCACTGCGCTCTGAGGAAGACGAGATCCGGTTGAAGAAAATCTAGAAAAGTGCCACAAGTGCATGAACATAGATTTGGAAAACCCTAGGGTGAAAAAACTGGGAAAGCCCCAGAATGAAAAACTGAACGGGCTGGGGTTGTTTAGTCTAGGAAGAAAAAGACCAGAGGTGACATGATAACGGCCTCCAAATATGTAAAAGGCTGCTGCAAATTAAAACGGAGTGCTATCGTGTTTTCTCTGTGGTGGATAGGATGAAATGGAAAGAGTTTGCATCTTTTATTAGGGTAAACCAACTGATCTGATAAAGACGGACAAACTTGAAGGCATATAAAGCTTTATTAAGCTTGAAACAGAAGCTGTGAATAAGACCAGCTTTGCTCCAACGCTACTCCTAAGGATGGTGTTTTAGCACAGCAGCATTTTAGCACCATCTTAGCACAGCAGCGGCTTGTCCAGGCTGCAGGATTCCTGTGTCCTTGGGCATTTTTTGAGAACAGATTAGGCAAAAATGATCAGCGTTAACTGCTTTGAGTTAGACCAGCTTTACTAACTGTGTAAGTCCCAGTGCTGTGGGTCTTTTCTGAAGACTTTGGCCCAAACCCTCAAAAAGTGCGTATCCACCTGTTTAGATGCCCAGGTCGAATACTTCAGCAACACTTAGAAAGCTGCTCAGCTGCCACCCAATTCTGTCGGCACTTACATGTCTGTGGGTGGGCACAGGCAATTCATCCCACAGTTCAGCTTGTTGTGTCAAGCTGTGAGAGGGGTCTCGCATCAGGGATCTGCTTTGCTGCCAGGTCCCTCCCTCATGAACAGTGAATGTATAAACCAGAGAAAATGCCCCCCAGAATTGTATTTGGACTATCACCGCAGACTGACTGAGTTAAGGGTCTCAGCTGTGATGTGACAGACACTGACTGCTTCAAATCTGTGTTTTTCCCCTGACTAGAGATGTGAATGGGAACTTTAGTCTCTGGCATCCTAGGGCGAGCCCTCTAATAGCTGAATTATGTAGCATCTTACTCTGCTTAACAAATAATCAAGCTGATACCAAAACAGGAGGCTTCTTCACATTATTTCAGCTGGTTGAGTAAATAATATGCACAGAAATAAGACTCCATAAAACCTATGGAAAGATTTAAAAACACATTTTAATGAAATGAGCTCAATTTGAATCACCTCCAGCCAATATAATGAGCTGGAGATTCTGCAGGGCAATTTATATTTTTTAAAAAGAGATTAAACGAGCATTGCAATATGGTTATGCTTCTTTATGCCTGTGAGAGCATGGCCTGAAGTCTGCCAGTCTCCCAGTAAACTCATTGAACTCTGGGGCACAGGGTCAGGCTTTTTAAAAAAAAATCTTTACCGTTTTCTAGAATTCATGTGGAATTAATTTACCTGCTTAACAGTTTTATATTGCCAGATGCAATTAAGAAGCTTTTTCTCATTTATTCACTGTCTTATTTAGGAGATTAAGATCCAGATAGTCTATCCTTGCAGTTGCGCCTAAGAATAAATAAAATAAAAATACCACAACGGTATTCGGAATCAGCACAGGAAAAGCAGTTGCTCGGGATCTTATTTGCTAGTACGTGGTTTAAAATCACAACTAATAAGCCATTTGTTTAGCTCTGTTTACTAAAATGAACATATACAAAAGTGAAACACATCCTGGATTACAAATACATACTAGAGTACAATGCAGTTATAAGTAAACTCTGCACTGAAAGTTGGACTTGTCCTTAATACAGTTTTTAAACCATTATTACATGCTTTAAAAAAGCAAATCCAAGCAATACAACAGTAACCTAGGGAGCAGTAAGCTTTTAGCAGCAGAACATTTGCTTATTTCCCCAGCTCTTGAGGACTTGATGCTTTTACTATTGCAAGACCAATTTATGCTGATGACATTTTATCATTTATCAGTTTGTTACTTACAGCCGCATGAATAAGTCCTGTGTAAGTAGAGACAATAAGAATTTTGCCAGAGAAAACCTCTTGTATTTGATGCTGAATATATTGACATAAGAAGTTGGACTGGGGGGGATCTGCTTTTGCAGTTGGTTTCTATATGTAGCGATGGTAGTTATGCTGTGGAACTGCTGTTCATCAAAATTTATTTGCTCTTCATCTTTCAATAGCATTTCATCTTCTGCTGCAGTTACAGTATTAGAGCTACATACATAAATTCTCACCAGATATTTAACTGCACACTTTCACTTTTTGTTCTTAAGTGTTTTTGTTCTGTTGCTTACTCTGGTCATTCGCTGTGTCCCCACATTTGCATTAGAAGCAGCTCATTTTTTCTCTTGGTTAGCTGAAGAAACCTCTATATGCTATTTCTTTTGAAATAACATATATATTACATATTGTCTTGAAATAACATACAGAATTGGTCTTTGCAAGTATCTGATACAATTCTCCTGAAGAATTTGAATGCTCAGTAACGGAAGCTGCCGCAAGAGAAGCTGAAAAAAATAAAGCAGGATAGTTGCTTAATCCAGTACCAAGCATGGAAAAAAAAATCTTAATGTAAATACATATGTAAACATGTGCAGAGGAGTTAAAAAACCTCCTAGATGTCCGAGTCTCTGGAATCAACAGAAGCCTGTCACCAAACATTTTTAGGAAATCGTATCTTAAATTTTATTCACAGAACAGCTGTTTTTAATACATGGAATCAAGTAGGATATTGCTCTGTTCTCTTAATCGTGCCATACGTTTGGATTTTGGTAACAATTTCTGGCTCAGCTTGGTTCTCAGCAATTTTCAGTAGCTGCAAGCCCTCCCATGTAATCTGTTAATAATACGTCAGTGATGGATGCTTCTGCCTTCACCTCTTCTGTTTGAACTCGGGAAAGCGAGATTATTGCCTGCCCTAAGAGACTTTGCTGCTGTGTGCTGTCTGCGGCAGATCTGTCAGCTGCAGAGAAATGATCCTCAGACAACTGGATAAACCAGATATTGACACTGACAGAGCATGTGACTGGAGTTAAGGTCAGAGATTCAAAGACTGTGGGATTGGGGCCTTAAAGATTTATGCACAGGATTACCCCGTGTGCTGTGAATCGCTGGCTTCAAGGGAGATACCCGCAAAGTTAAAGGTGTACTTAAGTCTTAGTGGAACCAGGCCTTGCTAATCCTGTAAGCACATGCTGATAGGGTTTCACCAGATTTACTGTCTTTTCATTCCCTCCTTCGGAAAATAAATACAGAAAATAATTACTTAACTTGCTAATTATATGATTTAAAAAAAAAAAAAAGAAAAAAGGTTTTACATAGACTGAAGAATGTTAAGATGAGCTCCAACGTCCTGCCATGCCAGATCTGATACTCTCTGTACTTTATTTCACCGTATCCTGATGGAGATTAAAATAGGTTAAAAAAATGCCCGAGTCTCATTGTCACCAGTGCTATGCACAGTTTTCTAAAATAAGTACTAAAAAATAATTGAGTCTAAATGCTCTCTCATGTTTAAGTTTATACCCCAAGAATTAAATCCACCTTCTCACAAAAGACTAAAAATAATGACAGTTCCATCTAAAGAGCGGGTTGGAAGTGCAGAAGGTTCTTCTGGTCTGGTGCTCCTTCTCTTCACAGGGTTGAAGCACACCTTTAATCCTTACAGCTGCTGAATGTCGCTTTATAATTTTATTTTGCCAGATACTAAGTTACTTTTCTGTATTTACAGCAAAAAGGTTTATTGTTTTAATCTGCAGCTTTACATTAAGCATGTTACGATTGCAAAGTATGTAAAACTTATTTGCAGTACAGCTTGCCAAGACAATATTGAAAACTTTGTTTTGGTCAGTTTTCAATGAATTTTATATATCTTTAAAATGTATTTCTAACTATGATTAACTGTGAAAGAGGAGCTAAAAGGTGGCCTTTTATTTAGACACCAGATACAAGGAAAAACACGGTCTCCCAAGGGGTGAGCATCTAGTGTAATATTTACATGAACTCCACTCAGATTCACTGATGCCATTTTTGCAGTGGTTCTCTGAAGAATCAAGAATTGTAACCAAATGCTATTGGCAGAAATCTTCAAGAAAAGTGGATGTCACGTATTCGCCAAAATAAAATTTTAAAATGTACACATGCCAACGCTAGCACTAGAAATGCTTCACACCCAGGTAGGCCCAGCACAGCAAATGCTTTTCTACATTTATGTCAATAAATGAAGCCGTTCTTCAACGAAGCACAGACGCTCCTTCGAAAGCACACACATAACCGCTTTAAGGAATCAGACCTCTAATCAGAAAAAACCAAGTGTTGTGGTAACAGTAACACGTGACACAACTTGCCTACCACAGTGACACAGCGCAGCTTGAAGTTCAAGTATGCGCAACTTTCTATACCCCGAAAAGTCTTCCAACAACTATTCAGAGCAGTTAGCAGGGTATCACTCACCTCTAAGCAAAACAGTAGTAACTTGCTCATTGGGAGGGATATTTTTTCTAACATCCCTATCATGATTTCTTCCAAACATTCACATGCACTTGAAAATTGATGGCTTACTATGCTATCTGCCTGACAACTACATCATCCATGGCTAAATCACTCTCATTGTATTAGATCAGCCACAGCTAAACAGATAATTTCCTCCTAATTAACAAAAGACTGCCTAATAAAACCAGAATTAATTTTTGTTAAATGTACTGCTCTTTCCATACACTCCCTTTAGCCTCTTCGCATCTTCTCCTTTAAGCTGTTTCTTCCTTTTCTCAGACTTTGCAGCTTGCTCCTTCCTTTCTTGATTTTCCTGCGTTCAGACAGAAAGACAAATAAAAAAATAAATAAGAGTTATTGAAGGAAAAGCTGGTTAAGAAACTCTCAATTTGCAATGAATAGCTGTTCTGAATATGCCCATACACACTTAGAGTGCTCAGTAGCTGGGGTTTGAGGGTAAACGGCAGAACAGAGCCTTCTGGTCAATCCCTTTGGCCTTCTCCATATGATGATGTTACCAGCAAACTATTTCATTAGCTTTAACTGCAATGTTCAACTATGGACTGAAATGCATTCTTCTTAATTAGTCCCTTTGTCCACAAAACAGAACATTGGTTTAACTTAATTAGCATTCCAGAGATTTATCCCATAGCAACCTTGATTTTATATTGTTTGTATTCAGGGATTTCTACCAGAAGTTTCAGGAACTCTTCAACTGTGTTCAACAGCAATTCATGGTTTCTCTTCAGGCACCCGTTAAATTTGCCAGCTGTATTTCTGCACTAGTGTTCAGCGGCAGAATCCAAGCTGGATGTTTGTTGGTACCAATCGTTCAGCTGCCAGGATGGCATAAATCCTGTTGGGATTTATGCAGACAGGCAGGACTCTAGTTTCCACAGAGCTGCTGGTACCGGGATGGTACGATTAATGGAGAAGAGAAAGAAATTGAACGATTATTCCTAGTAAAGGAAGACCTTTACTCAGTGGAAGAGTATTTCTGGGTTTTGATAAGTAGCACAATCGTAGGAGAGGGTAGTTCTGAACAACTGGGATAACTGTAGCAGAACATCAAGATGACAAAAGCCATTTCCTTAAAAGCTTATGCAGTCCTTGTTCCAGAGCTGCAATCATCATCAGAACATTGCCATCACCACCTGGAAGCTTGCCTGCTTTTGATTGCAACCAGTCAGTAGTTAATCTACGTGCTGTAGGTAGATCAGTAGTTATTTGATCTGCTGTCATAGAGATTTGTGATGTTGGGGGGGGGGCTGCTGTATCATATTACAAAATTTAATAATGTCCAAGAAGATGTTGATGATTCGGTGCCAGTAGGATTCTTGATGAGATATGTCTGGTCTCCTTTGCAGAGAGTTGGGCAGCAGAAAAGACATTTTCCCATTATAGCGATAGATTTGGTTGATTGCTATGGATCATCTGCCACTATTTCCATAAGATGAGCTGAAGAAGTCTCAGGAAACATACACAAGTTTCTTAGAGCCTTTATAGAAAGTAAAAGCCTAGGATCCTTTGGTCCAAAGAAATTTCCAGACAAATAAAGAAAACTTGTAGAACATTAATAGAGTTAGTCTCTCTGAAATATAGGAGCATTATAGGCTCAAGGATATGGGACCTTCACTGGATGCCTAGAAAAGGAGAGGAAAAATGGTGTACTCTTGACAAAGAAAGAAAAGGATATATTTGCCCTGAACAGAGGGTGCTTCTGAAAGAACGAGGTACAGGTGGTGAAGTCTTATGGAGAGGCTGTATG
>NW_008824031.1:1040755-1079758 GCF_000699105.1 Pygoscelis adeliae
TACGGCTGTTGAGAGACTTGCAAATCTGTGGGCCCTGGGAGAATGTCTCTGTGTAACATGCCACAAGAAATAAAGGAGGTGAATTCAGGGATACATTGTCCGGCTACTTGGGCAGCGCACACAGTACTGAGAACAAACTGAAACACTTTAGGAATAAATTTATGGATTGAGCAAGCCTGAACTGAATTGTTCAGAGAAATTAAAAAAAAAAAAAAAAGATTTGACGCAAACACACCGTTAACAGAGTTTCTTCAACACAGGAAAGCCCAACAAGGTAAAGTGGTAGCAAGGCAGAGGAATGAATATTCACTATCCCTTCTCCGTCTCCTGGATTACTGAAGGCAGCTGAATGGATGAGATTAAATGAAAGAGGGGTGACACTTTGGATTTGCACATTGTGGGACGTTAGATACTTGCTTGATCTTTGAATTAGAAGATGCTCCATGATGACTGTTTATCCCCACAATATCTAAAGCACACCCTGTTCCAACACCATATGCACCCTACTGAGGAGCAGCTGCTCCAGCTCGGTTATCCTAGGGGAGCACTCAGAGGTACTATCCCTGAGCAGAGCTGTCTGTATAAACTCTTTCATCAACTGAGTACTTCCTAGAGCAGATTTTTTAAAAAAAATTTCTCCCTTTTCCTGAGATTAGACAGCCTCTTTGTGGGGAGCTCCCCTCTTTCACCAACTGGAAGTGCTAAGGGAAATCAGATGTTTCTCCCAACGCCCTATAATCACACAGTATTTCTTTTCCCCGCAATTTTACAACTCAGTTCTCGGTGTATCTCCAATTCTGTTTTTTTATCTTTGAGCTGGGAAGCTATTTTCTCCCACTCCTTCCTCCTGCCATCTGCTTCTTTTATTTTTTGAGAATTGGAGAAACAGTCATCAGCCCTGGGTGACGAACCAGCTCCTTTTCACTGTATCAGTTTTGGGGATCATTTGGGTGTTTGAAAAGCTTTTTTTTTTCCATCTCTTCAAGTAGATGGAGAGGAAGAGGGCAGATTCTTATTACAGTAATTTCATTTGCGTAGCTCAGTTTTTGTTACCTGGAGGATAAGAGACCAGAAAGAACCCTCGGGGAATGGAGAAGGGTTTTGTTTAAACAAGGAAGTAACAAAATCAAAATCTCTCTAGGTAAGCTTAGGAGCCGTGAAGAATTACTATTTATCAAAATTATTTCGCTTCTTATTTGATGTGAGAATGGAAAGATAGCACTACCAAAATTGTTAGTGCTAAGAGACCTGCTTTGCACAGAAGACTCATCTCAAAATAAAAGTTACACCTTAGCCTTAAAGCTTACATCAAATGGCACTGGAAAGAGATGGTGCATGTGGCTGATTGTAGTATAAAAGTCAAAATCAGAGAACAAAAAGATGCTTTAAAAATTAAAATCTTCAGCTTTTCAGCATGTTGCTGTTCCAAGCACAGACAGTATCTTTACTACAGTGATAGGGAGAAAAAGCAAGGCAAGAAAGGAGAAATTACATTACAGGTCTGCAATGGAGGTAACAGATGCATACAATGTGGCTAACAGCTGTGGTACCTTTGAGGTGAGGTACTGCTGAGAAATGGAACCAAAAATAGGATGAAAGGGAGTTTACGTTTGGGTAGATAAAAAGAAGCTTTTTTCTAGTTGCTCCAGCCTGGCTGTGAACAAGCAGCACCCAAAAAAGTAGTTTAAATCTTCTGCAGCTCTACTAGGACACTACATAACCTTTATTGGGACTGTTTCTTAGAAGAACTGCAGTTGCTGTATTTACCCTTCACAGGAATTTTCCAGTGCAGCTCTCCACAGATGCTGAGCCATGATGTTCTTGACTCTCTTAATTCTTTCCTTCCTGCCTAGAGTTTTAGGAACTCTAAGGGTCAAGTGTATTGCCAAAGGAACTGTGGTTTGTAGCATTTATTTTCCAGACTGTCTGTGGTGCTATCACATTGTTTTGGAGCCTGGCTAGCTGTATTGCTTGCAAAATTGAAGTCAAATGCCTCACAGGAGAAGCGGGTAGTGGGAACATTACAGGATATATTTTTCATCTTTCATCTTCCATCTTCCAACATTTTCTCAGAAGCTCCTTTGTTTTGATCTGAAATTAGGATCTGCCCTAAAGCACTCCTTCACCCTCTCTTGCCCTGACATTGCCCAGCATAGTTGTTTGTATTCTTGCAATGCTTCTTGTAATGTGGATGGTTCCCTCTACAGACGGCAAATCCAGCCTGAGGCTCTGCTGGAGTCAGCACAAGAGTGCGTGATTGTTGCTGTTAAAAATATATAAGTGTGAAGCCACTATCACCTGGCGTTAGGAAAACCCGGGAGGAAGTACATTAGTTCAGGTGTGAAGTATGTAGTAGGGGATGTGAAATGGATGTTCACTGGAAGCTTACTAATTGGAAGGTGCTCTACCCAACTTTTATGGTAAAGTTGCTGTTTTCTTACTCCTTACTGCAAGGAGTAAAGTCTTATAAACTAAGAAAGTGCCAAATATAATCTCTTGGGAGATTTGTAGTTTTGTAGGGCATACAAAACATACTGTTTTGAACTAACTAGTACAATGAAATACCTGCATGTAAACATATCTTCCAATTAGGCTTTGCCTATTGGAAAATTTACCTTTTGCCTATTGGCAGAGCCTATAAAGCATGTCAGGTTGCTCATTCTTTACCACGCCACTAAGCTCCTATTGCATTGAGGCCTGATTAATAATTTTACAGTGGGAACAACAACTTGGAAAGTTCTTAGTTCTCCAGAGCAAAAAAAATAAATAACATTTTATATTTGCCCACATGCTCATTTCTTGCTGCAAGTTGCAAGCAAATAAACAGTTACTTTCATTTACTCCTGCAGCCAGTGTTTAGGTAGCCCAGCTTGGAGTAGAAAAAAGAAATTCTTGCTTGCTTAAAAAAAAAAGTTCTCAATCTATTTCTAAACAGTCACAAATGCAAACCACCTGTAAGGCCTTGAGGAAGAGCTCTCTGAAGGTTTTCATGGTGTTAAATACATCTTCCAAAGACAATTTTTTTCGGTCTTCACAAAGATAATCAGCAAGTTCTTCCTTCTTCTTTTCAATGGTGGCAAACTCCTTCTGCAGGTCCTTTGAAGCATCGAGACTGCCCTGAGACACAGTTTGCAACACAATTTATGCATATTAAGAAGTAGCATATTCTGAGCTGCCCAGAAGACTCGTTACCACAGAGCAATCAGTTTTTAAAAAACTGACAATTAAGATTGTTTCACGATGTGTGGTATTTTCCTCTTAATTGAACCATCTGCATTTCCCCTGGTTTCATTTGGCCCAAAGCAGCTCATAGTGTGTTGCCACTTTCATCATACAACCATGTGGACATTTGGTATAACCTGGATGACTGATCAAGGGAGATACAGCACCAGGATTTCTGCCTTTTAGCTTTGGTCAACATGACCCTGTTTTGAGAACATGAAAAGCTAGGATGTTTGGAAATATGTGCAAAAAAAAGCATATTGCAGATCTGTTCACTTCCCCCCCTCAAAGAACAGTGAGACAAAACATGTTTCTGCACTGCACTGTACGCATTTATAGTTGCATCCTACATGTCATTTTTAGGGCCTTCCTCTCTTTTGCCCACGCACAAAGCTGACCGGTCCTCAGCTGTTTCCTTATCACAATACCACGTTACAGAAGTGGAGGAAAATCTGGGATGCTCCTTCCAACAGGGCGCAGGGGGAGTGCAGTTGTGACACCTTTCCCATAGACCTCTATGTCCATTTGCAACCTGAATTACAGCGCCTTTGAGAAGAGATTTAAAGTGTTTAGGAAGAAGGATGGGAGGTGTGTCACACCCATATTACCTACTTGAACAGATTTTGCATGCTGTATTTTTAAATCGTCTGTCGACAAAACTAAACGCTTCTCTATTTCCAACAGTTTCTTCAAATTGGCACCTGCCTCAGCCTGCATAACATCGAAGTGGATTCTGAAAGGTCCACAAAAGGAATAGGACATTAAAGGGGTGAGTCTTTTATTTTCATTAAGTTAAAAGATTATTATAAACAATATAATCTCTGCAAATTAACGTAGAATTAATCGTCCAACCCAGGCCCTGCCTTTTTCAGGTAGTTCTCCTCTATATAAATCCTTTTCTACGTGCTCAAACCCTCATCTAAGAAAGAAGCTGTGCTTTTGCCCTCACTACCTCCCTGGACAGACTGTGGAAGAACCTCACTGTTCTAGTACTCAAAGAACTTCTCCAAAATTTCCAGCCTGTTTTTATTCATAGGCCACACATGCTCATCTCCCTTGTGCCAGTACTGTCCTTACTTAGCTGGTTCTTTTCCCGCCTTGCCTTTTCTCCTTAATCTATTTGTAGTCCAAAATTGTATCTCTTCTCAGAGTTCATTTAGCTTACGTGGAGACGCAAACATGTTACACTGCCAAACCAGCATCTTCTATGGTTCTGACCTACTCTTTGTGCCAGACAAAAAATATTGAATCAGCAAAACCTGATGAGGTGTTTCACAGTGCATCCAGATGTGAGCAGCATTAGAAGAGTCCCATGCAGGATTTGCATTGTAAACAGCTCTCCGGAGGTTGATTAGTGAATCAATTTTGTAAGTTTGAGAGTTTGACTAAACTAGAGGGCAATTACTTTATAAAAAAAGAGCACATTTATATCATCAACCAGCAAGATTTAGTTTCAGGTAACACAAGTATTTCTGTTATCACACAACCCAAAAAGAAATTCATGTTTCAAAATGACATCCAACTGAAATTCTGCACAGATAACTCGCAAAAGCCATAATACTTTCTGTTGCATTACTGAATAAAAATACTTTTTATATTTAATTATTTAGCAGCTACTTAACGCTGTCAATCCATCTCCAGATTTACATGTTACCCCTGCTTCTAAATACAAGCAAAATTAAAACACTGAGGGTTCCTATGCATTCATAACAGGGTTAAAAATATTAGTCCTGGTGCTATAAATTTGGATTCTGATTAGTGTAATTTAGCATATCTCCATGTGGTTCTTCTGAGCTAAACAAAAAGAGCTGGTGTTAGACTCATGAGGCTTTCAGGTACACGGAGGAAAGTCTGCAGAAATAGATTTTCTTCTTTCTACCTGCAGATATTGGAAACTTGTGCTGATACTCAACCTGGGGACTCCCGAGGTCCCCTGATTGCCAGTAAATTGCCCGAGTCATTCCCTCCTTACACCAGCCCTGTGGACGTACCTCCTGATGGGCTCGCACACTAGTGTGACTGAGAAATTTCAGGGAAGATGTTTTTCTATTGCAGTATGTGGAAGAAGAATCTGGTCCTTGAAAATGAGGGAGTTCACTATTTACACAGTTTTACTTCTAAGGTAGTACTGGAGAGTCTGAAAGTAAAAATCCCACTGAGCTCCACATAAAAAGTCTTAACCAGGTTGATTTATAAATCTCAAAACTCTTTGGTGTTAGAAGGGAACCTCTCCCACAGCAGAGAAGTCCTGTGACCTTATTACACCGCCATAAAATGACTCAGCTTCTTGTTGGCTTTAAAGAGGTTGGCAATTCATACATGACAAAAACAAACAATAATGTCCTACCCTGCTGCCTTGGAAACAAAGTCAAGATCTCTGGGAAGCTGCAGCAGATCTGTGTGGGTTTTTTCAACCTCCTAAAATTGAAGTGAAAAATGGTTACCTTGTACAGTCAGTCAAAAAGCATGAAAGATTTTCAGCTGGACAACATCAAGACTGAAAAATTAACACTTCAGTTTTCATTCTTAGAAGCGTAGGGGTAAATTTAGTCTCGTTCATTCTTTTTCTCATGTTGGCGCCCATAGGGAGTTAAAAAGAAAGCAAAAGGCTCTTTTAACTGCTCAGGCTTACATCCCATGTGCTGCCACAGCGCACAAGCTGACCTGAGATTTTGTCTTCATACCACTGAAATTAATTTCATTTGACAGCTGCGTTTGGGAGACATGTCCACACGAGAAAGCAGCTGGATGTATCTGGTACCCTCCAGATAGTGTGGTGGGGTGCTACTGAGGTCAAAGCCCCTTAGTTTCTGGGGAATGAATATTTGAGAATAATGCACGCGGGAATAATTTTACAGTTTCGTTGTACCTCCAAAATATGGTGAAGCAGAGTAATGTGGCTTTGGTTTGCTTTTGTTTCTGTTAGTCTGAGCAAGGCACTAATTTTAAAACCTCCAGCATCTCCAGTGTGATGCCCCTAGAAGATACAGAAAAAAGTTCCTTCCTTCAGTTTCCAAGTCTTGCATTTGTATTTTCTGTTATCTTTAGAAATACAACAGTTAAAGAAATCGGTTTACTTACATAGTTCAGAAAGTTTCCAACTTTAAGAATCAGTTGGCAGAAAACTGGCAGTCGGTGGCTGGTAAGAAGTGCTGAAGAATAAAGAGAGAGACATTTTCAGTAAATTAAATTAAATTATCTGAAATAGGATTTTCCTTAAGTTTGACAGTGTGGGTAACAAAATTCTTATCCAAGATTATGTTAAGCCATTGTTATGGATTTGGAAATATACCAGTACAGAAATAAATCAGCTGAAAGGAAGTGGAATGAGTAAGTTTCTATTGTGGTCTCTTCTCTACAAATAGATGGAAAACTAGTTTTCCCATCAAGTTGGAGTATAGATGTGTCATCCCTGCAGCTGCTTATGAGGGAGAACTGCATATGAGAAGAAAGTGTACAAACTTGTGAAAGTCTATAGCCCCCATTTCCAGCACATATTTTTCTAGGTTAAGGAAAGCAAAGGGCTTTTTGCCTCATTATCATCATTAGTGAGAGTGATAACCAGAAGCTGTGCATTTTAGCAGGAGAATCTGGGGTAAGAATAAGGTTTTTGGCAGAACTAGAACAGAAACGCTGACCCACGCAACGGGATGGAGGGGGGACGGGGATGACAGGGTGGGACTGCAGAGAGGTGTTGACTGCAACACAGTAAAGAGTAACTATAGCACTGACGTCAGACAGCCAGGTATAGCCAAATTTAATGTGCAACCATAAACAGAAGTTTTGCAGTTTAACTGTTCAACAGGAGGTCAATGACTCTCTAAAACTATTGAACTGAAGCTAGAGTCCAAGAGCAACTTCAAGAAAGAGCCGACCTAAAACTAAAACCAAGGCTAATTTTGTGTGGTGGGGGTTCCTGAAGCACTGGTGAACATCATCTGGGACACACGTTTTGGAAGCCAAACCAGATTCTGGTATGTCACTGTGGCCTGCTCCACCACAGAGCTAAGCTGGACTGCAACCAGTCCAGTGTGCACTAGAGGAAAAACTGGAAACAATTCAGCATTATGGACAAATATCTCCACTGCACACAACAATTTAACCTATATTCCAACAGAATCTGGCATTGACGTAAAGGAAATCTCCTCCTCCTCTGCAGAACCACTGATAGAGAGGTTTGTGTTATTCATGTTGACAGAAGCTCCACTTCAGAGCGGGACAGCACAAATTGCAATGCCGCAGAATGAATTCTAGAAGCTGGAATCTGCAGAATCATTTTGACGTTCGCTGCATGTTCAGCAATTACAAGGTTAATTTTGGTTAGATTATAGCATATGCTACCACTGACGCTATTCAAGTAGAAGAGAGGCTTCCTATGACTGAGCCTGGGCATAGGCACAGCACTGAGGTACTTACTTTCACAGGCTGTCCTGATGGCTTGTGCTTTTGGCCACAGACACTCCAGCAGAATTTTTGTTTCCTCACAAATCAGCATACATTCAATCCGCAACTGGTAGCTAAAAGAGATCAGTGGAAAAAACCCCAACAAACACCACAAAAACAAAACCCACGGGTGTGATTAATTGACTTGTGTTCAGCAAGAGAATTACCCATTCTAGGCAAAGCGCAGTACCAGAATTGTTATGTTCTCTTTAATGCTCTGACATGAAAACTGGATTATAAATAAATCAAACACTTAGATATTTCCAAAGATGTCCTAGAAACAATTATCATCTCTTCTTTCAGAAAGCAGCGTTGCACTGACATCTGGCAGTGACTTCCTAGCATAATGAGGCCATAATTTTTGACAATTCCTGGGCAGCACTACCCAGGATTTTTGTTCTTCCTTTTAACTTCCCAAAGAGGAATTTAAAATATTTTTGCAGTGATGTCCTTTAATGATATTTACCTCAGCCTCACCATGGATTAATGTTGTGGAAGACCCATGAAAACATTTTCTAAAGTACTTTTAAAGCTAGCTATAAGTTTGAGAAAATGAAAAGCCACATTTTCACCATGACATTTTCAAAAACGTGTCTCCGGCTGTGGCATGGCAACTGATCAGATTTATGGAGAGCTATATTCCAATGAATTACGACATATCACCATGTTTTTATGAGCAGCATAAAGATTTCTCTGTGCACACCTCATCTGACTTGGTAAAAAACAGGGAGGTGGTGAAAGTATTGGCACTACTGTGACTCACTCATGGGTTTGTGGGCTCTCTTTGGTAGACTAGAATCTCTAAACCAGGGGTGGAGTAAATCAGCAGCCTGGTGGCAGGATTCAGTCTGCAACTTCATGCCATACAGATAGTAGCTGTACAACAGTCAACAGTTTTCTCACTAATGTATTAATACCAAGGTTAATTTAACTGTGGCTTGCCAAAGATGTCTGAAAGCCTGTTTGGCCTTTGGGAAGGAAAAGTTTCTCAAACCAGCTCTACAAATAGCAGTCAGATGATTTATCCTGAAGGCCGAATGTCAGGAACATCCCTCTAGCACAGAGGCCTTAAGTCTTATGGACAACTCTTATAAGAACCACACTCATAGGTTGAAGACAAAGATAATTTTGCTTACCTAGGAACTTCCAAGAGATGGAGATAAAACTGATCTGCATTTTCTAGTTCTGATTTTTCTTCTTTGCAAGATTTCAGGTCACTTATCTAATGGGGAACAAAACAGTAAAATAACTGCACAACTATTTCTGGTGCCCATCGCTTCTTACAGGCATGAAACTGGCTTTTCTGAACTTTCTATGTGCGCAGGCAATGGGACTGAGGCAGATGAACAATAAATTGCATATATGAACTGGTTTGCAAAGGCAAACATGTAAGTTTTGCTTTGACTGGAAAATCATCTGCATCTGTACAGTACCTTGTACAATGAATCCCTAATTTATAGGCAGGGCTTCAGCAAGCTACAATGCATCCAAGTCTAGCAGCCCCTTTAAAAAGATGGGTCCTTTCTCCTCATTGAAACCTGCTCTGAAGGGCTCTTTATTCACCTAAGCCCACAAATGCTAATATACCTCATCCATCTAATTAAAATAATGAGCATAGAGAGCAGCACTTGGTCTACACCTGTGTTGAATCTCCCAATGTGCTGTTGCCTAACCTTTGTGTGAAGAAGCCAGACTGTTGCTGGGGAAGACTTCCCACTGCTCTACCTTGGACTGAGATGGTGCAGGAGGATGTGGGACCTGGTCATAGCTTCTTGCTTTAGCAGTGCAAGTGTTTCAAGCTGAGCACAAAGCACACTGAACTCCATCAGAATAACACACTTAATAGATACCTCATGGTCTTCAGGCAGCAGTTTGAGTAGCTGCTTCAGTATCTCAGCATCCAACTTGGATGTATCCCCTTTCTGAATCATGGCAACAATCTCTTCATTGGAGCTGTAGGAAAGAGAGAAGCACTGGGGAGCAACAGCGTAGGGAGGCGTAACACAACAAACAGAAGAGACCCCAATCTCTCAGCTAGCCCTGTAGGAGTAAACGAAACAATTCTTACTATACTTGCCTCCCATTACATTTTGGATCTTAGTCCTCAGAAGTACAGTGGAGATATGAAAAAGCAAAGGATTTTTTTAAGCCTAAAGCAATATTCCTCATAATTTACATGTGCTTTCCGGGCTTTGTTCATCTTTACACAACAAATCCTGAAGGCTCTCCTTTTACTGTGGGTGTCCAGTGTCACTGAGAAGAGATTTACTTTTGAATTTCTCCACTGCTTACAGCAAAGCCAAGGCTAAACCCGATGGCTCTCTTCCTGCCGAGAAGTATTTATAAAGATCCCAGAAGGTTTTACCCAAAATCCTTGCCTGAAACTTTGGCAGACAATGTGTCTTTGAAATGAGTCCAGACTGCTCTGGTTTGGGCTCTGGAGAGCTCAACTCCGCAGCCACCAGCACTAACAGAGGCAGCACTCGGCTGCAGAGCAGCCTCATCCCTCACAAGTGCAAGCGGGGCTCAACTCTTTGATCCCACGGTCACTAGCTGCTCTCGGGAGAGCTTAACCGCTGCCCAAGGAATCATGCAGAGAGAGGAAATAGCAACTGGATTAGGCTATGCACAGTTCTTCCCAACGAGAAGCAGTTTGCAACGGAAAACAAAGAAAATAAAAAAATCCTTCTGACTGATTCTGATTTATTCTTAACACAAAGGAACTTCTAGGCTGAGTTTCTTTTTGAAGCCCTTGTAACATGGGCCACTGCACAAAGGGCAGGGAGAGAGTGTAAAATCCATCTTCATCCTGCAGTAGTTTCAGCGAATCTAAAAGTAAAGATATTTTGCCAAAAACTAGTACAGATTCCTTTCTTTTGCTTTTTTCCCCACCCGTGAGGACTTTGACTTGGTAAATTCCCATTTCTTTAGTTACAGAAACTGTTTCCTATTTATAGAAAAACGGCAAATAAAAACTATATACGCTTTTGGATCTGAACCCCTAGAGATGTCTCTTTAAAATCAATTAAGTAACTTGAAACTTCCAATCAGGAATCTTCACTAACAGTTGCTGCCAGCAGCTGATACTTACGTCAATAATACCAAAAGAAAAATATGTTTCCACATGATTTTGCTGTTATTTATGAACATTGTCTCTTTGGGAACTGGTGGTCCATTTTAGGTTTAATACCAGTTTGAGACATGATATTAATTTTCTGGAAAGAGACTGCCACATCTCATTAGTTTAAAAAAAAAAAAAGGAAAAAAAAAGTTGACTCTTTGCTAAAGAAAGATAGAGGTTGTAAAGTATTTCTGCTAATTTTTTTTTCATTTAATGTCTGAATAAACACATAGACATATCAAATAAGTAATTCAGATGGCACTCTCCAAATCTTACCACTTAAATTGCTTCAGAAATATACTCAGAAGGAGGCTTTTCTTTGGACCTATGAATGTGATCTGTGAAAAGAAAAAAAGCAGTCAGCTAGAAATACATTTACCTTGATTCTAACAGAAATTTTAGAGCTTTTGTTTGTTTGTTGGGCAAGATTCGTTCTTCTCTGGTAATAACATTATCAACAATCTTCATTGCTCAAACTTAGAGCAATTTACAACATGACAGGTCATTAGATCTATTTTAGAAAGAGAAAGAGGCAAAGACATAGAGAAGGGAATTGATTTGTCTAGAATATTCCAATCTATAAGAATTAATACTGAAATTCCCATGTCCTCCCTCTCTCAGATGAAGACCTGTCCCTCAGCAGAGTTACTTCAACATGTTTAATTCTAAACCTGTCCTGTGCTTTTTTTAGGTAATCTTAGGCAATAGATATCAAAATATTTCAAACTTCCTTATTATAAATGATTGACAACAATACAGGGTGAATAAGCTTTTCACTTCCAAGAATTTTGCCAGGCTCTACAAAAGGCGAGCAGTCCAAGTACCTCTTTTGTTTTCTTTATTTTTAGCCCCGTTTTCTCCTTAGGTGCTGTTGGTGGGACAGAGAAAAGTAGCTCCAAGCTTGTGTAGTCAGGCTCTACAAGCTCCTTGCTGCTGCTTGGCATCACAGCCCACATGGAGCGGCTTTCTGGAAGAGAGTAACACTTCAAGATGGACCATGGAGGTAGAGGAGCACTTTCAAGGAAGTGTGATTTGTGGAAGGGAAAACACTTTAGAGGATGAATGAAATACGATGCTCATTAGTCCTGGACAAATATTGATTATTTAAGAGTGGCAGGTCCCACAGACAGCATGTCAAAAGTTTGAAGGCTAATTAAACCTGGAAAACTACCACCACATTCAATTCACTGAACTGAAGGCAGCAGATTAACTTAATGGGTTGCTCCAAATTCTTTTTGCTATTGCAGACCAGCTACACGTTGCAGAACTGTGGTACCCAAACAGGGGATGTTGCGTCCAATTAGGTAAACGTCTCTCTTTGCAAGAGATAAGGACTCCCAAGCCCAGCGTTATTGCCAGAATCATTAGGAGCCATCTGAATAACACATGGCACTTCAAAACATGAACTTGTCTACAACACTGGAATCTTTAACAAAGGATCTCACCTCCTTTTTCTTTAGGAGAGATTGCAACAGTGGCACTGAAGACACTGGAGCTGAATCTGAATTTGTATCTCTGGCCAAGAAAGCAGACTGTGGCTCAAACTGGTTTTTTTACATGCGTCTTTATGTATTTTATCATAGCAGCAAGTTCTTACCCCCTGACGTCCCGCTTTCTTGGTGATAAGCACAATGGAGAACAACTACAAGATCTGTGTTGTGTGAACTGAGTATTAAAAGCTGCAGCATAAATGGAAATGTGTTCACGGTCTCCTTGCTGAAGGTTGAACAGGACTTGCTAACCCCTTTGGCAGACCACATGTTAACCACAGACCTTAGCGTTATTTTGGGGGGGGGGGGGGGGGAACCCCATGCAAATCACATGGCTGTGGTCAGTATGAAATGAAGTGGAGGCTACATCCTACCCTGAGGGTACATGTTCCCCAGCCCTATTGACTAGGGTTTTCAGCCTTGGATCTTGGCTGATGTATCTTCTGGCTGTGCAAGGAAAAAAAAAAAAAAAAGTAAAAGCTTCAGCTGAGAAGACACTCACCAGTGATGTGCCAGGAGCTCATTAGGAAGAACTGCAGAGCATGACTGTTCAACAGATCTTTCCACTCAACACACTCAGAGCATTTTGCAAATCTTAGTGCAGACTCACAACATCACTTTAACAAGTAACAAATAGAGACTGAGAGGTTAAGAGAAGATAATTTTAGCAGCCACAGAGCCTCAGTTCAGTGCTTTTCACAAACTACTATTTTGTCCATTTATTGGCAAAGACTTGGCTTTCCATATTTATTTGTGATTACTAATTTGTTGTAGGACTGAGAGCAAGCAATGTGAACACCTGTGTGACCTGACTTATTGAGTCAAGGCCTAGCCCCCCCAACATAAGCATTTTTGTTTGGATGCGAAGTAAATGAACCGATCAGCCCAGTGTTACAAATAAGCACGTACGTCTCACCACGTCAGAGGGGAGCTTCTGCCAGTGAAACACCTTCATCCTCAACGTTGGTGTCTTCTTAGGGTGGAGCTGCCCTCCATATCCACAAGTAAGATGATTGCACTCAGGA
Source organism: Pygoscelis adeliae (assembly GCF_000699105.1). Lineage (NCBI taxonomy): Eukaryota > Metazoa > Chordata > Aves > Sphenisciformes > Spheniscidae > Pygoscelis > Pygoscelis adeliae. The sequence continues at coordinate 1,054,057 of NW_008824031.1, forward strand.
TTAATGCATGGTTGGGGAGGTGGGAGCGACAGGGCATTTATGCCAGGCATGGGAAGGGGTGGAGGAGACACCTTATGCCCAGGGGGTAGGGGTGGAGGGGCTGGCAGCAGTGGTAGCAGAGCTGGCATGGCAGACTGTCCTTGGGAGGATGAGGAAACACCTTGCTGGGAAGGTGACATGTTCCCTGGAGATTGCTGCAGCTTCCCAGAAAAGCCAGTTGTTGGAGAAAGGCTCAGGTCTGCACTGGGGTTCTCGTCTTCCAAGTCCGCATCAGCTTGAATGCATTTGTTCACCTTTTGAACAGATCTTCTGGATACTGTTTTGTGGTGATTTGGGCACTGCATGCTTGATAGCAGGTTCTCTGTGGCTTGCCCTGGTCCCATTTTCCTGCTCTACAAGACAATGAGGAGGTGCATTGGTTAGCAGTGTTCCCCACAACTGCTGGCTACTGCTAACTCCCACAGAGAAACAGAAATAACAGTGACCTTCCCATTAAGGTGAACAGCAGAAACATTTCTATCTGTTTTACAAGTGGCATTTCACGGTGGTTTCAGCTACGTGAGTCAGTACTGCTGACCACAAGGCTCCTTTTTGACTCCTCTTGATCATTCTACCTTCTTGTGACACATAAAGAAAGGAAGAGCAAACACTACCAGCATTGTAAATCTCTACCTGGTTGCTCTTTTCCCCTTGTTGCTCAGCCATTCTGTGGGATTTTTCTTTTGAAGGGGTAAATGGATGCCTCCTATGGAAGTCGTTACAGGTGCTCTATGCAGGGGACTTCTCAGACAGCAGGGACACAGTCGCTTGTTCCTGAGAAACCATGTTACCACAACTTACCTTGAGTGCAGAAGGGTGGGGATTTTGAGAGGAACTCTCAAATAGCCTAATAAATTAAACAAGCTACAGCTGAGGAGGACTCAGGCTGAGCTGCTTAGGGACCTGTGACCACACAGGGAAAGGACTGGTAGGCATTAAAATGAATAAGATAGTCTTACTTTGCCCTTTAACCAAATTTTCATCTAGGACAAATCTTTACATTTTCTCTGAGACTATATGGTTTCCCTCGGAGCCTCTTGCAAAAGACTATGCAGAAGTCCCCGTCTTGTACGTATGCCCAATTATAAACATGGAAGTGGACCTACCAAAGTCAGCAGAGGTACTTGCTGGCCCAGGACTTGGTTTTGTTTGCTTGACTGAGTGAACCTTTCTTTTGCAAACACTTGCATGTCTTGTGGATGAACAGTGTCCTGGGACGCTTAATCTCAGTCGCTGTAGTTGCCTTGTGATTTCTCTCTTCAGCTAACTTCCGTAGCAATGTCTATCAGCAACGGTAGAAACACCTCATGTTAAACAAGGAGCAATGAGCAAACTGTCAGTGCTCCAGAAATGACACAGCCTTTTTAGGGACTGCATGTAAACAGAAACCGAGACCCCCATCATCCCAGCCCTTACACAAGTCTTTAACAAAACACACATTAGTAGCACCAGCGGCTTTAATGGAGTTAACTGGATGGGTACTTTCATTTTTATGTTTAGTGCAGGATCAGCCTTATTTGGTATATACACCATGTTTATGTTCCCAAAGGACTGGATTAATACTTATGAATGACCATTTTCCTCCTGACACAGCAATTTTAAGTAATGACTCGCACAAACAAAACTTGAAGGGAGCTGCATTGAAACCTACAATTGATGCATCTCTGGTCCATAGTACACCTCTAAAGCGTCTCTTATAATTTGAAACAGTTTGTCTTTGAAACCTAGCAGTTCATGCTGATGATAGTGTCCAGCTCTTACAACAGCCTCAGTAAAATTGTGAACCAGTGGATCCAAGGAAAAAGAAATCAATAAACTTTTTATTTGTGTTTTTAATCTTAATTTAGTAAGAATGACTTACATTAAAAACATTAAATGTTAAATCAGCCAGAAAATAACACTTGATTTACATACAAAATGGAAACAATTAAAATAGCTAAGCCAAAGGCCTATAACAGAAAATGAGTATTAACTGTATTTGCTGTTTATTTGAATTAATTTGTTGCTGGTTTCCATAAGCATTTTCTTTTTTTTTTTCCCCCCACAAACAAGCACTAACACTTTCCCAAAGGTAAAGCAGGCTTACATTTAACTTACATCAACAACTTAACATATCTCCTTTAGGACTTCACAATTTTTGTGCTAAACTTGTACAGATGTCTGTAATTACCCTAGCAGGACAAGTGAGGGATTCAGCACTATGAAAGAGCCTAATGAGAAATATGCCACTGTCTGCTAGAAATATTAGGAGTAAAATGAGTTGATTTAAAAAACCCATCTTATTAGAAATAATCATGTTAAAATTCTGCTGCTTGTTTATTTTAATTAAGCTATTGGAGGAATCAATAGAAGTCTATTAATTAGGAAGCTCTTTTTTTTTTTTTAATCAGAGTGCTCTTCTAAATTGCTACAGGGTTTGCGTAAAGAAAAGTCTTGTTTTTAAAAATCCTAATAAACCAGGAATACTACACAAGAAACAGCTAATATGCTTTGAATGATAAATAGGCTTATAATAACTACCTCCAAAGATCATACTTTTGAGACTGTGTAGAGAAATCCATGCTGTTAGGAAGATTAAAGCTTTGGTATAACTTCAAGGCAGCTGTAACTTACATTGCTGATACTGTTCAAATAAGCTTGTGGGTATATTTAAAAAAAGAAATCTCTGCATGAAATTTCTTCTTAGAAAGTGCAAAAATTCATCTCTGGTAAATATATACGTATATACACGCACAGCTCAATGCGACCAGACAAGGACTAGCATACTGCAGAAAGCTCCAAAAGCTGGGTAATTGGCTGGCACCATTTGGGCAAGGCAGGGAACAGAGATTGATTCAATATGCCAGCCCAACTCTGATGATCCAGTTGAGATCAATTAACTTGCAATTAACTCTGAAGCTGTTTTCAGTGCTCTGCTACTCTACCTTTTGTTTTATTGGAAAAGCTGCTGATGTTTGAGGACTGATACAATACAGGCTTCTGTTTTCATCTGCTTACTGACACACTAAAAATAGGCACACTTCTCATTAGCCTAGAAAGATAAGTTGTATTTTGATGGCATAGGGTTTAGATTTTTAAGTTAGATCCAAAAAACATCTTACCTCTGTGTCTTGGGCCATGTAAGCACTCTCATTTTTTCATTTCTAGTGTTGCCAATGGGCTGATATGGGGCTATATTATTTTGTAAAACTTGATTTTCTTTGTAGCTGGAAGTTCATTTATTGGTCATTATTACACTGAAAACAGGGATTTCAATGAATGCTTCAGAAAACCTGGCATTTCCCCTTGTGTGCTATTCCTAAAGGGTTTTTTGGAGCAGGAGAAGTTGTTTAAAAACTGTGCCCCATACACTTTCAAGGTAACCATCGGAAGTGTAAGCACAAGAGTCAGTATCTGCAATGCAAGATATTTTTGATGGTAAGAAGATGTACTCCTTACCAAATGGGTGGAAGTGAACTACAGGATGTATAACCCAACCAGGGAGATGGTTAGTCACTTGGTTATGCAGATAGATGGTCCCTAACTAGTACAAAGCTATTTTTTTTACCTCCCAATGGGCTACACTTGCTGTGGTTTGGATTCAGGGACCTGCTTGCATTAAGAGGCTCCCAGTGTGATATTCTTCACTGTTGACTTTTCAACAGGTGTAATTTATTCTTGATGTTTATGATTCTTACAAGAATAAAAATAAGAAGTAGAATAAATTAGAGATCTTAATCCTTTCTTGCATGAGCCATCTTCTTGCTCTAAGGGTCACTCTCTTCATTTCAGATACATTCCTAGGGGTTTCCAAGGGTTTTCTGCAATCTGGGTTCAGAGAGATCTTAGGGAACAGCAGTTCTTTAAAAGTTACCTTTTCATTTTGTTTTGACTTTGATATGGCTGCAAACGTGTTATGTCAGAAAAGAGAAAAAGAGAAGTATATTTTTATTGTTGCTTATTGCTAACAGAATTTCTTTTGTGGTGTTTTTCATCACCAGTTGTCAAAGTGTTTCAAAGGATACTATTGCCCCCATTTTACAGATGGGGAAACTGAGGCATGGAGAAATGTCTTACCCACAGCCACTCAGGAAGCCAGTGGCAGAAAACTGGTGATCCCAGTAACTCAAGTCCCTGGCATTTCATTTCAGTGCTCTGGCAGTCAAACACCTGTTTAGTTTTTGCAATCTAGCAAGTTACCCACCTCTCCCTTATTAAGACCCAGCTACTGCTGTGCCTCTATTTTCTCATGCCAGTTGGAAACAAGGCAAAAGCGCTCACTTTTCACTATGTTACTGCCTCTGCTGCTGTCTGGAGTGTGGCAGTGAAGTCTACGTGCTTAATGCTTGTGGGCTCCATCCTAGTGATGGAGTTAATGAAAAAGCCCTCTAAGGGAACTGGCTGCACTTTTTGGCAGCTGGTGGGAAGGCAGGAACCTTGGGATCTGCTGCAGATGGAGCCTGGACCAGCAGCAGCAGCTGTGGGTGGCAGATGTTGGGAGAGACTGCTGCTAAGACCCGGTTGCTGGTCTTTGTGCCCTGCAGCAGAGCGGTGAGGCAGTTCAACCAAAGAACCATGCGAAGGTGTATGTAGAGTACAGCGATGGCGTGTGAAAGGTTGGAGGCTGGGAGAAGGTGGGTTGTAGGACTAACTGAGGGCTTTGTAGAGAGTAGGGATGAACTCTTCAAAACGGAAAGGAATTTTGGCAGTTACTTTAATTGGGGCTTGTATAGCTGAAGGGATTAGTGACAGGATATAATAGCTTTAATCTTTGGGTGTTTTCTAGGTTTGAGATAGGTCATGGTTTGGAAGAGATTACCATGTTGGCTGTAATTTAATCTACATGCAGTTATGCTGTGGTCTGCACCCAGACCTCTGCAGGCAGCCGTATGTGTCACAGAACTTGCCTTGTGGAGGTCAGGGTCTTCCCTCTGTCCTCTAGACCTCTGCAAGTGAAGTAGAGCAGTTGAAAGTACCTGGAGGGAGAAAAACCCTTCTGTCCTCCTGCTCTCTGTGGGGTCTCTCCAATTAAGGAGGTATTTTAGAGAAGCGAACCCTATGTCTGTGATTCAGGATGGGTTTGTAGACTGCTACTGTGGTGAATATAGTCACTGCTCCTGGGGCATATTCTTCTGAGTGTATGATACCGGTTCACGAAAGAGGATTAACGCATAGACCTGAAACAGTTCCTGAACTCCTGCTACTCCTATCTTTTCTGAACTACTCTGCTTCTCTTGTATCTGGTTCTTGCTGAACAGAGAATCATAGAAATGTTGGTTGGGGGGGGGACCCTGGAAATGGTCTTGTCCAAGCTCCCATTCAGAGGACTATCACCACCACTGTAGATCAGATCAGCTGTTTTGTGTAGTTGAGCTGTGAAAACCTTGAAGAATGGAGACTACAAAACATGGCAAAGTGTATAGAAAAAGGCTCAAAGGCTCCTGGAAATTGTGTGCTCTTGGGGGTTTCATTTAGATTACAAAATCGAGTTGTGGGTTTCGAAGGATCACAGCAGCAGACATCGTAGATCTGTTACAATTTTTGCCTGTGCTGCCTCTTCTTCTTTGGGCAAACCCTATCTCTGTGTGGTAGCTCTGATTTTCTCCATCTGAACTGACTGATGGATTTGGTGATTACTTGTCACCAATTCATGACTAAACTCACTGCAGATTATATTGTATGAAGCTGCTTAAGTACTAAATAAACACATCAGGCTCTGCATGCTCAGAGCAGGACAAACCAACCATAACCATAATGTAGGTGTCATCAGCAAAGACTGCTAATCCTAGAAAAAACCTACTTTGACAGGCTGGGAGTGTATCTAAACTGACTTGATAGGAGCTGACTGTCACAGAGTGATTCTTGTCTTCTGACTTTGAGTGATGTAAGCTGAGTCTGCTTAAAGTCTCCATTAGGGAAGAGCAGAGCTCCTGCTAATTCTTACCAGCACCTGGCTCTGTATAGATTGTCACACACAGTTCTTGCCAAGAATTGTTCATGCTGCAGCAAAGACAGCGTTACAGAGTCCCTAATGTGAATTAAGTGCTAGCACAGCATGGATGAAGGAGTGAGTTACACTTACAGTGCTGAATATGCTGATGAACTTGCAGTGATCAAATTCTCCACTGTTATTTAAGGTCTGGGACCTGCTCTACACTGAGGAGTTGGAAACCTTTTTCTGTACTATGGACCTGCATTGCAAATCCTGCAAACAATGAGGTTATTCTGCAAGATTGTCACTGTGTAGTAATTGCAAACACCCAGCGAGGTCCCTTTGCTCCCACTGCCCCATTTTTAACCCTCTGTAGTCACGCTTCTAGACATGGTAAAGCTGTTTTTCTTATCCTGCCCACAGCTTGATTGTGAGGTGACCAAACAAAACGTGTTTCGTGATGGAGTTGGTTCATGACTGTATTTGCTTTCAGATGCATTAGGTGAACATAACCCCATGACTAACATGTTCTGCCATATTTCACGGCTATGACTATTACCACATAGATAGACAGAGCAAGCTAGGATTGGTACAGTGCTGACTTTTAGTATTGGTAAGCTTGTATGTTGTACTCAGTTGACCACTGTGTACAGAAAACCAGAAATATGAAGCTGTAGATCCAGGCTTTATGGTTAGACAGAATGAAAACGGGTTAATTTTGCTGAAATGGGCTCGTGCATTTTTCTTTTATTTCAATTTATCCTCTTTCTTTCTAACCAGAAAGTATTTCTCAGCCCCCTCTGCTCTACTGAATGTAGGTGAGGGCCAAACGGTACACTCAAACTGAAAGGTACTGGCATAACTTTGGACACAGAGATTTCAGCCATGCTCTAAGTACAGTGCAACGCTGTTGTGGTGCTCATGTACTAGATATAGTTCCATTTGTACATCTATATTTCTTTGAGAGAAAACAATGGTAAGCATATACAATGATATGCTTAGGTGCTTTATAAACTATGTGGAAAATATAGGACTCTGATGGACATATTCTGGTGAATCATAGGCCTTCCCCATCCCCACAAGAGAAAGGAAACTTGTCAAGTACTTATTTTATTCTAAACTTTGAAATATTTTCAGTATTGAAATAAAAAAAACAAAACAAAAAACAAAAAAACAAACCCTGAAAATCCATCCCATTAAACATATCTGAATTCTGATGTGAAATACTTGGAAAAGACTTCTGCTGATTTCTTCCATAGCTTCATTTTATCATATAGCCAATACTTAATTAAGGAATATGCAGTTATTTGGCAGCGAGAAACTTGTGGTGTTCACAGGCTGGTTTACATACTGGACTCCATGTGCAGTCACTGTAATATACCACAAGAATTCTTTTTTGAGGTCCAAACTCACTGTTGGCTTAAATGACCACAGACCTGTTGAAGTAGCTGCAAGTGATATTGTTTTTACCAGCAATTAAATTGGCCTTGCAACCACTGAAAAATCTTCAGGATCATGAGCTTTATTTCAAGGTCACAAATAGAGCCAAACTGCACATCCCAGTTGAACATCTTTCTTTGACCTGCTCCAATTCTGTCCCCCTGTTCTTCTTAAATAATCACTGTAATGGAAGCAGCGCAGCTCTGGAGTAATAAATTATAAATGCTGAGCTTCAGCCTGCTTATTGGGATGTGATTGTATACATAATTTAATGTAGTTTTCACAGATGACTATGGAACAAAGAACAGGCAGTGGCTCAAAATAACCCATTTCTCCATAAACTCTTGAGGGCAGTGGAAAGATAATGCCAAAAACCCTCTCTTTGAAGGCCGAGGTAATAATGCAGAGCAATAAAACCTCTGGCTGTGTGAAAAGAGCTGCTCTCTCTAGGTGGAATTGGGGGTAGCTGAAAGACCCAGATGGAGAAGTGGACACCTGCTGCAGCATCTAAAGAGAGCAGCCTGCGGGGCATCAGCAGGTAAGGTTCCCTAGGTAACACCCAGAAAGCCTGTTTGTTCGCGAGTCCTGAATCTCAGAATGATGATGTTCCTATCGATAAAACAGCGGGGTGGGGAGGACGAGGCTGGCTGCTGGAAGGCTCTTGCTGGAAACACGGAGGTTGCAAAGCTGCTGGGAAAACGTGTTTGATACTCAGATTTTTGTAGCCTGGGGTCTAATGTGAGAGCAGAGAAACTGGATTAATGGGAGCAAAAGGACTGATGCTCTGGGTGATGTGCTCTGAGACTGGAAAAGGGGAAGAAAAAGGGGAAACCTGTAAACGTGATAGAGACAGTCCTGCAAGTCAAACCTGGGCGGATTACGTGGTTCTGCAGGAAACGGTGGGGCTCTGCCTGCTTCTGCCAGCCGGGAACGGGATTTCAGCAGCAACAGGGCTGTGCCGCTCCGCGGGGTCTCCTGAACTGAAGCTGCCCACGCGCCTGCTCTCAGCTGATCTTTGCTTTTGTTAACCGATTCTCAATATGGCCATAGCAATGCTTCCGTTAAAATAAACCAGTGATTTAATTCTTGGTTTAACTTCTTAGTATTACAAGGACATTACAAGTCCCATTAAGCAAAGCAAAATAAACTTTAGCCTGAACATTAGTCTAGCCACAGTGAGTTACCATATAAAGGCATAGTTCTTAAATGTACCCAGCTCTTCCACTTGATTCATGTTTCAGCACAGTATCACACCACAGATTCAACAAACATAGATCATTTTAAATGGACAGCTATGTACAAAACTATGATACAATGTTATTACAAAACTCGAGAAATAAAGCTCTGAATTTTGAAAACACAATACTGCACATTCCCAGTTTTAAAGCAAAAGTAACATGAATTTACACATTCTGCAGCTTGAACACAAAGACTTTTGAGTGCAAGCAGCTGACAATGGCATTCAAACCCAGAGATTTACTATAGGATGAGCTGAAAATGCGTCCAATAGAGCACTCTGGAAAATGTATTTCTGGTGCTTTAATAACAGGAACCGGGGCCCTGGTTCTCCAAAAGTTGATGGACGCATCTGTGCATGTGAGAAGACTACTGATGAGCTTCAACTTAATTGCACGTAAGCATCATGTAGGAACCAGACGCTGTTTATATGGCCATATGCTTACTAAAATACATACTTTTTTTTTTTTAAACCTTTTTTTTCCCCTGTATCCGATTTCCCTTGCTTTAAATGATTGAGAGTAAAAATACATTTGTCTGATCTGGGTCTTGGACCTGGTCCAATATAAATCATCAGTGGGCAATGAGAAGAGGGAGTAACATGCTTCCACCTGTGACGGTACAGCCACTGCTTAATTTATACCCTTAATTTAGTTGAGGCACTGCTATTTTTAAAATTTCTCTGAGCGCTAAACACTGTGGTCCTTTCTTGGGCCACACTCAGCTGTCATTTCAAGTTTGGCCTAAGAGCAGGTTCAAAGACTTGGCTTTGAGGACAGCGGGCGAGAGGTCTGACCCTTTCATGCCACCAGGCGCAGAACCGTCCCCCGTTCCCATGGGCCCCCAGCGTAAGGCACGGGCCGAGGGGGCCGAAGTCTCAGGGGAGGCTCTTTGGGTCTTGGGGAGGGGAGCGAAAGGCTGCGCGAGGAGAAGCGGTGCGTTCTGGTGGGGCAGAGGTGACCACGGTGGCGTTTTGGCGATGCAGAGCCTGGCTTCTGAGAAGCTGGCAGCACTCCGGGGACATGTGAGTGATTCACTGGGTCTCTGTTATTTCTTCTGCCTTGCCGTGACACCTGCAGGAGGAGGGGGAAATGCAAATTATTTGCAGCTATAAAACAAAAGTGGTGTGTTTTTACATGTGTGTGTATCTAATGGTCGGGGTGCTACTAGGGAAACCGGTTTCAGATAACCTAAAAACAGGTAGAGCTAAATCTTTATGTACTTAATAAAACCCTCATGTTTCCAGAACTGATCCTGATGTTCAAGAGTTTGGGCAACTTTGCTTTTGAGCTGGGCACTAGTTCAGTCCAACAACGTGAGTCCTGTGTTTTCCAAGCAGAATATATAATATCTAGATATTAAATTGCTGAACTTACTAAATCTAGAGGATTTAGCAGGGCTGTCAGAAGGATGGGGTGGCACACTGTCATTTTTAAGAACCTGTCTCACTCCATAACCAAAGCAAATACCATTTCGAATGACAGACATGAAGGCAAAGGCCATATAGGAAGATGAGCATTAGCTTGATTACATTTTTGTGGTCCATTAGAAAACTGCCCGCAGACAGTACTGAGTCTGCAGAAGGGGAAGTGAAGCATCTGGTTCTCTAGAATTAAAGAAAAACAATGAAAAACAAAAAAAAAGAAGGAAAACCTGGACTCTCAAACCCTGCTGTCTCTTTGCAGGGGGAGGCTGACGTCCCGCTGTGCCACGTGCATGTCATAGCTGCTGGCAGGCAGCGCTGTGTCCCCCTCCTGCCCCTTCCCTCCCTCCTCACCAGGCTGTGGTCTTGGAGCACTGGCCTGTGCTCCCTGTTTGGTTTGTTCTTTTATCTTCTAGGGAATAAATCAAGTAGATTTGTGAGCAAGGAAATTGCCAAAGCCTGGTTGCTCATGGACTTGCGCTTTCAAGATTTCCGTTTCCCCTAACCTTTCTAAGTGACATCAAGATGGCAGGAGAGGAAAAAGGGAGTTGCACGAACAGACATGAACATTTGTCTGTAGTGATTCTCTAGGGTCTAAGACAAGGGAACGCAAACGGCATCTCCCCTGAGTCCACGCATTTGTACCATCCCTTCTCTGTCTGACCGTCACCTTTTGTTTAAATGGTCCTTCTTCAAGCTCTTTTCAGATTTGGCTGGAAATGAGTTCAGATGTTACCAGCACACATATGAACGCAGTGTGACCACCAGTGCCTCGATTCCATGGGAAAACAGGCTTAACCATTTCTTTCAGGAGCAAGGAGATAATGTGGGATACCGCTCTTGGGGTGTAAAAGCTGACATTCAGAGAACATTAATACAGAAATTGCTGCATACCAAGATATAGTCAAGGCGAGGCAAGAGTTCAGTAGCTGATTACAACACTCCTTTACTGCTCCTTAATATTATTTCATAGAGTCACGGGCTGTTCCTGCCCTTGCTCTGCTGCTGTTACAGAAGCTCTAAAAACTGATAAGGGGATGGAGTCTTGATCCCTGCAGCTGGATCTGCACAAGAAGGAAGAAGATTCCTGCGTCTTCACTGAGACCCAGCAACTTCAACATCCAGCAAATCCACCAGAGAGAGAAATATCCTGTGCCAGAAGAGAACTGGTGCTGTGACCTGAACAGACCATGTGCACTTGGGACAATAAATAAAAGAAAAAAATAAATAAAAGAAAAAAATAAATAAAAGAAAAAAAAAGGTGGAACATCGTAGGAAAAAATATTGATGGGGAGCGCTCTAGGCTTGCTGAGTCTATCATATCAAGAGGGACGGACTTGAGCTGCATTTGGGTGAGGAAGCACTGTGGCTGGACACTAAGAGAAGCAAACGGATTTTTGTTTCCTCTAACCTTTCCAAGTGACATAAAGATGGGAGCAGAGGAAAAAGGGAATTGGAGGTTCAAGGTGCAGCTCATCTCTGCCCTCCCGGCCCCGAAGCACAGCCGGGTGCTGCCGGCGCGATGCGGCTGTCAGGCACTGCATTTCAAGCATGTGCTGGAAATCCTGCCTCACTCGGTCATTTCATAAAGATACTGTTTGTCCATGCATTCCCCTATATTGCTTTCCTATGTCTTCTAAGGGAAATTCAAAGCTGTCTGTGTCTCTATTTTTTTCAAATATGACTTTTTTAAAGCCTGCATGCTGGAATCGCTGTGCTTAAAACATACGTAATCCGAGTTACACTTAACTCACGGTTTCAGCTGCCCTCCCTGTACAGCATGACCACTGGTCCTGACATATTTCTTACCTGTGCCTCGCTGCTACTATTTTCTGCTCTTGTTGCAAATCTTCCTTAGGATTTTTAAACAACAGAGCTACTTCCCTTTTCCACTTGATGTAATCCTGTGGTACGGCATGAAAAGGGCCAAGAGGAGAGCAGGAGTAGTCAGGACTGTAACTACCCAATTTACATCTCCTTTTCTCTTGCTAGCAATGATGCTTCAGGTGCAGGAACAAAAGCAACCCTGTGTGGAAATCCTGCAGAGATTTCTCTGTTCTGCCACCCCGGAGGCCAGGAAGGGGTTGGGGCTGCCAGGCTGCACGGGAGCAGGGCTCCCGGCAGGGCTTCCAGCCCCGGGCACTGGGGATGCTGGAGAATGAATACATTCCTTTCAGGAAATGAGACAGTGAGAGATTTGACATTATTGATTCAGTTCATAAGAGATACTCATCAGCATGGAAAGGACAACGCATAACTATGCAATTTCAGTACAGTGGGTGTTTCGATTGTTTCTTGCTTTTCTTTCTACTTGCTGTAAAAACAGGCAAAGTTTTGCAAATGGAAGTCTCATCCTGAAACTCCTTAATTTTTATTTTGAGGGGCAACTGGATGTTGCCAGCATCAATGAAGGATGCAGGGAACTTGGTACACAGTTTCACTAGAAAATAAGTTTACCTGTATTATTTTTCGAGGGGACAAAAGCCAAATTACACCCCCCCCCTCCAATCCCAGAAAGCTGCATGAATGCACGTAAGAAGTATGCACGGTCTGTTTGCTCCAATGTGCTACTTCGTGTGCAACTCTGGAACTGAATTTGGCTTTGAGTTGGAGCTGGTGTCTTGCCCCAACTAGTAATTCTCCCTGGGTCCAGTGTTTTATTCCCTTTTCCAGATACCTGTATTTAAACAGTGCTATAGGAAGTGGCTACCCACAAGCAAAGCAAACATTGTTCTTTGCAGGAGGTAGGTACTGAAATTGCATTTTTACAGTTTTTGAGAAAATAATGGGATCAAAGCAAGGACTTTGTTTATCACATGAAGCTGAATTCACTTGGTTAGAATAATGACTTTTAATTATCTGCAGGGAAAGGCAGTTTGGCTGCTGACACAGAGGACAGACATGTGGGTTGTGACCCTGTGTCGAGGGGAGATCAGCGCTGACTCCACTCAACACAAGATCAACACCCTGGAGAGTAAAAATCAGAATAACAAATTTATTTTACATGTATTTGTGATTAGACACAAAGACAAAAAGCTTAGCTGATATGCTGAATACTGATTAGGTCTGTGAAGTCCCAATGCTGTGGTTAGTTCACATAGAAACACCTTTGTGAGTTTACATACCTCATTGTACCACACAACCTTTTTTTGTTTTATTATCTCCAGTATCAGTCTCAACCTCTGCTTTTAAACAAAAGAGAGACACTAAATATAGCTGATCATGGCAAGGCAAATGTAACAACAGGGTTTTTTTTACGATGAAAACATTGTCTAGTAGCAGAGAGGTTCCTAAGATGCCATCCCTGGATGCCCAGGGAGCCCCGTGGCTTTTAAGGGGGGTCAGTTCCTTAAGCCAGAAATACTAATTTCAGATGTCAGGAAAGCATCGCCACGGCTGGGAGTGTGGGGTGCTCCCATTGCTGCAGCTCCTCCTGCTGCCTCCTGGGAAGCAAGTTTGGGAACCACTGCTCTGGGAAACCAGTTCTGGTTTGTGGCTTGTTTTTTAACAAGGTGAAAGTAGCGTGTTTAGAAATGTAAATAACTACAGCCCCAGGGTATGCCAGCATTATAAGGGTGAGTCCCTCTGTGGTAGATGCTCAGCCCATGTCGTCTTTCTCAGCAGTGGGTATTCAAACCCTCCTTTCCTTTCTCCTCCACCTTCCTTGGAAGGAAAAACATTAAACATCATTGATAGAAAGAGACTTCCACCACTTTCCTGCCCATTTGTTTGACCCCAGAATCTTGCAGAAACCAGGCTTTGGACAGTATATTGCATCTTTCTAAAGGCTGACAGACCTATGTGTCTTCCCTATGAGGCACCTCTAATTTGCGATTAAAGTACCCACCCAAGGGTGGCTTCAGCTCTGTAGAGCCTGAGGGACTTGGATGCGCTTCCCAGGTTTGGGACCAGCTGTGGACGTTCGCTGTGAGACAGAGACCTGGGTGGCTCCATGCCTCCGGGGGCTGAGCTCTCTCCAGGCACCAGTGGGGCAGTCCAGCGATTTGGCCGGCCAAATACGATCCTTCGCAGAAGCATAAGCAAGATGCTCTTTTTTAATTGTTGACTTTCTCCCCTCACCCTGCAGCGATGGCTCAAGGGCCTGATGTTCAGGAGCCACCCAAAGTACCCCTGGGGCAGGTTGTCAAGTCACTGCAGGCAAAGTGCTCTTGCAACAAGGCTTAGGAGAGGAAAAACCAAACAACCCCACTGCAGCACTGATGTTGCTGGTTTTATGTGTTTATAAGCAGTTGAGAGGGGGTGATCGCTGATTAAGTATCCACTATTAACTGCTCTTAATCACTGCTCTGGAGTCTAATGGAGCTCTTGTTTGCACATAACTGTGCCTTGTAGCTGTCTTTAGCACACTTGACAGATGTGCTTATTGCTATCTTTACTGCGTATGTGTAATGGGTTTTTTAATTATTGATTCATCATTACCCCTTTATAAACTACTTAAAAATGTCAAGAGAATGAACTATGCTTGTGGTTTTTTCTTTTAAATCTCTTTCAGGTTTAAAAACATAACAGCTCCATGAAACAGCATGGCTCTAGGGGCAGGGGGCATTGAACCTCGAAGTGGGGAGGAACAGATATATACAAATATATGAGGAAGCCTCCCCAGTTTAACTCAGTCCCCGAGGGCTATATATGAAATAGGCTACCTGAGTAGCTTTTGCTGTGCCTCTTCTTCTTCCTCCGTTTCCCAGATGGCCTCTGCTTTTCCCTGTCGGTGTGAGTTTGCCCTGGGGGGAGCGTTGCAGAACAAGAGGAGTCGGTGGCTGGCTCCTCCGAGAAGGACTTCTCTTGTGAGGTGTCCAACAGCGAATCTGTACCAGGGTCTTCGTTTTCCTTTGCCATCTCTTTCGACTCTGCCCGATGAGCCTCATTGCAGGGAGTGGACTGAGCACTGCCAGTGTCGACTCCAGTCTCGCTCGGCTGGGTTTCTGGCTCCTGCACCAGCCTGTAGCTCTCTGAGCCATCAGCTGGGCATTCATTGTCCTGGCCTTCTGAGATGGATCCATTGAGTTGGTCTCTCAGAGCAGTGCCCGAACTGCTGCTTGCAAACCTTATCCCTGTGCCTATGTTAGCAGCAGAGAAGGCAATGGAGCCGCTCTTCGTGCTTGGCTGGAGGCTTGCCCAGCTGTCTGCCGGCTCCATCCCGGCACCTGGCATGGGCTGACTGTCCCCGTCTGCTTCCACCAAGCTTACTGAGGGGCTTTCTGTCCAGGACTCTGGTGGCAAATTTCCTCCAGCATTGTTTTTAGATAATGCCTGGTTTGAAGCTGAGGCATTTGTAACATCTCCACTCATCTCCATCAGGGCAGTGGTTGAAGGGGGAGTGCTTTCTGAGGGATGACCATTGTTGTTTTGCTTGGTCTTATCATCGATCTGCTTTCCTGCTGCTTGTGGATCCTTAATGCTCTTTCCTTTAAACACAGAACATGCAATCAGCCACAGCTGCAGAGTTGCACCTGGGATCAGCCAAGGTGTTTCTGCCACTGGGAGAGGTTACAAGCTAGCAGCTGCCTGTGGAGGGTGCACTGACACTAAAGCAGCTATGCAGAGGCAGCACCATCTTATCCTCCCTGCACCTCCCCTCCTTATACCAGTGGTGTAAGTGGATGACCCTGTGGTCACCCCAGTTGGACTCCAAGGCTCCAGCTCAGCAAAGCCCCTGCTCTGTTTTCAGCAGGTATCTATGTGTCTTTGCTGCCAACCAGCTGATTTCCATGGATGCCCCCAGACTTGCAAGGGTGCCTGAAAGCCTATGGCAGGAAGAGGGAACCTGCCTGCGAGGTCCTGAACCAGGTGGGACCACTGGCTTAGGTGCATGAGGACTTCAAAACTGCCCATCAGCCAGCCTAATCCTGCCCTTGCAAAGCAGGTTTAGGGGAGCCACAGTGCACAAGTCAGGCTCTGTGGTAGGCCAATGGCCTTCAACTTATCTAATGTGCACTGACACCAAGGTCAAGAGACCAAAGAAAAGCTAAACCCATGGGCTGTCTCCTGAAAAGCACATAAAGTACTTGGGTCCTTCTGCAAACAGGGTTTTCTAATCTTTTTTTAAGGGCTGCTTTAGACTCCCAAATGTAGACTAAGACAGGGCGCAGCAGTCTCCAAGGCAGTGACAAGCTGTGCTACTGAGACTCAATGGCACAGAGGGGACTCATGTGGGGATGACACCAGGGCTCCATCAGCATGGTACTGTGGCTGACCCATGGGCTATGCCTCTCAGAGGGTTTATCAGCATGGGTGCAAGGCCATGCTGCTCCAAATTGCTGCTAACTCCAGGGCAGACCTGGCTGGCAACAGCTCAGGGCTCTCTGTTCCTCTTCTCCACAGCACTGGCTGCAGAGTGTCCTTAAATAAAATGCCCCAAATGCAAATGTGAAGGCTTCTTGCTTGGGGCAGATGGGAATGAATAGCTGCAGGTACAGTTGGGTCTGTGTCCTTACCAGACTGGCTCTCCTCCGGGCTCTCTGCAGGTGAGCTTTTAGGAAGTGCATCCGACTCGTGTCTGTTCTTTGTCTTTCTCAGCGTGAACCCTTTCCTTATGTCGGCCAGCAGCGCATCGATGACGCACACCTCCTCCTGCTTCACCACCCCCTTCTTAACTGCAATATAGAGAGAGAATGGTGCCCCATGAGATGGGGCAGAAGGACACTTTGCAGTGACGCTATTGCTTGGGGCAGGTACTGCTGTCCCGGTAAAAGCAACCACTGGGCAAAAGCAAGGCACCGGTGCCAGGCTTGGGAGCAGCCCATGCTCCATGCCCCTGCAGCAGCGTGTCCTGGCTGAAGCCAAAGGGTCTACCCGAAAGCCTGGGTGCTACAGGCTGGCACCAGTGGCACTGGCTCTGCCCGTCCTTGCGCCTGGTTGTACCAAGACCTTGAAACACCTCCTGTTTGATATCTGTGTTGGTGGGGGCCTTTTTACTGTGGGGTGGGGTGGGGGGAAGGAAAATGATCTTGAATTTTCTTTCCTCTCAGCTTCTTCCGATTGTACTTTTCAGTTGTGCCTTTTGTTTTCATCCAGAGAAAGGCAGATTTACATTATCTGCAAGATTTTTGGGATGTCAGTTGTCTCTGGTAAAGACAGACCATTCAAGTGTATATGGGGATTTTGCGGGGCGGGGGGGAGAAGTCAAATGTTTCTTGTTAGATTTGGGATTCAAAAGTTATGTTTAGAAACTGAAAAAGTTAACGGAAATGTTTCAATTTGATTTTTTTTTCTCTGCTGTTCAGTCAGCAAACCTAAAATTATCTTCTCTGCCCAGCTGCAACTGTGAAAAGTCAATTCTTAGCTATGGCTGTAAGACACCTAAAAGCCTTTAGTCAGCCAGCACCTGGAAACCCACAAAATAAATTACCACTACTGGTCCATTAAAACAGGACCAGCAAAGAGCTCCTGTCGGCTCTCCCAGCCAACTTGGGATCGCAAGTCCATCTCCCTTTTTTGAAGCCCTTTCAGATACTCACTGACTTTTCCATTTTCTCCCTTCTGTCTTTTCCCCTCTTCCTCTTCCAGCTGTTTCTTCCTCTTCTCTGCTTTGGCAGCTTGTTCCTTTCTGTCCTTGTTTTCCTGCAGTGAGGTAACAGGGACATAAGAAGGTTGGCTAAATGTCTGCTAGAAAAGTCAATGACGAGAAAGATGATCTGCAGATGGTTGCAAAGGAAGAAGAGAAATTCTGGCCTTATCCTGTGCAATAAAGAAAATGGGCATGGGGAGTAAGGGCTGTCTTGCCAAGAGGGTGAGAGGGACACCACTGCCTTGGCCAGGACTCTGCCACATCCCAGTAGGAGGTGGCAGCACTGATCTGCCTAACACAGCTACCTACCAGTGTGCAGGTCTTCTGCCTGACCATTAGCTGAGGCAAAAGTGGAAGGTACTGAAGCCACAATTTCCTCCAAATTGGTGGCCTTTTTACTATACATCCTCTTTCTGAGCCTGTTTGCTCAGGTTGGAGTGAAAGGTTAAGTTTCATAAGATCGTTCCTCTAAAACTTACACGCTTGACTCCAAAGCATCTTTGTGACTCTGCAGTTAAAGCTCCACTGAAATCACAAGTCACCAGGGTCTGGGCCAGGCCAGGAGCACCAGCACTGCATGAGGATGCAGTGGAGCAGGGATCAGACACCCCTTCCCCGGATGACCTCATGCCAAGCGCTGAAAGGAGGGGGCTGTAACCAGCGGATTCGGGTGCCTGTCCCACCTCTGTCTGTCAGAGCAGAGGCATGCACCAGTACTAGGAATGCTCAGCATCATGTGCGCAGATGCCAACCTTCAGGGCTCGGATGAAGAGATCTCTGAAGGTCTTCATGGTGCTAAATATGTCCTCTAAGGACAATTTGCTTGGGTCTTCACAGAGATAATTTCCAAGTTCTTCTCTCTTCCTTTCAATGGTTTCAAATTCTTCTTCCAGCTTTCTGGAGGCATCAATGCTATCCTGAAATGCATTTAATATATACAGTAAAACACCATCCAGAGGACAATGAGTGAAGTGCACTTAAAGAAAAAAGGATGTCAACATAAGAGCTTCAAGCAGGGCTCTGGAGCCCTGGTGTTTAACTTCAGCAGAGCTTATGGGGTGGAAGAAACTGAGATTTGCAGATGATCTTTGCTCCTGGTGACTGTGCTATTGCCAGTTTACAGTGGTGGCTTGAGCAAGACACGGAAAGCTCAATGCAAAGCTTAATCCCAAAAGAAGGGGTTTACTCTGGTGATTCACACAGAGAGTGAACATCTTCACTCAAAGTGAGGAGTCACAGAACAGAGTGGGGAGAGCAGTTGGGGCAGGGGCCTTCGGTATCTAGGTTTTGGGTGGAGGTGGCAAATAAACACCGATGGGTTGTGTGGCATCACAGCATATTTCCAAATCTGAGAGCATATCTTGCGGCAATATTTTCCGCCCTCTCATGAGCCTCCTCAGCTACCCTGCACTGCCTCTGTGTGTGTAATGGGGGAGATATAAGGGAGTTCCATTACTGACCTGGATAGGTTTCTCATACTGTTGTTTCACATCGTTGTTTGATGATAAGACCTTTCGCTGAAGCTCCAGCAACTTCTTTAAATTGGTACTGGACTCCGTGTGTATAATATCAAGATTAATTCTGAAATCACATGGAACCCCCGTATTAGTTGACACTCCAGCATCCTGCACTCACCAAAGAGTGGACAAGTCTGAGCTGGTGGTTTGGTTGTCCCTCTGCTTGCCACCACTTCACTGAACTGAAACCTGAGCTCTGAACTCTCTATACAGTCCGAGCTCATGGGAAACAGCCTCCCTCCACAGCACTTATGAAAAGGCTGCCAGGTCTACCTGCAACTTTGTGTATTGCGTAGATGAATGCCCCCAGAAAAGTCCACCCATTCAAAGGGCTGTTCTCCACCCTCAGAGCTCGGCATCAGTTCACTTTCCCTGGTTGAAGGCACTTCAGAAATGCTTCTGGGTAGTTGGCCTTCAGAAGCTCCTGCTACCACAAAGGCAGTGCAGATTTTGGAAGGGCCTGGGAGGCAGCATTAACTGAACACTCTGCAAATTTCAGCCCTAAGTGTTGCCAGCTGTAGTAGAACGATGGGGTTTCAACATTCATCAACCAAATCCTTCGGTTAAAACTAAATAAGATGCCATCTTGTTAATGTGCTATACCAGCTGCGTGTCCCCTAATTTCTGGTACATTGTTGATGTGTATGGAATTTATTTTTGTTTTTAATTTGAAGGAAGTGACACACAATTTTACCCTGCTGCTTTTGAAACATATTCAAGATCCTTTGGCAGTTCCAGTAGGTCCGTGTGGCTGTTTTCTACTTCCTAAAGCGCAAGAGAGAAAGAAGTGTTATTTGCTGTGTAGTAGGAGCTGAGAGAGGAAGGTGGGGGGAAGAGACATGGGCAGAAGTGCTCGGGAAGGACGACTGCGGTATGTCCTGCTGCTGCTCCCCTTCTGCAGTTTGCTTTGCTTCGCACAGCCAAGCCGCATTCAAAACAGGATGGCACGTTCAGAGAGGGAAGGCATTGCTCCCAGGCTATAAAAACATACAAGAGGGCTGAATGTTGAGAAATACTCATAGTTCAAAGCAAAGCTGACCTGCTGCTGAGCTCTTCTTCTACCCTCTTCTGAGACACCTACTCTTGGCCATGGGAGGAAGCAGGACTGTGGTTTGATGCAGTCTGACACTTCCTACAGACCCAGGAGGGTATCAAAAGGGCTTGAATATTATTTGCATAATTTACTTTCATGGTTGTGCTTGCTGAAGCTACTGCCAGCTAAAGCAGGGCTTGAACATGCATAACTGGAATGGAAGGACCTTGATGAATGAAGGTGGCAGAGCAGAGCACGAAGAAAAAAGGAAAAAACAGCATTGCAGGGAATAAGAAAGCCATGGGGGCTTGGAGAGGAGCATGAAAAGCTCGGACAAAGTCTGGTGAAAAAGGGAGAGGCCATAGAAAGGCAGAAGGGCTGAATGGGTACAGACCAGCCAGGATAGCTTTGGTAGCCATGTGCTCTGTGGTTTGCAGCTGATGATGTGGAGATTGCACAAATACGAAAAAGGAAGTTCCAGACATTGTGGGGAAAGATGCTGGAGGAAAGCAGAACAAATCTTAAAACAAGGAGCTTCCTGAGTAGTGCCCACAAGCAGCCTCCACCAGCCAAAGTGATACGAACGCTCCCAACTTGCAACACTGCAGCTAGCCAGGGAGGATACGAATATGAGCGTGTGGCACTAACTGAAAGTAGAGTAGGAGAAATGGTTCATCTGTGACAAAATCCCCCCCCTTCCCTATCACCCAGGACTTGGCAGTGGTACCTCCAGAATATGGTGGAGCAGCGTAATGCGGGTTTGGTTTGCTTTGGTTTCTGTTAGTTTGAGTAAAGTGCTGATTTTAAACCCATCGGCATCGCCTGTGTGACTTCCCTACAAGATAGAAAGAAAGCAGATGTAACTCCTGTGTCCACCCAAATTACAACCCTAAAGGAGATCATCCACATACTGTAATGGGGGGAGGACAAGACAAAAGAAGTCCTTACGTAGTTCAGAAAGTTTCCAACTTTGAGAATCAGTTGACAAAAGAGCGGCAGGCGATGACTCTTCAGAAGATCTGAAAAACATAAAGGACTTTTAAACAAAAGCCTCTGTTACACCAGAACATTTCCTAAACTGCACTGAAATTGGGATTCTGAATTCCACCAAACCAAATCTGATATTTCAGCTTTGCAGCCCAATGGCCCAACCTGCAGAGAAACTGATTCTACATAGATTCAATCCCACGAGCTGTAAAAGTTTTTGTTGACTTACATTTCTTTCTTTCTTTACATCTGGTCTCTCATTCCTGATAGAAAATAACCTGAGTTGGACCCTCCTCACTAACAGCCATCAACTTGTTGCCTTCCTTGGAAGTACCCCGATTTACCCTGGTGTGGACGAGGGTAACTGGGCTGCAATTGTAATCTTGCAGACTCAGTTCAGCTGCACAGTGAAGCCAGTTCTGACAGCCCTGCGATTATCTGCCAGCCGCTAAAACCAGACACGCTCGCCCTGTTCTTGGTCTCGCATGGTGGAGGTGGTTATCAGGGCATGAAGGGTACAGTCCCTGTCCTTGCTCATATGGCAGGGTGCTGCAGTGGTGTGCTTTCTGAAGTTCTCAGCTTTGAGGCAGGAACAGCTCCAAAAGGACAACTGGGCTGCTGGGAAAACACTTCCTGGGGGAAGCTTCAATTTATCCCAGCAGGCAGCTGTAATGCCAGCTGAAGAAACCCCTGGCAGGAGTTGGGGGAACTGGTTCTGTAGGACAGGCAGCACTTGACAGTGCCAAGAGCATCCTGCTCTCAGCAGAGTGGGACCTGAGGTTCCTGCCACAGGAAGCTGAAACCTATTGCATAATCTCTCAAAATAAACTTTTTCTTCTGGTTCCATTTGTAGGCAGGGAAAAACGAAAGCATCACTACTTTCTGGGGGAAGTTTGGGGGGGTGTGCTTTTCTGGCAGCAGAGAAAATTGCGGTGTGAAGGTCTTAACATGGTAAATAATGCTGGATGAATTAGCTGTAACAGGGCCAGCTCCGCTGTTTAAATTCAGCTCCTTTGAAAGGGCTGACAAGCTTCCAATGCTTCCCTGTTGAATGTGTTTCAGAGAATACAGCTGCTGCAGAAAAAGAGGCCTGAGGGTGAGGGAAAATGATCTCTGGTCCTATTAAGGGCTTTGACCATCAGTGGAGATACCTAAAGCTGCACCCTGTATTCTGTAGCAAACCAGTGAATGGACCACAGGGGACTTTTTGGGGGGCTGTGTAGACTCACTGCAGAGCTCCAGGGGAGTATTTGCGGGGTTTACAGCTTGCTGTCATAATTAAGACCCAGAAATAAGGTCAGGTCATTTACCTTCGCAGGCTCTCCGGATGGCTTCAGCTTTCGGCTGAATCATGTCCAGCACAACGGTGGTCTCTTCACAGATCAGCATACATTCAATGCGCAGCTGGTAGCTAAGGACGGAGATTGATTAAAAGCTTAAAGGCACTGTGATCTTGGCCAGCACAGTGGCCCTCTTCCCACATCACCAGTAAGTCTGGCAACCCCACAACATGGCTGTCAACCTCATCCACATCATACCAGCGGCTGCCGCTTGCCTTGGGGATCAGTGGGGATGTAGTTTCTGCTGACGCACTGTGATCAGCAAAGAGAAGACTGACCACCATGTGCGATATGGGGTCCTCCTTCTTAGCATTGCATTTGGCACTGCCTTTGTTATGTGTCTTCCTTGGGCAGGTCTGACCCTGGGCCTGGGCCAGCTTCTGCTACTTCAGAGGGAGAGGAGGTGCTGCAGCAGCAACAGCCCTTTATCTAAGGGTAAGGGGGAATGGATGGCTCTAAGGTGGAAGGGGGAATCCACCAGCTATATCCATTAGTGTCTGTCTTTGAGGATCCTGTAAAGAAACTTCAACTTCCCAGAGGTAAACCCAGAAAAAGACTGGGCTGAAGTTCATGACCAACACCCTTACCTGGGAATCTGAAGGAGGAGAAGATAAAACTGATCTGCTTTTGCAAGCTTTGATTTCTCCTCTTTGAAGGCTTTCAGGTTTTCTATCTAATGAGAAATAAAGAATCAAGTATGCAGGACTGCACTGCGTGTTCAGCTCTGTGAAGTAAGGGTACCATTTTTCCTCCTGACCTCATGCTTTTCAGGCAGCAGCTTCAGCAACTGCTTCAGAACCTCAACATCGAACTTGGTCCGGTCCCCGTTCTGGACCATGGCAGCCACCTCTTCGTTGGAGCTGCAGGGAGGAGGAGCAGAGTCAGACGTCACCCGAAGGCCCCTCTTCCACAATCACACGCTACCGAGACATGTATCTGTGCAACTGCTCGGTGCTTTCCCTAGTGAGAGCCACAATAATCCAGAAGGAAAGATATGCCTCTGTGATTAACTCAGAATCGGGACCTGGATCCCTGCTATGCCCCAAATTTTGCTTCTGGCCCTGGTCTAATGACTCAAGGCCAGAGATCAGTCCTGCAACTCAGATGACTCTCTCTGGGCTTTTGATTACCTTAAAAAAAAAATTTCATTCTTAACTTCTCCATTGGCCCTGTTTTGAAGAGGGGTTTGACCTCCAGAGGTGTCTCACAGCCTAAGTCACCCTAAGAGTCTATGCCACAACTTTATCTGTCACATGGAGATGTAATGCCTTTTCCAACTTACAGGGATGTTGTAGGTAAAAATGCAATTAAACCCCTAAACCCAGTATTTTAAAGACAGTATAGGAGAAACTGGGAAATGTTCAGATGTTTCAGTAACAGAGACCACCAAAGCACATTGGCTAGAATAGATTTCATGAGGACCGCCCAGATACTATGCAAAACCTGCTCAAAGTTTTGTCAACTGTCACGAAAATTGGCCGTATCTTACCATTTAAATTGCTTCAAAAATATGTTCAAATTGAGACTTTTCTTGGAGTCCAAAAATGTGATCTTCATGAAAGAAAAAGAAGATATCTCATATTAGATGAGCTGTCTGCAGTGATCTTTATGCGAAAGAACGAGAGGGATCTCCTCACCTCCTTCGGTTCTGCCTTCACTGGTGCGGCCGTTTTCTCCTTGGGGGTTGGTTGTGGAAAGCAAAACAGCTGCTCTATGCTTGTGTAATTGGGCTCTATAGTTTCCTCGCTGCTGCTGCTCACTGAAGCCCACATTGAGTGACTTTCTGAAAAAAGACAAGGCATTCAGACTGGCTACAGGGACAGCTGAAAGCTCCTGGCTTTCGGGGCAATGGTGTGAGTTGCTAGAAGGGGCACTTCTCAGAAGATGAATGAAATAAGAAGAGACATATTAGTCCTGAACAAATGCTAATTATTTAGGAGGGACAAGTCCCACAAACAGGATCCGAAGGGCCTGAAGGGTAATTAAACCTGGTGCTTTACCCCAGGATGCGCTGGTAAGGGGATGCAGCACTGGGCTCACAGAGGCCCTACGGCCCCATCCCTCCCTATACAACTGCATTCTCCTCCACGGTAGGCAAACTGGATCAGCATGAGAAGGACCTTGACCATTTATTTCCTAGTCCCATGGCTGATGTTCTTTTTGCTTCCTTGCATGCTAGCTGAGGGATTGGCCACAACCTGGACATTTTCTGACTGTGGCCTTCCTCCGTTTTTAATTTTATAATCGAGCCTCCTTGTATAATGCTGGCTATAGGACTGCTTGAATTAATTCCCATTGCACCTCCTTAAAAACTTTTTTTTAAAAAGAACATCACCCAAACGTGCCTGTAGAAGTCTCTACAGTAATAATCCCAACAATTAACTGCTCCTGTGATTGAAAACACGCCTTATTTAGACTTATGCCAGCTTCCATGCAGTGGATGTCTTGCTTGTCTAGGACAAAGCTGACATTGCCTGTCCTGGCTTCTTCTCACATTTCATGCTTCTCTTTGGATCCACTGGGACAGGGAAATGTAACCCAAAAATCAAGAGACAAGTCAATGATTCTCACGGCTCTCCAATTCTTTCAATGTCGTTCCTGAACTGTGATGTGATCCGTGCCTGGACTATTACTCATGAATTTAGTACACCCAGACACAAGTAAAGATGAACTGGAGAATGAAAGTCTGGGGAATCCAGATCAGAGCCTGTTGAGAACTCAAGCCTAAAGCATATCATGGTGGATTAGGGAAATATTCCCATCCCTCCCCCTTCTTTTAATTTCAAAGAATTTTAGTTATAAACAAGCTATTCCAAACCACTGATTTAGTTGGAATGGTTATTATATTATGTTAAAAATTTCAGGCCACTTCTATTTATTTAAGCTCTGCAGGTCAGATGTAATGGAAATCAGGGAAGTTCTGTAACTAAATGGAGTCAACCACATTTGACAAACTCAAAGATAGTGTTTTCTCCCCTGGATGACCCCTAAAGCAGCAGTGACTTTATGACAGAAGCACCCACCTCTCACCACATTGGAGGGCAGCTTCTGCCAGTTCAGCTTCTTCATTCTCAACGTTGGCGTCTTCACCGTCTTCCAGGGAGGCCTGCCCGAGCCAAGAGGGCAGCTGAATTGGGAGGCAACCACAGCTTCTATATGATCGCCTCCCATGCCAGGCAGGAGGGGTGGAGGGGGAGGGATGCCACCCATGCCGGGCAATGGGGGTGGAGGGGGAGGGATGCCAC
>NW_008824031.1:1079964-1086987 GCF_000699105.1 Pygoscelis adeliae
GGGATGCCCCCCATACCAGGCAATGGGGGTGGGGGTGGAGGGATGCCAGGGAGCGGAGGGGCTGGAGGTGCATTCATCATGGGAGATGTGGGGGTCACAGCTGCTGTGCCAGAGGGTGGGGGTGGAGGTGGTGGGGGTGGAGGTGCTGGGGCAGGAGCAGTGTTGGGTGGAGGGTTAGACTTCTCCGGCAAAGCAGAGCAGGCTGTGAGCTGGGAGGATGAGATCTTTTCATTGGCGGGTGGCCCCGAGGGAGGTGCTGGTGCCTTGGAGGGGTTTGATGATCCCGCTGGGCTCTGAGCTGCATGTGCACATGGTTCTAGCTCAGCCTGGACGCCTGCATTTGCACTCCCGGACAGCCGGTTTTCAGCTCGCTTTTGCTTGTTTGGATGTTTCTTGATAGATAACAGCCTCTCGATGACTTCTTCAACTGTGTTACCTTGGACTAGAGAAACGGGTCGGGGTCAGAGAAGGGGATGGGGCCCAAAGGTTAGTTCATGCTATTCAACCCTCGCCAAGCAGCAGATCTGGAGCCACAGAGCCCACTCCCTGGAGTCACTTTACACAACTGCACTTTTAGCTTCCAGGCATTTTCCTTCCCATGGTCCTGGCCCGTAAACACTGTTTAGAGCATGCCTGCCAGCAAGACTAGCCAGCACCAGCGGCAAGATGCCAATGAGGACAGATTCCCCCTTACTCCCATGACCCAAAGCTCAGGGCTCAACTATCAGAGCGAGATGGTTAATAACCATGAATTCCGAGACCACTGCTAAACGTGGCCAGCTCTCACTGGCATCCACATGGCTGGGGCTTTGCATCAAGACTTGACCCTGTGCAGCAGGTATAGCTTTGTCCCAGCTTCAGCTCTTAGCAAGTCCCATAGATTATTTCTTGTGCATTTGGGAAGGACTTTTATGGGCACTGGGTGGGACGAGGAAAACAAGAGGAGAGTGCAAGGCTGGATGGATACATCATTCTTACTGTCGTTTGCGAGCAAAAGGGCTCTGTTCACTACCGCGTCCAAGGACTCCCACAGAAGGAGGCTGGAGTGGTGAGATGGTTCCAAGTGCAGCAGGCTCTGGAGGATGGACAGCAGCTGGATGGAGACCGGAGAGCGACTCACCTGGAAGACAGGGCAGCTTTCCGTCACAGCAAGGCTGGTTCCCAAGCAAAGTGTGTTAACTTTGCCATTGCATGACTTTGTGCCCCACATGAGGGCCTACTTACTTTATTGAAGAGAGATGAAAAGACCTCATGATGATCGTTCATATTTATCCCATCACATATCTTCAATAATTCCTCATCATCTTCTATCTTGAACTCCTCAAATGTATCACACTGGATAAGCAGATCCTCCTCCTCTATGTCTCTGCAATATTACAGCATTCATTTTCACTGGAGAGGCCTTCACTGATTTTCAAATGATTGTTTTTGTTTAAATGGCTTTTGTCTCTTTGCCTCTCAGACTCAGCCAGTCGGTGATGAAAGTACGCAACTCTACCTTGTTTATAAAGGATCAAATGCCATCAGTGCATCCGTTCTTGAACTGAGTGTACCTCTTTCTACAGTCAACACATACAAATGAATGGGAGTTTTCATTGCATAACCTGGCCCAGTGTATGCTTTGTACGGACTTCTCCTTGAAGCTGTAACAACAGAGTGGCATTTCTACCTTTTTGAAGCTGGGCCACCTTCTTCTTTTTTTTTTAAAAGTCAAGACAAATTGAAAATATTCCAGTGGTGTTTCTGTTTGAAAAACTTCCTTCTTTGATACTCAAAATTGGATTAAAAAACCCCCAAACACTCTAAAGCCAACTTTTTCAGCATTCTTGAGACCACTCAGTGCAGGAACTCTACCGTTGCTGGTTGTCACTATTGAAAGATCGTCTCCTCCCTAATTTTTATGGGGTTGAATGGAGCAATTCCAGTTACATGGATAACTGCAACTCACATATAATGCATTCTAGAATTTATCATGGGTGTTTCGGACAGAACATAATTTTTAAATTAAAAAACTGCGAAGACAGGTATGTCCAGATATGCATTAGTAAAGTGTCTTCGCTGGATGCTTCTGGGACCAACACCAGCAGTGAAGGGGTTTGGATACAGCAAGCTGCTCAGTGAGCCCACAGCATCACTTCAGGTTCAGTCCGAAACGCAGCCTCAACGAGGACATTGCTGAACCTTGCTCCATCTGTGCCCAGAGCTTCTGTCAATGCCATCTGCGCCAACAGCTGCCCCCGTGACACTGTGGTTGGTGACAGAGTCTTAATGCTGGCCTAATGCCTTTGGTTCCCGTGTAACGGGTGCACACTAGCGTGGTCCACTCCACCCAGGTACACTTCACACAACTGAAGGCTGATAAGTATTAAGTTTCCACAGCTACGTTACTGTGAATGTCATTTATAAAAGAAAATTTAAACAGTGATCCTTACCTTAGCTTGTCTAAAATATCCAACAGCCGAAGCCCTGGGAGAACAAAAAAAGAGATATATTGGCATTATGACCTACTTGGCACTGATCTATTATGATCTTTATATAATGTTATGCTCATAAACACTTTTTGCAGAGAGAAAAAGTGAAAATATCTTCAGATGGGTCTGTCAAAGCGGGTAGGGTCACCTGATAAATGAAGAGACCCACAGTACACATCTGCAGCTGCGTGAACCACTGCAGCATCCCCCTGGAGTTACTGAGGGACACAGGCACTTCTGGGGCATGAGTCACCTCATTCCAAATTAGATATCTAAAATCAGTCAGATGAATGGTGTGGTCAAATGTCCCTTGCTCTCCACAGAGAGAAATGGAGCCCACGCTCAGCAGCTCGGATGCGTGCATTACGTGAGGTACCTAACAATGGTACCTAGGACCCTGGTATTCAAGCAGTTGGAAAGTATTTCTGAATCACAGGGCAGCTTCTGTGGCTCAACTGAGTAGACACAGGGCAAAAAAACCTTATCTACTCTAATGAGAAGTTGCAACATATGGAAATGTGGCTACATAAGATGGTTGGTTATAGAAATGTATTGAAGAAGCTCAAGTGATACAGTGCTGCTGGGATTCCAGAAAATATCAAAGCTATGGGAAAGCAGCAAAGTTAAAAAAACCTGGTTACAGAAAGGCTGTTGAAGAGAACAGATACCAAAAGAAAAAAAAAAGACTCCGCCTTTAATATTTGCAGTTTTGCTCCCCAGCCCTCTTTAGTCACCTTATGAATACATCTGAAAATAAAACTGCTTGGCAACTGATTGTCCCCAGAGAAAGTTAGGTGGAACAAACATCCTCACCTATGAATTCGTTTCTGATTTGTGTCCTTGTTCTTAGCTCTTCTTTTCCCAGTATGATGGCATTGATAGCACTCAGCAGCGTCACCATGTACGGCACGTTATCTGTGTTGGAGAGCTCATTCATTATGACACTGAATCGATACTGCTGGTTCTTCACACTCTGTTAATAACACAAGTGATGTTTCTGTTCAGACAGTTCAGAAATGTCTACCACTTTGCTGCAGGCTCTCAGGTGGAATTAGCATCTTAAAACCTCTCAGTTTATCCCACTGTGCACAAGACAGGAAGATACAGGTAAAAGCAGCACCCCTCCATTACGGAGCAGGGTCTGGTTGGCAGAGAAAGTCAGTGAAACTCCCCTTGGATCCCTTTACGCCTTTTGATAACTGATGCACCTACCTGAGCTTGTGGCCAGTGAAACCCATGGATGTGGCACCATCTGTTTTGCTAATCTGGTAGTGCCTTTCCTGCCAGAAAGGACCTTGTGGTTGGCAGTCATCTGTCCAGACAAGTCACAGAGCTGCACCATGGACTTATGCTGACCAGGCCAAATTTCCTGCAGTTTTCACCTTATAAATCCCTGCCTCTCTTACCAAAATGATGCAAAATGACTTTCATTCCCAGCCCTTTTCTGTGGTACATGAAGCTACCTGCATGGATCAGACCAGAGCCGTACCTCCTGCTGCAGCCCAACACTTGCCTTGTAATGGTCCAGGGCATCCAAAGCCAAAGCGTGGCCATCTGATGAGTAAATGCACAGTGCAGCCAGGAGCTCAAATACTTGCTTTTTGACCATGACATTAGTTGTGTCAAGTGCTGGAGGAAAAACAAAACAGAACAAAAAAGAATTTATGATGACACTAATGTTCTGAATCTGAATCAGTGTCTTCTGCTACATGGCTTTATAACCAGTGGTAGAAAAAAGACTGAAGGAGTGGAGCCACTACATGGAAGATGGGAAGAGAAATATCCCAATGTATAGATAACCCATCCCAATACCATTATGTGATAGTAACTTCCAGTGGGAACAGTAAATGCTACAGGTACCCTACTGGCATTTTGGTGCTGCTTGTAGTTGTTCATCTCTTCCATGTACCAGTGGCATGCTGCAACAGCAGCCAAGATCTCAGCACTCACAGTCACACATTTTATTTCCCATTTTCACATATGGGTATTTTCTACAACAGCAGATGAACCATTTTCCTCAATTAATGAGTCTTATTTTTAGTGCAGAAACACCCAATATGCATATCAAGTAGGCCAATTGTTCTAACCAGTCCCCATGTATTCCCTTTTTTCCACTACTCTTTCTCTGTGAGCCCTGGGAGCTGGGAGAGAGTGGATTAGGCCATCTTATTTTTCCTTTATTAGTGCACAAAGAAGGTTGACCGCTGAAAAGCCCAGGGTGCCCCCCTGTTTTTCACAGCAGAAAAATGCCAGCTCTGTATTTCACACTGGTTAAGAAAAGGCAGGGTGGAGAGGAAGGAAGAGAACTTCAAAACTGAAGAGGGGAGCAAGCTAGCTTTCAGACTAAATGCATTTTAAAGAGCTATTAATAAGGGTTTCTGGGCACAGCTGTGATCTCAGCTCTGTGGAGCAGCACAGAATTTATCCTCCCAGCACCACCATCATTAAGTGCTGTATAATAAGTTCTAGGAGATGCTCTGACGAGTTTCATACCTAACGACGAGCCAAGTGAATGGCAGGAGAAAGTAAGTGGTATTACCTACCATCTTCTAGAAAGAACAGACTGAGCAGCACAGAGAACAGGCTCTCTTGAGTCTAAACCATGCCACCCTCCCTCCTCTTTACAGGCTACAAGTCTCCAAGCCCTTTCAATTCCTCTCCCTCTGCCCTTGGGGCTCACAAAGACTAAATAGCAAATGTCTGCTGACAACTGAAGAATCGAGGACTTCTCATGCCCGGGCACGGCTAAGACTGGGTTTATCCCTGGCTTCTCAGTGAACTGTGAAGACATTTGTGTGGAAATGAGCCCATCTAAATAGCATTGAGTGGCAAAGGCAATGCCATTTCCAAGCAATATTATTTTAAAGAAGAAAACAATCTCTTTCATTAATCAGCTGTGATCAACAACTTGCAAGAAGCCTGGTGCAGGGCAGGAGGATAAGCAACAGAAACGTCCCGCCCCATACCGCATGTGATGGGTGAAGCAGGAAGATGTCCGCTCACCTTGGAAGAGTTTTCTGACGTAGCCCTCATTGTTCACAATGTATTCAATGCCTTTGTGGGAATTCATGACTGCTCGCACACAGTTAATGCAGGTGAGCTGAAGCAAGGCATCAGAAATCCTGGCCACTCCTCGCCCGGACAGCCTGTCCAGGGCCTCCAGGAGGAGGTCCAGCCCGCACAGCTCCAGGAACTGGACCATCCAGGCATCGTCGCTGTTCTCCAGCCGCTTCTTCAGCCCAGAGTAGTTCACCACCGATGGCATTTGCAGGAGACGGATGCACAGCTCCGGCTCTGCGTTTTCCAGGTTGGCCTCCGACTGGTCCGTCTCCTGGGGTCCGAGTTTCTCTTTCAGGGCAGCCCACTTCTTGTGGGCACCTTCCTTTTTGATTGACATCATGAACAGTTTGTCCTGAAAGAAAAAGAAAAGACAAAGTGAGAAGTTTGTCTGGACTGGCCAACAACCTTCTGGCAGCCCTGGTTTTCCTCCTAGCAATCGGGACGTAAAGCTCAACTGCAGCAGGTCTCTGCTCCTAGGCCAGCTCTCCAGCACGCAGGGCACACACTGGAACCAGTCTTCTGTTGAAGAAACTCAATATATCCCCTCCTTAACCACACACATTACATGCAGGCCCTGAAAACTCTGTAGAGAGACTCTTAGCCAATCTAAGCCAGCAAATACGGCTTTAAAAGTAGCCAATTTACACCAGTCAATAGCCACTACCTATTTTCATGCAGCGAAAGGATAAGGTTGGAAGCAGCATTATCAGCTCTGAACTCCTTATGCCCGTTAAACCACTTTAAAATCTCACTGTGCTGGAGAGGCTGTGCAGTTTTTAAGCATTTGTAATGGGATAGAGAAGTCATTTTGAGCATATCCTGCTCATAAGAGCATCCAATTACCGTTATTTTTTGCTTTTGTTTCTTTTGACTGATGCGGAGGTTAGTTTTATAGCACTCACTCAATCTCTTCGTGTCTGCTGTAATAGCAAATATGTTTGCAAAATATGGCACTTGTGCGTGATAATGTGAGAGCCTGACAGGTTGCAAGTGGAGGGACAGCAGCAGAAGGCTATGAAAACAGCAGTGTGTCTTTTTGGAGATGGGGAGCACCTCTTCAAGGCCCATCTCCCTGGAGCACATGGCCTGTCTCAGCCATGCTGTTAGCAGCAAGGAGGGTGAGGTCCTGATTCAGCACAGAGAAATAGCAAAGCCAAGTCTAATTAACCCTTGGTGCCAAATTTCATGTTTTTAGGCAGGATCCTTATTTTTCAGACCCGCAGTGATTAAGTTATACAACGCAAGTCCTTTTCAAAGCTGAATGCAATCATTTTAAAGCTGAATTGCTCCCAGAGAGGGCAGTTGTCCCACGGAAGGGGCTGGCTGCTGGACCCAAAGCCAGCTGCTAACGCTACCTCCCTTCCCTGCTGTGCTACCGGGACCTCTGCTTCCCTGAGCTGGTGAGCCCGCATCGAGCTCAAAATAACCTGGGGGCCAGTTGGCCCCCAAAACCCAGCACTTGGGGGACTTACGGGATTATAGGAGAGTCTCG
>NW_008824031.1:1087072-1105324 GCF_000699105.1 Pygoscelis adeliae
TTGAGAGTCTCTGAAATTTTTCCCAGAAAGCAAAGATAAAGGACAGACCATTTACGACAGTTAAAGCCTGCCTTGTGATTTTTCCTGGGGACTGCACTGTTGAGAAAGGTCCCGTCTGCTTCGCCGCAGCAGAGCGGCTTCTGGTTTACCCCAAAGTCTCATTTTGGCCATCACCCTTTGGCAAATATACAGCCAAAAAGTTTGCTCACTAATTTGTGGTAGGTATTTAGGGCATGATATTACAGGCCTAAACATGCCTCTTGGAAAGATGAAAGGTGCGGTCGAATAGGATATTCAAGAGAGCTCAAACAATTCCCCTGGGGCAAGGTGATGGTGGGACTCTCTGGCAGGGGCGTTCAGCTCACAGCTCACAGCATCAAAGGCTGTGCTGAGTAAGGGTCGGGGGTGGTGGAGTTACCCGGATATGGTCACAGAAAATCCTTTTAGAGAGCTCTGGTGAAACCCTGTTGCAGAGTTTCCCTTTCCTTCAGTGGGGAAAGAACTGGCCAAGCACCCAGTTGTTCACTGTTCTGTTATCTGAAAAAATGATGAAAAACGTGAAGTTGCAAATATACCATCTGAGAACACACTGTACAGCTGAAAAGCAATAAAAAGGACCATATAAAAAAAACCAAAACCCAAACAACAAACCCTCCTGCCAAAGTACAGGCTTGAGTTTCCAAGTTCGTCACCACTGCCTGCAGCCCAGAGCCCTTACTCACTCCTGGTAAAATTCTTGTTGGAGTTAGTCACCCCCAGTTGCTCCTCTGCACCCAAGCCCAGGAATTTGGGTTAGGCTCAATGCAAAGGAGAAGAGAAATCCTCCCTCCCCGGAGGGAGAGAAGCGAAAGTGTCCTGCCCCAGGGTCATAGCCCTGGTGCTGGGGCAGCGTCCCACACCTCTCACTGCAGTGAATTTACAGTCACGGGCTGGAGAGGTGCTCCTAAGGAGCTGAGGTCAAATCCTGCCCTGTGCTGTGCATTGAGCCCAGCAGTCCTCTTCCAGTGCCTGTGAGTGAAGACCTTCAGCACGGGGCAGTGCTGAGGACCATCCAACCAGGGTGGAGCACAGCTCATCCTGCCCAGCTCCGTTCTTTGGTGGCTTCCCCAAAGACCCAAGACCCTTCAGCCTCCTGCCTGGGAGGAGGAATCCACTGTCCTAGATTTTTTACTTCTGCACAGGGGATGGGCACAAACCCAAGGGCTGGCAGCAGGGCCAAGCCCTGGCTCACTGGGTGGGGACTCATCCCTCCTCTCGGCTCTGCTGTAACACAGACTAGTGTCGGGTTTCGGCAGGGATAGAGTTAATTTTCTTCCTAGTAGCTGGTACAGTGCTGTGGTTTGGATTTACGATGAGAATAATGCCGATAACATACCAATGTTTTAGTTGTTGCTAAGCAGTGCTTACACTAGTCAAGGACTTTTCAGCTTCTCATGCCCTGCCAGCGAGAAGCTGGGAGGGGGCACAGCCAGGACGGCTGACCCAAACTGGCCAAAGGGACATTCCATACCATGTGACATCATGCTTAGTACATAAACTGGGGGAAGCTGGCCGGGGGGGCCGCTGCTCGGGGACTGGCTGGGCATCGGTCGGCGGGTGGTGAGCAATTGCACTGTGCATCACTTGCTTGTGTATGATGATGATGATGATGATGATGATGATGATGATGATTTTATTTCAATTATTAAACTGTTTTTATCTCAACCCACGAGTTTTTCTCACTTGTACTCTTCCAATTCTCTCCCCCATCCCACTGGGGGGGCGGGGGGAGTGAGCAAGCGGCTGCGTGGTGCTTAGTTGCCAACTGAGGTTAAACCATGATATGCACCAAGCAGAGAATCTGGTTTTGAGCCCCATGTGCACACAGAAGAGCCTCGTGGTCCCGCAGGGTGAGAAAGCCTGGAGGAGGTCGGTCCTCCCAGCTCATGCCCGGGCTCTGCCCTGCCCGGAGCTGTGCTGGGGCTCGTGCCGTTCAGGCGAGAGGCTGCAGACGTAGCTGCTGACCGCAAGCTCCTTCTCTCTCAGCATGCCTTCTTTTTATACTCAGCAAATCACTTTTTTTATTTGCGTATGACTAAATGTTTCTTATTGAACCAGATGATAACAAAGCAGGCTGGCTTTTTGCTCCTAGTTGTACAAATACTTCATTATATATCGTATCAGCTACAGAAAGTCAGAGAGATTGTAATAGCATTATTGACCTCAGGCTTAGCTGATTTCTGAAAATTAAGCTCCACCAGTGCAACAGGAGACAGGAAATACCGACAGAGCATCCTGTTTACCGGTGGATTTGTTTTGAATTATCCTTTCCTCCCCACCTGCTCTGCACAGATGTGAAGAGATGAGAAACAAACCCAGGCAGGTACCTCTCCAAACAGTACTGGCTTGTGTTTTTATGCACTAAGCTGAACAAATTGGATTGATTAAATATTCTTTCCCACAGAGAGTGCACTCTTCTTGTAGGGAAGAAAAAAAGACGTCTAATGTATCTAATTGTAAAAAGGGAATAAAATAAATGGGAGCTGTACTATATAAATGCAAAGGAAATAAATATGGAGGAAACCGCAGTACGATTCTGCAGATGGTGTGATAAATCTGTTTACAAACACAGACATGAGTGATATATAATGAATGCAACATCTTTCCATATTTTCCATGAAGCACAGTGTTGCAAAGCCACTCAGATACATCCTTAAAGGGCTGGTAGTTTCGCCTTGTATCTCTGACCACGGGAGCTTATTAGCAGGTAAATGATCTCAGCAGAGTGAGACAGATACGGGATTAAAATGGAACGCATCTATCTGGCTGTCTCACAGAGGCCATTTAGACTATGCTGGCTGAGGAAAGGAAAGTCCCCTGACAAACAGAGACGAGGTGCTAGAGTTAAAAGGCTGAATACATCTTGCCTCCTGCCAGCAGAAGGGCATGGGGAGCTTTGCTTTTTGCTGTCCAGGCCATAGAGGAGGATGTGATGGTGGAAGCAATGTCCCCGGCCTCTGTGTCTGACCGTGCTTGCAGCACCCGTGGTCTGCCCTCCCCAGGTACGTGCTCAGCTTCAGTACTAAGTGCTGCTCCCTAGGGCACATCCTGATGGTGCATCTGTGCTTCCTGCTGTGGGGACACCCACAGCCCACAACGTTCACCGTGATAAATGCAACCCCCTCCTCATCTTGCTTCTCACCCTCAGAGGATGGTCAGGCCTGATGGGGAATGACAACTAAAGAAGCATCAATGTACAAATAGTCTTAATTTGAAGAGATTCCCTTGGGAAACATAAAGGCATCATAAAGGCTCGTCCTCTTGCACCTGGCCACAGCAACACTGCAGTTCATGGTGCTAACTTTTTGGATTATTGGGTTTGCAAAGCTGTGATGTTCCCTGCACCCATCCAACCCAGTTCATAAAATTTCCTTCTCCTTTGTTTTTGAATCAGGTGCTTCCCAGATTCAGTTTTCTGTGCCCCTCTGTCCTTCAAGTCAGCTCCTAGGGAGATGACATCTGTGGGAGATAGATAAATCAGGGGACGTCAATACTTTCTCCATCCTGTGAAGCCGTGGAGAACAGAGCTGCACAGCACAGCTTTCAGTCTAAATTATTACATGCCTCCAGGATGACATGGATCGCAGCAAGGACCTGGGAGGACATGTAAAAAGAGATTTCTAAGGGCAGCTAAGGATAACTAAGTGAAAACAAAAGGGAGAAAAATTACAGGCCAAAACCATTCTGATTCTTTGGGAGCAGACCCGCTGCCCATGCTGCAGGATGGGGGGTCGTGAGAGGGAACAGCAGCTCCTTGCTGACCTTTGAAGACTGATCCCACGTCCCTCACAGTCCTCCACCTCCCTCCGCAAGGCTTCTGGGGCACACCGCTGGCCCCTAAGAAAAGCTCTTTTTTTGCTGCTCAGCCCCTCCTCCCTTCCATGCCTGTTCCTGGCACTCAGGAGCGCATTCTGCCTGGCTGACTGCTCATGATAGGTTTTGCTTCTGGGTAGTTCCAATTTTCACTCTGCTGCTGGGAATATGCCCGAGCCTTTGTATTTTGCAACATGTCAGACTACTCAGTCACTAAAAAGAAACAACATCCTGGCTTTGTGCTTTCCAAAACCATTTCAAGAAGCGTGATGGGTTTGCTCCTCCTCTCCTCTTGCTTTCATTTGTACTATTGTGTTTTCCTGTGCAGTGTCTGAACAGCTCGTGTACATACAGGCTAATGAAATCATCCGCGTACATACAGGCTAATGAAATCATCCGCATACATACAGGCTAATGAAATCATCCGCGTACACACAGGCTGATGAAATCATCCTCCCACGCACCAAAAGAAGTAGGGGGGGGACCACAAGTCTCTGTTTTAGAAACAAACCTGACCCCTTGGTGTGGGGCCATTAGCATCGGTAGGAACTGGCAGCATTCATAGTCTCCCAGGGGAGTTGATGGTAAGGGTATAGTGGGAAATTGGGGCATGCAAAAAAAACGCATGGTTTGCCCAACAAACCTTGCCTCAGCATGCAAACCAACCGCTGCTCCATCCTTCTTCTGCCATGGTCAGTAGCCTCAGTCACCTTCAAATCTAGGTATTCTTGATCCTCAGCTGTATCAGAGGCAAGAATGAGTGATTTATGCTTAAAAAATTAAAAGGTCTTGGAATGAGTGCCCAATCTTGCTCTGCATTACTGAACAAGTTCATGAAGTCTCCAGCACACTACACTTTGCTTTGGCACGCCTATATGTGAGGCAAGTAGGAGCTCTCACAAAGCAGCCTGGGTCGGCTGTGTCCTCAGAGGTGCTGCATCGTTACAGGGAGCATTTTGTCCTTAGCAAATGAGGGAGCATGGACACACAGCCCACCGTGGCTGGTGGGCAGGAGCTGTGCCATCCACGTGCTGGCTGGTGGTGGCACGGAGCTGGCAACAGCTTCTTCTGGCAGCAAACTCCCAGAAAAGGACTTCAGTGCATAAACAAAAAGGACCATGGCCATACCGGTATAAATGTGTACGCATTTTGCCAGTATAGCTTATTCTTTTACAAAGAAAGGAAAAACACGTTGTCCTGATTCAGTCCCACCCACCACTATTAGGGTGCCGTGTGCCAGCACAGCTTCTCTCTCCTGAGCAAATATAAGCTATGGTATCATGTGACGTCTTGCACAAGTGGTGTGTCCATTCAATATGTATTGGTAGTGGTGGGGTTACACCAGGATTAACTACACTGGTAAAAATAATCACTGGTGCCTTCTTCCTCACCAGTAAATAAACAAGTAAATAAATCATCAGGCTGATAGAAATCAAGCTCAAGTGAGATGCTCAGGGATGTTTATGTTAGGATCTTCAGTGGCTAAGGTCTAAAGCCTTATTTATATTAAAAGGTTGCACTAGCTTAGCTTTAAATGGGTTTAAAAACACTCTTTGTTACAACAGTAACTCTGTCTGAGATGCTCAATAACCAATTTAACCTGGTAAGCCAGGTTTAAATCAGGCTGGTGCAGCTGTCAGGCCTTCGCTGCAGGAACGGCCACTGCCATCGGGGAGACCTGGCCAGAAGCAAGGCGCCAGTCTTCCCTACCTGTCTGAGTGCCAAGTCAGCCGAACCAATTTAAAAAGCTTTCCATGGTGGATATGAGCCCTGCGGCATCCTCACATGCTACCACAGTCTTCGGAGGCACGGCGGATTTCGGGTTGGAGGGATGCCAGGTGGCAGCCAGCACTCACCCCATGCAGAGGGTGCTGGCTCCCAGCTGCGCTGCAGCAAATGGGGCTGCAAAAGCTTCACCCCAGTCTTGCCGGGGCTTCCTCCCCGCTGTCATTAGCCGACCACAGGAGCCAGCGAGGTGTCCTGACCCCAGCCGGAAAGGAACGGGCCTCAGGTCCGGATCCCATGAAAATCCTGACGGGGTGTAAGGCGGGTCCGGAGGCCTCCCTGCTCCCTGCTCCAGCACCCGCATGCTCCGGCATCCACCCCGCAGCAGCTATTCCAGCATCATTTGGCATTTTGGGATGCAATTTATTATTATGATTTTGGGGTCACATGAGAAGCAGAAACTGTTACTCAGCAACATGGACAGTGCCGTGGTAACTTTCTAAGACTCTCCCAGTTCCCGCTCAGTGGGAAGCTGTCACACAAACATATTATAAGAGCCAAAAACCTTTTATTGCTTTTTTGTTTGTTTTTTAACACCTCTGCAGGATGCCACGAGAACAGAGAAAACGGACAGAGGAAAGAATTCCTACCTCAGAGCTGAAGCCAAATTATTCTCTTGTCTCTCTCGCATGAAGGATCCTTCTCGACCGGCTCCCCAGCCAGCTCATTTTCTCCTTCTCTGCCAAGCAACCTTCAGTCATAAAGTCTAAATCCCTGAATGAGCGTGTCTGCAAATGGCACGCTCTAAGAAAGTTCAACAGGATGTCAGCGTCTAATAGTATGTAAATACCAGTCTTCGGAAAGGTGCAAGCAAGGGACTTTTCTGTAGCCTCCAGGAAGGGCATTTGCATGTCATTTGTCACCCCCCTCATTCACTCCACGCTGGTCACTGGGAGGGCGACGGTTCCCCATGGGCTGGGAAGGAGGGAGGCTTGTACCGCACCGCACATCCATCTGCCAGCACGAGAAATCAGTCCTGCCATGGGGTGACTCAGAGCAGGGAAGTGATCAAAGCAGGGAAATGATCTGGCAAAGGAAAGGAAAAAAAAAAAAAAAAGAAAAGAAAAAAAAGAGGAAGGAAGCTGGCCGGGGTGGATGGGATGGAGAGCGTGGGGGTGGCAGGCGGTGGGGACAGCCCCTTGCACCTTGCATCAGCCGTGCAGGGTTTTCTGGCTTTGTGGCACCGGGGCTTTAAACACTGCAAGATCTCAGAGGTCTTTGAAACACTGGGAGAGCCAGGACAGCTTAAAATAAGGAGGATGTCTGACCCAAGGCTGCTCGACAGCTAGGAGAGGGGCGGCACAGCAAAGGTCGGAGGCTCAGGCAGCAACCCCCTGGGCAGGGGCTTGATGACGGGAATCCTGCTCTCACCAAGGCACCCCTACAGTCCCGCTGAGCTTTGGTCCAGCCTGGCTTTTATGGGCTGAGCAGGCTCTGAAGACTTTAAAAGCTCTTTTTAACAGAAAACATCTCTGCGCCTTTCTGGTCGAGATTTCATGTGGAAACTAGTTTGTGAGCCACAGCTGTAAAATACACCCATTCAGCCTCTCAGGAGGTGTTAACCGAAAGCCAGTTATTATTAAATTGTGAATATTTCAACATGGCCCATTTGAGCAGAGACCTCCTGCCTGGCTCAGGGTAGCAGTTAGACTTCAAATACTGGGTTTTTTCTTTCTCCGTGAGGCCTCTACCCTGAATTGAACCCCCTAGATCAAAAGTTGGAGCCCACAGCAAGAGTTTTCCTGCCTTACTGGGGAAACTCAACCCTTGTGTACATGAGCACAGCCCCACCAATATTAGAAATAAACTGATCTCTCTGCCCTTCGGTGCAAATTCAGCTAGCCTTTAAGAGACAAACTTGCCCACATGCTTTCTAATTAAAGCAGTTTCACCATAACAATTCAACGTCCAGGGAAATGACTCTGCACAGCTCCCCATCCTGCTGTAGAAGCACTCTGAGGGCATGTTCATATAATCCAAGACAAACATTAATTCATGATGGGTTTTACATCAGTGAATGAATTTCACTTTACGTTACTTGCAGTCCTGATGTGTAATCCTCAAGTCCTGAAAAGATTAGTCACTAATCTGGTTCTTGGGAGCAGGATAGGGCTCACAGCAGGTTTTGGGTAAAAAAATAAAAAGTTAAGAGAAAAAAAATTCCTGCAAAGAAAGGATTGTTGATGTTGCAAATTCCTGTCCTTGCAACCACGGAAGAAATTTAAAGGGCTATCAGCTCCCATCAGGTTTCATCTGAAGCCTGGACCTGTGAGATATGCCAGAAATGTTTGTGTTCTTAGAAAGGCTGCATCGTCTCCCACATAAAAAATAAGCAGAAGCAAAGAAATCGGGCTAAAAAGCAGAAAAAACAGTTCCAGGGCTGCTCTGCGGGCCCCGTGGCAGATTAACAGCAGCAGCAATGGGCAGTAGCTGAGAAAAATGAGGGGGTTTGGCTCCCAGCTCCCGCTCCCAGCTCGTGCATCACTTGTGCTGCTTCCAGGTGTTTGCAGCCCTGCCTGGCTGCTGCAGGCAGCTGCCCGCACCCTCACCATGCTCTAACGCCAGCCTGTGCGGGAGCAGCTTGCGGACGGATGGGTGCTTCTGCACCCTGCCAAGCTTGGCCCCCAGCTGAGGTCCATCGACCCGGCTGTCTGTAACTTGGCCCTAGCAAAGGCGTTTGCTTTTCATGGCACGACCAGGAAGAGTCCACGCATGGGGTTGTGTTTCTGACTGAATGCTTTTTGGGCACCGCCTGGGGAGAGAGGGTTTCCTCGACACCCCTGGCCTCCTCTGGAGGAAGCAGCGGCAGCCCCATGCTGATGTGCTTGGAGAGGGGTGCCAGTGGGGAGTCCGAAGACTTATCTCCCAGGAGAGCTGCTGTGCTGGGGAGCAAAGACTTGCCCCCAAAACCACAAGGATGTAGGATGTTAGGGTGTAAATCCTTTTACGGATACATCCCTTTATGTCAGAGCTTGTGTCCCAGCAACTTTGCTTTCAGGTTGCTCAGAGAGGGCTAACGGTTTTCCCCCAGCAAATCAGCCCAATTTTACCCCGATTTTCTAGCAGATGATTTGGTGGTCCTCTGAACAGTAATTATATCAAAATCAGACAGATTAAATCAAGAACTGAAAGTTTAGTCCCACGTTATGTAAAGAAGAGCCGAGACCCTCTCCAGCTCCAGCACTGCTCCACTGCCTTTGGATCACAGCGCAGTGGCTCCCCTGCCCACACGGCAGATCCACGAAATGCAGGAATCTAATTAAATAGAAATTAATATACCCCATTTGCCCTTAGGAATTAGATTATTCCTAATTACAGCAGTCAGTGTCTTCTCGCTACTCTACATTTATGTGACAAATCAGGTCCCGTCCCAGTGGCTTTTCTTTTAAGTTGTGTCAAGGATTTTGGAAAGGAGACACCCAGCTCATTTCTGGCTGGCAGGAAGAGATGCCAGCCAGAGGTCTGCTGCGATGGCTCTTTCTAGGTGATCCTGCCTAAAATGCCTAGTATCATCCGCTACTAAATTACTAAACATCAGCACAGCCAGCATTCAAGAATTACAGGTATAATATTCGCTTCTGCATCTCTGTGACCGGCTTGTTGGGTACCGCGGCTCCTATGGAGCCAGTGAAGACAACCATGTCTTTATAGGGGAAAAATTAAGATACCGGGAAGAAATCTGGATAATTCAACAACACTCCTTCGTTAATCTGAGAACTGAACTCTGCGTTAAGCAAACAGAAGGACCAGTGTCAAAGAAAGTGCTGAAAGGGCACTGAAAGGGGGTTTGGCTAGATGAAGACACACAAATTTAGGGGGAAAGCCCAATGCTCCCCCTGCCCACAAGGAAGGGAAGATGTCTGGCCTTTGCAGCATGATCCTGTGCCACGGGGACGTCAGGAAATGCCAGAGGAGCTGCTGGGAAGCAGATGGGGTGCGCCAGTGATGACCTTCCCAGGCACTGGGAGAACACAGTGAAAGCAGCCGGTTTGCTCTGTCCTTGGGGAGCAGAGACATCTGAGCATCCTCAGGAAGTCACGGGAGCAAGATGGGAGCTGCAAAGCTGACTGCTCACTCTTCTGCTTACTGAATTTCTCTGCTCTCCTTGGAGACCGACACCCCTCCAGCCCTCTTGTCACAGACCAGCTCTCTGACTGCTTTTCTGCTGGATACATTCACTTTAGATGATGCTATAAGGAGAAAAAAAAAAAGCCTTCTGAAGTAGTCTTTATCTGATGGATACTTCAGATAATGAAAATAAAGGACTCTGCTACTGCCAGCACACACATATTTCCTGGAACTTTGTATTTAATGGGGTCGATCTGCTTTAAACATCCAAAACATTTGCGCTGCAGCTCTTTTGGTAGGAAGTTTCTGCAACAAAAAACATCCTGTTTTGAGGAGGGTGCTTCCAGCCAGGGAGACTACTCCATTAACCGTGGGGAACTTGCAGCTTTCTTTGGATGGGCAACGACAAAATTTTCTGTCAAAAACCCAAACTGCACCAGCAGTTCTACCCAGAGCAAAGGGCACAGACCCATGCACGGGTTTCTAAAGGATGTATGTGCTCCCAAGCACAGGCTGAGTAAAGAGCCTGATGTTTATTCAGTTTATTTATCCTGCATACGTATATTACACCCATGCTAAGGTTGCAGGGGAACCGCTTAGGAATTGCCAGGATGAAGGCTGCCCAGGCGGCTGAACTCTGCTCCCTTGCACACAAACTGATGCTGCAGTAGTGAGAAGATGTAATTACAGAAAAAAGACCTTTTGAGCCCTGCCCCAGAGGGAGAGTGGCAGGCAGGTCCTGTGCTGGTTTTAGCCATACGCCTCCTGCACAGGCACAAACCCTCCTCACTTGCACAAGGATGAAGATCCTTGGGCAGGGAATAGCTCTTCCCTCAAAAACGGTGTGACACAGGAGGTCCGCAGGTGAAAGGGTTGTAGGCACCACTAAGCCAAAGAGCTGCTTGGATCCATATCAACGTTTACGGACGACCCTGCTGAAAAAAGCTATGGAGACACCAGAATGGTGCACTAGGAAGCAGCTTTTTCCAGCTGTTCTCCAAACAAGCTGCAAATGCGACTCGTTCCTATCGAGATCAGCTTTTCCATTCAACTGTTGATGAATCATGGTGGCTGGTATCTCATCTGGTGAACAGCCCAAGAGCAAACATCCTGAATGTTTTTGTTCAGATAAGGCTGAGCATAGCCAGGATTCCTAATGGCACAGGCAAAGTACATATTGCACACGTTAAGGAGAACAGACCCAGATACTGCCAGGTACTTCCCTGCGAGCTTGTCTGAATATGAACGTTATTAAGAGTAACCAGAGAACATGCTCAGCTGCTCATTAAAGAAGTTAAGCATTTGAGCCGTTTAAAATAAATTCTTGCACAGAGCAGAAGAGTGGCTTAGCATGATTTCAAAACTAATCCACTCCAAAGATGCTTTCAGACTATTTTCTCTACTGCTGGGTGAAAAAGTTTGAAGTCTCTATTTTATAATCCAGTAATCCTAGAACATTGGCTGGCTTAACCCTTCACTTTGCTACAGTACTTGGTCCAGCTGTTTCGAGAGGGCCTAAAGCTGTCAGTCTAAAAAATCTTTCCAGTTCTAATCCCCAGTCTTAGAATTAATGTGAAAGGATTTTAATATGGCCCAATCAGCTGGAGGTTTATGATGAGATATTGTCATGCTGGGGCAAAATGACCTTACTATACATAGGCCTAACATACATGCAGGGTATCTTATACCAACACTTTGATCTCTTTTAGTTTTTCCTACATAATATTTTAAATCACATTAGAAACAGGTAGTTGATAGTGTTTTTTTCTGTGCAAAGAAATCAGTTGTTTAGTCATATCCTCAGGTTTGCATAGTCCAAAGAGCTGCAGTGCTTTATGCCAGCCGAGCATGTGGCTGTCATTGATCTTCAAGAGAAAAATCACTATATTTATCTGATAAATAAATATACAACTAATATTAGGATATCATTTTATAAGTGATTCATCTCTACACATATGGCTTGCTCCAACGCTTGCTTACAAGTGTTATCAGAACAGGGGTTTGGGAATTGCAGGCTTGTAAATCAATTTAGTTTTGTGATAGTCCTTTCCCTTACCTTTCTTCTAGACAAATAGAGGCCACATTTAGGGCTTGGTAATGGTTGTGTAGGTTCAGGGCATTTCCAGTAATGGAAATAACAAAACCCAGAATTTATCCCTAGGCTTATAAAAGAAAACTCAGGACCGCGTAAATACAAAATAACTCATGAATATTGGACAGCTTGTTCTGAAA
This sequence comes from Pygoscelis adeliae, assembly GCF_000699105.1. Classification (NCBI taxonomy): domain Eukaryota; kingdom Metazoa; phylum Chordata; class Aves; order Sphenisciformes; family Spheniscidae; genus Pygoscelis; species Pygoscelis adeliae. The sequence goes on from NW_008824031.1 coordinate 1,099,010, forward strand.
TGTGGAACTACAGCCCATCAGCGCATAAACAAGCGATCAGAGCCAAGCAGGCTGGAAAGCAGCCTTCAGCGGAAGAAATGGAGCAGCTCAGCCAGGCTTCGGATGCAAGCTACTCGGGGAGCCGGGTGCCACATCAGCATGATGTAAACCAGAAGGGAAACAAGTTATAAAATGTAGAAGGAAATAAAAATATTTGTTCCGCAGTTCACTTTCGTGGCGGGCTCAAATTTACACCACTTGTCATATAAGTCAAGAAGAAGACACGTTCACAAACACTTCCCAAACTGCAGAGCCCACCGCTGAACTGCCAGGTAAACATCACAACCCATGTTTTCTTTTTCCATGCAAACTTTTTTGCTCCAGCTCAGAGCACATTTGCTTTACTGCATTGTACACGCAGCTGAAAGTTAAGCCGACCAACTCTAAAGGATTTCTTTTTTTTTTTTTTTAAATAGCAGAAGTAATTAATCTGCTTCAGAGAATGAATCAGCCGTTCCTGAGCTAGAAACGCACAAAGGAGGAGATTGTGGCTGTTTCTGGGGCGGGAGGGAGGCTTACTCACACAACCAACGCAGCGGAGGCAGCTGCCCAGGGTCCACAGCTGTGGGCAGCAAAGGGGGCAAAACCCCAAAGCCGGACCCCAGAACCCCCAGGTCCCACCCCATGCACCTGAGGGACCTGCTGCACCAGAGGGAATGAGCTCGGCGCTGGGCAGCTGCGCTGCAGTGTGGCTGGAAGAGGCGGGCCAGTGCAAGACTAATGTTACGGGGTGGGCTGTGCAGCTTCGCCTCTCCTCCCGCAGTCCCCCTGGGTCCCATAGCCAGTCCCTTCACCCGCACAGGGGTTGCACCCGCTCCTCAGAGTAAACTCCTTGGCAGCAGGGACCATCTTTTATTTAGGTGAAGTACTTTGATCTGGGCCAGGCGGTGGAAAGAGTTGATTTGCCACGGCTTGGTTTCTTGGTGGGCTGTGGGAAGAAAACCATCGCTCACAAAAAGCTGCTCCCTTGTACTAGGGGAACTTCTGTTTCCACCTGGGGCCTCTGTCAGAAAATAACGCTAACACTTAGCTTGCTGCTTTCAATGAACACCATGCAATGACTTAACAGAAAAGCAGGACAGAGGAGAAGTAGACAGTTTCCAGATAGGGGAAACCAGCACAACAGCAGCAGCACAGAGATAGCTGCCTTATTAAAAATAATGCAATTGAACTGATAGAGCAGAGGGTAACAAAGTTATTTGCTAGCTACACTGACACAAACAGAGCCACTCACCAAAGTTATAAATAAATAAATAGAAATGATGCCATCCTCATTCATCGACTCGGAGAGAGGAAAGGGGCTTTGCTGCAGCCTGGGGCTGCTGCCGCTTCCCTCCCTTCATCCCCTCCACCTGCCGGGCCAGGTTGGAGAGGGACTGCGTCATCAGCAAGGGCCAAGCTCGCCGTGCAGCCCCTGGGATGGGGACGGGGCTGGCATGTCCCCTGCGCGGCACCGGCCCTGCCGGGGGGTGAGGGGGAGCAGGCAGCCCCGACTCCCCATGGAGAGGCTCGCTGCAGAGCAGACGGGAGCGGAGCAGACCTGCGGGTCTCCAAATTCATCTGACCTCCGCAAGGGCAAAATCACCAACATTTTCCATTTTAAACTAGAACTAAATTTAGAGGTTTTATGGTTGCAGGATGCCTCCTTTCCCACACTTTCCTGGAGTGATCTCCAAATTCCTCTGCTGTCCTTGCTCGTTAAAACGTGACTCAGCTCTCCCAGCTTGAAATGTGGGGACAAACACAGTCCCGAGGTGGCCTGCTGCCATTAGTGGTATCCTGCTTTGGCATTAACCGTCAGCTTGGGAGCAGCAGAGGCAACAGAAGGCTTTGCAAGTTTGATCGGGGGAGAAATCAGTGTTACTGAATCTGCGGGTACTCTCTGAGCAGCTATGCAACATATCAACTGGAGTTTCTCTCATGTCCCTTTTGGGAAAGTCCTCCTAGCACCAAGGGCTGACACAAGGGAGCAGCACAAGGACACCTGCACAACAGGCTCTAATGGAGCAGCAATGCAAAGAGCAAATTCCTCCTCTGCCCTTAAACATTCCCCCAAATTAATACCATATACACCTCAGCCGAGGCAAAATAATGGTCATGGTAAGAAGAACAAATGGGAAGACAATGCAAAATAGCACCACCTGGTGACACCTACTATAACTATGCCAAGTTGAACACTTGGCACCAACTAGTAGTTGGTGTAGTACCAACTACAAAATTCGGCAGTTCTTCATTTGCCTTTACTTTTTTTATTGGACATAGTGCTGGAGCAATGTCCCTTCTGAAGTGAGCTGTTCCTTTTAGGATACTAAACCGTTTTGGAATTGGCTGAGTGACTCTAATGCTGGGATGAGGACTTCATCCACTGGCTCTCAGTCCTCCTTCTGCCTTTGCCCAACCTCCTGTATCAGCCCAGTAGGTTTCTCAGAGCACCTCAAAGTACACCATTAAATGCTACAGAGCTTTTTGCAAATGCTATTGCTTGCTTAAGATTTTCATTGATCTGTGTTTTCAACATTCCCAGCAGTTTGAAATGTCAGCTCAGGTATCAAACTAGTAGAAACAACTGAATCTGTGAACAATACCTGTTCATTACATCAAATAGAAAAACTATCACACTGTTAGACCCTCTCCTGATGCTCTCAGCAGATGTGAAAGGCTAGGTTGACAAAACGGCAACAAATGTTCACCTGCCGCATTGTACAACCACTTACTTTTAACTACAGCCACTCTTGCAGATGCCAGGCTATGACTCAGGGGCTCATGAGCTCCACACACCCTCTTCCTATTTGTTTCCACATTCAGTTCCATAAAATCGGCTCCTCGTCTACCACTGACAACACCTGGTAGCAATCATAAGGCTTGGCCATTGCTCACTAGTTATTTTTTCCTAGGAAAAAGGAACCAGACGATACTTGGCCTTGATGAGGATCCTGAGTGGCACTGAGAAGTTGCACAAATGTCATGAACCCTTTTTTGAAGCATTCCTGTATGGCACTTCGTTCCAGTTTGTACAGCGTGCCTGCAGAACTGGAACAACTGGAATGCCATGACAACCCTACACTAGACCTACCAGCAAGATGCCGCCTCCGTTAGGAGAAAGCCAAGGCTCAAAATTTGACATAACTTTTTTCCTTCTCCCAGTTTGGTCTTAGCATCTCGGTTGACAGCACAGGACCCAAGAGCTCTCTGTGTAATTAAAATACAGATTGTTTGCCACTGAGAGCACCAAGTGCTTTTTCTATCCACTGGGAGATGAAGGCAGCCTCTGCAGCACAACGCTCACAAGCACTTCATGATAAACTGCTGCACATGCAATGCTGAGAAACACTGGAATAAACTTGAGTTTGGCGGATAATACCAAAGGGATTATAATATATTAGGTCAGAAGCACGTAGTCATTCTCGAGCCTCCCTCCTGCACTGAACACCAGGGGTATCACACTGCAGGGCTGTATCTACCTTCTGCAAAGTATGTAGCTATTTTTCACCTAGTTAGATAAAAAGCCATGTACAATGTTAATGAATGGAACAGGGATAACTCCTTGTCGTATGTTTGTCTGCACCTACCGACTGCAGTATTTTGCACCGAGAAGAGCTGGATTTGTTCAGTGCCACTGTGTGATCCTATGAGTTGACTTTGTTGATTCAGTGGGTAGTATTTCCTCTGAATCATTATTGATAGACCTCATTGCAAATATTAAGAGTGAAGATATTCAACTGGGAGTTAAATCTGAGCTCAGATATGAGCACTGAGTTTGTCTGAAGTTCCCCCAACTGTTTCAGCCCTACAAATACTGTTCACTGCCTAATCTATGGCATTGTGTTGCTACCCACTGCCAAATTACTCCCATCTTCTACTCATGGTTGGTCAGGGTACAATGGTGGGATTAAAAATCTCTCATCAACAGAATAGTTGTTGCAGAAAAAAAAATAGTAATTGAAGACATGGAAGTAAATGGGGGGGGAAAGAGGGACAAAATGCAACTTAGTTTGCTTTGATAAGAACAATTTTCTACCCAGTTGCTCCAGGAAACCTATCCAGCATACCTGGCACACAAGAAGGGGGTAGAATTCAGCTTCCAACACATTTGAAGTGCAGCCACTTGCTACGCAGCCCACAGTGAAACCAGGAATTAAGCCATGAAAGATGAAAATTTGCAATAAATAGGGTACAGACCTAAAAGGATTGGACAGCCAGTCCCATGGAAGGGCTCAGTCTGAGTTTGGCAGGGGTCACTACCAAAAACGAGGGAGACCTCATCCTACTTAACATATCCCTTCACAACAGAGCGAGTGGGAGAAAGCTGGGAGAATACCGCACCAGCATGGGGATACGTGGTAAAACACGGATTAACAAAAGGGCTGGAGTAAGATTGGATCCGACAGCAGAAAACAAAAGTCAGACGGACACCTGGGGATGAAAATCCCAATTTCCCACCCTCATCATAGGACAGGAGGCGCCCGAGGAGGAGGTTAATTGCAATACCTACCAGGTGAGGTATTTATTTCTAGGTGAGGTGTCAAAGCATGAGAGGCACCGGATGGACCTCTGAGCCTTGCAGCTCTGCTCATCCACGGTGAAGTCAGAGAGCGAGAAGCCCAGTGTAGGACTGCCAGGGATCAGCAGAAGCCGGAGCCTGCTTCATGAAAGCAGATGGCAAGTTCTAGCTTGTTTGGCATTGCGCAGTGAAGAGAAAAGCATGCAACTCCTATTTCTATACTGATAAGAGAGAAAAGCATCAGACTGGGAGAACTAAGCAATCATAGTGCAAGTACAAAGTAAGAGAAAGCCATATATTGGGAAAAAATATTACAATATCAGTTCAGTAAAGTTCTGAAACTTCCCCTTCCGAGGAGACCAGGAACAAATGAATTACAGTGGTGTGCAATAAGGCGTAATATCATTCAGTGCTTAGATTTGCTGACCTGCCAGGTCCCTTCCTGTCCTACATTTAGATTATCTTTTACACAATGGGTCTTGTACACTGCTCGCATTTTTGAAGCAATATTCTTGGACAACAGCCTAGAATGGGATTATTAACTTATAACAGGACAAAAAAAATCACATATGCTCATAGGTTCCTGCAGTCCCCCCCCCGCCCACAATTTTGGCAGCCACTGCTCCTTCGTGTAGTGGAAAAACAAGCTGAAGTGGATGGAAGAGAAATGAGATAGCCCAAAATCTGAGCAAGTTCAGTAGGACGATTGCAACCTTACTGTAACTCTGCTGACTCCAACTTTTCTTTTTAACTGTCTTAGGCCAGAAGTTTCCTCACAGTCTACCAGGGAGCCTGATGTGTTTTGCAGCCAGCAGGTTAACTCAGAGAAATATCCCAGTCTTAGGAATCCAAGAAAAAAAAGATACAGTTCACAGTGCTGATCTGGTATGGGGAGGGAGGACTATAAACACTGTTTTGGGGCATTTCTCCTAAGATCAGTGTATCCGAGCACTCCTTCCCTGCCCCCAAGCTCTGGAATTCAGCTCCGGGTGCTGATTTTGCAAGAAGCCACTTCATCATTGCAGAGCTATTGAGCAAAAGGGAAGATGAGGCACAAGAGAAGTATGTGAGTAAACCCCGGCAGGACTTGGGAGATCTTGTCTGAAAACCACTGGATAATAGAATCTTTCAAAATAAAAGCCTAAAACCGGCCCAGCCCCGGGAGCAGACACAGCAGCCATACGCTATATGCTAGTAGATACGCTGTCACACCCAGGCACGGCAGGACCACATCCAGCCTGCACATCACACCATCACACCTGCAATCTGGACCACGGTGCACCTACACGTCATACCGTCCGTTGTAACTGCAATCAGGACCATGTCGCACCTATACATTGCGTAGTTGCACCTGCGATCCAAACCACATCCAGCCCGTACACGGTATCTTCACAACTGCAATCCGGACCAACTCCCACCTGTATGCTGCATCGTCGCACTTGCAATCTGGACCTCGTCCCACCTATACACTGCACTGTTGCATCTGCAATCCGGACCGACTCCCACCTATCCGATGTACTGTCAAACCGGCAGTCGGGACCACGTCCCAGCGATGCGCTGTACTGTCACACCTGCAGCCCAGCCCAGGTCCCACCTACGCCTCCCTACCGTCGCACCTGCAAGCCCCCCTGCCGCTCAGCCAGCACGTCTCTGCAGCGCCGAGCCACGTCTCCGAGCAGCCTGCTCCGGGTGCAGCAGTGGGAGCCGGCGGGAGTCTTTCCTCCCTTGATAGCAACCCCGTCTCACCGGCTGGGACCGGGGGAGACCCCCGGCAG
>NW_008824031.1:1105603-1130479 GCF_000699105.1 Pygoscelis adeliae
GCCCAGCCGGGGGTATCCCCGGCGGCAGCCCCGGCCGCCTCCCCCGGGCTCGCCCTGGCAGAGGTCTGGGCAGAGCCTCCCCGGAGCCAACGTGCTGCGTCCCCCTCGCCGCAGAGGGGTCCCGCCCCCCCCGGGAGGGATCCCCCCTTCCTCCTGTCGCCCGTGGGCATCCTGGAGGCAAGCGCTGCCTCCCGCCCCGGCAAGAGGCGTCTTACAGCCCGAGCTGCTCGTTGCCCCGGCATGTGCACCCCGAGCCCGGCGTGGGGTCCCTCTCTGTTCCGGGAGGGGGCTTGAATCCGCGGCCCGGGGCTGGGAGGTTAGTGGGGAATCACGAAAGCTGGGGACAGGCTACTCAGGCGGTCAGAGACCCCAGGGACCCTGCGCCCTCCTCTAGGGACCCTGCGCCCTGGTCTCCGCAATTGAAGTGCTTCGCTTTATGCATCTGTGAAAAGAGGGGAGGGATGCCTTTACCTTTAGCAAAATGCATCAGCTCTACAGATGAGCAGTGAAACGGTGGAGTTAAGCCTACATATTACCAGTCGAGTGGGGAGAGTTTGGTGGAAAAGTTTGTTTCCCTTCGTGGGTCAGGAGTGCTGTCTCCTGTAGGCATTAGGGGCTCGGCTCCGGTGGCAGAGCCACTCAGCTTCACCATCCAGAGAGAAAACCTGGCAGGGAAAATCATGGGTGGGGGAGAGGGGGATAGCTGACGTAAAAATCATGATAAAGTATTTTGCAAAGGGCTGCTGCAATCCGGTGAGAGCCGAGCTTAGACCGTTGAGTGTGGTTACAGGAGACTGGAGGATAGTTACAGGGTAAGAACACAGTGCTGAGCATCTCTGAGACTTCAAATTGGAAAATGAGACCTGAGATTTTACCGTTTGCTCGTAAAACACTCCTCTGTTTTTAGTGGAAGAGGAGAGAAATGAAAGAAGACTGCATCTCTCAGGGATGGCAGTTAACCAGCGTGGCTCATCAGTTTTTCTTTTACTCAAAATAAATGTTTCTACTTGGTATCTTATGCAATACTCGGGTAGGTACATAATTTGTTTTGCAAATCTACACAGCAGGAAAAATGGATGTGTCCCCTGGAATCTTCCTCTGAGGGTATAAACCTGATTTTGAAAAAGCTATTTGTTATTTAGGAAATAGTAATTGTCTTTTGCTGTTGTTGCTGCTGCTGCTGTTGCTTTAGCCTTCTTCCCTTCTCTGCAAGTTTTTGCTACTTTGGTGTGTGAAGAGGAACAGGGAATCCAAATCTTTCCTACTCAAGTGCATTTTTCTTCTTCTTTGCCTTTGTCTGTTCCCTTTTCATCCTGGGGCAGCCCTGGCCCATGAGCAGGGCTGGCCACGCGGAAGGCAGGCAGGACACCTTGCTCCTGGCCCTGATGGGACCCATGGGGCTTCCCTCATGCTGCCTCGTGCATAAGCTCATTTTGGGCATTTTCAGCGTCAGGTTTGTGGCCTCTCTCCCACATGGTGACTGTGTGTGCTGGGGCAGTCGGCCAGTGGATCCTTTAATCCACTTATCAGCTGTGTCTATAGGACCATGGGGTAGCAGGGAGGCCGGTGCACTGTGTTACGTGCAGGAGACCTGCAGCTCACCGTGACATTGTACTTGGGACAGATAAAAGACAGCGAGGGAGCTCTTCCCCTTCCTCCGTGTGTCACTGCTTTATACATCCTTACCCTAATGCTTGACACTTAGCAGTCATGCTTTCTGACCTGGACATGAGGGGGACAGTGCACATGGCCCTAAAAATTGCTTATGGAAGATAAATTATAACTGCTGGGCTATAAAGGCTCTCACCGTCATGTAGGAATGAGGAGCAAAGCTCAGCAAAGACAAGGCAAGGAGAGATAATGAAATTCTTGAATACTGTGTTCAGTTTTGGGCCCCTCACTACAAGAAGGACATTGAGGTGCTGGAGCATGTCCAAAGAAGGGCAGCAAAGCTGGTGAAGGGTCTAGAGCACAAGTCTTGTGAGAAGCAGCTGAGGGAACTGGGGTTGTTTAGCCTGGAGAAAAGGAGGCTCAGAGGAGACCTTATTGCGCTCTACAACTACCTGGAAAGAGGTTGTAGTGAGGTGGGTGTCGGTCTCTTCTCCCAAGTTAACAAGTGGTAGGACAAGAGGAAATGGCCTCAAGTTGCACCAGGGGAGGTTTAGATTGCTGGAGGAAAAATTTCTTCACCGAAAGGCTTGGCAAGCATTGGAAGAGGCTGCCCAGGGAAGTGGTTGAGTCACCATCCCTGGAGGTATTGAAAAGACTTGTAGATGTGGTGCTTAGGGACATGGTTTAGTGGTGGACTTGGCAGTGCTAGGTTAACAGTTGGACTTGATGGTCTTAAAGGTCTTTTCCAACCTAAAGAATTCTATGATTCTATGATTCTAAATGCCCCTCATTGTCACCAAAATCCCTTTTGACGGAAGCAGATATGAGTGTGGGGGTGAACAGTGAACACACAAATGCTCCTTTGTTGGGATAAAGCCACATTGTGCATGTGTGTCCAGAGCTGGATGCACACGTGATGTGGCCGAGGGGATGCAGGAACTTATTTGCTTCCCCGGACCTGTATCTGCAGTGTCCTTTGCACCTTGACACCTGTCATCCTTGAAAAGCAGGCTGAACTCTCCCTGGGCTCTTCATCTGCCTGCCTGGAGGGGGTGTGATCACTGAAGGTGCTGTTGAACATCTCGCTGAATTGCCATTTCTGCTTGGTGCGTGCTATCACTGCCAATTATATGAGAAATGTGTAAATAGAAGTCCAAATGGACCAAATTCTCCTTTGGTTACACCATGAGCCACTTTTTCTCTTCTAATCCACAGCTGGCCATTTTTTTTGCTTTGGCTCAGGCAAAAGAGCGGATGGCAAGTCTATTTTTGTTCAATGTTTCCACAGCAAAAGGGATGGAAAGAAACACCACTGCAGCTGGAAGATGGGGCTTTGAAGCTCAGGGGGATTGTTGCCCTGGCTGGATTGAGCTCTTAAAAAGCAACTTTTTCAGTGGAGCAAGCTGCTTCCAAATCACTCTTAGCTTGTATTGCTCTGTGTTCTCACTACCTACACTAATATAGAATAGAATAGAATAGAATAGAATAGAATAGAACAGAACAGAACAGAACAGAACAGAACAGAACAGAACAGAACATTTCAGTTGGAAGAGACCTAAAATGATCATCTAGTCCAAATGCCAAATATTTGGATCAAAGTTTTTTTCTTCTGATCTCCTTTTTTTCTTGCTGTCCTGGGATCCATCGTGGGTTCCTGATATTTTAGCTACGGTTGTGCCCTGCCCCTCAGGAGGACTGAGACGTTTGTTTGGGGCTTATGACATGAAGGCAGGGCTGCAGTAGAGCTCAGGAATGTCTGAAAGACATGAATGTTTGTGCAGACATTCCTCTTCCTACCAATTAGCTGGGTTTTAGATAGAGATCTGCCATGCCGAGAATGTCATTACTGCACAGCTGCAGGAATTGTTATCCCAAGGTCTGATGACGAGAGCTGGTTTTGTGTTTGTCCCTGCTCGGATTAAAGCGGGACTTGTTTCCAGCAGTGGTGGAGGTTAAGAGCATGTACTCACAGAATGATTCCTGATCTTTCGTTTCTTCACTTCAGCCCTTTGCAATGCGTACAGCGAAGGTCAGAACACAGAAGAAAAGTGCTTTTTGGTTTTGAGTCGCAAAGCGGTGGCAGCGGTTCAATTTTCCTGAGGGAGGGGCCCCGGGAGAGTTAAGAGCCTCAAAGATGAAGATATTATCTGTAATATCAAGCGCACAATAATCTTTGTGTTTTAGTGTTCCCTGAACCACAGGAGATTAAGTAAGAACACTGGGGAGCAATCTAGTCTTTGTAAGTCAATAATGGTGAATACATACACGAGGATTTAGACACACATTTTCAGCTGTTGTAATGGGAGGAAGATAAAAAAAAATCATTTATGAAGCCTAGAGACACAGAATGGGTGAAATGCCTCAGATTGTGTAATTTAGATAAAGACTTGCTGATGTCCTATTATATAATGTAGCTAAGCACAGTCAATTTTTCTAAGATGTTTTCAGTCACTCTGCTTCATATTTTGTTTTGTTAGAGACGACACTTGGAGAGCGAGAGAGTCCTTTGTTTCATAAGGGCTCATCTCCTCTTGCCTGCTCCCCACTTCAGAGCGTTTTTTTCTTCATCTGCCATCATGTTTATTGCCCCAGCAACAGCAATTGCATCTCAAACCTGATTTCAAAGAGGTTAAAAGCTCCCAGAACAAATGTCCACTGCAGTTAAAGAAGAGGCTAAAGTCTCCAACCCCTGACCCCCAGATTTCTACCTAATACACATGATCGCAGTTTAGGATTAATGGCTGTGTTTCCCGTGTAATGGGTTTTTAAAGCACTGTAGTTCTGGCGCTGATGTATTCAAGGCACACTCAAAGCATGTACTAATGGGACATAATTTTGTACTGTTTCAGTGCTCTGGCCTTCCTATAAATCTCTTACTCCTCGGTCTGCCTGGTACTCTTCCAGGTACACAGCAAAGCCACGCTTGTGTCGCTTGCCATGGATAAGGGAGCCGGTTACAAACTCGGGAGAGAATATTCATCCAGGTATCCCGTTCACTGGTGGGATACGCATCTGTCAGCCGAACTGGGGGTACAGGTGATGTGTGGCTCCCTGCCCCTATCTTGTATCCAGACGGCGTAAAGATTTCTCAATCTGTCAGAGCTTAGAAATGTTTCCAGCTCTGGCAGGAAAGCCTTCTGCTTTTATGTCCGGCTTGCTTGAGCTCAGGTCCCTACTGCTAATAACTCAGCTAGGAGCATCCTTTGAAATGCTGTGTGTAGTTCTCGATAATTCCCAGAATGGTGAATTTAAAGTGGAACAGATGCTGGGAAGGGGAATGCTGGTGGTGGTTTACAGTGTGAGATTAAAAGACTTCGGCTGATATAGCGTAACAAAATGAGGGTTGAGAGGGGATGTGATTGTCTCTGAGTATTTCGGGAAAGGTGTCAGTGCCACGCAGGAGCAAAATCCCCCCAGCTATCCAAGCGTGTGAACTATACTGGCACAAGAACAAATGGGTGTTAATGAGAAATGAACACATTTACACTGGGGATGGGAACAGGTTTTTTAATGGTCAGAAAAGTGGTATCTCTGTCAGGAGATGAAAGGCCAAAAATCCTAGTCTGAGTTAAAAGGGAGCTTCATTGCTTTATGAAAAGCGCTTGAGAAGGGGTTTGTCTGTGATAGCAGAAGCCAGTTTCAGTGACCACAAAGGGATTTGGTCCTAAATTCTCCTTTCCTTTCCATTAAAAATCTTTCTGTAGCCTGAAGGAATGAAGAAAGGCTGTGATAAAGAGTTTTGCCCTCCCATTTTGGGTAGTGATCAAGGACAGCTGCTCTCGCAATGTGGGGTGGGATGCTTCTGGATAGGTCACCCCTCCTTTGGTTCCCTTCTCGTTCTTCAGATACTCACGTCAGGCTCAGCCTACATCTCATGCCTTTTTGCCCTCCCCAGAATACTGGAGGTGCAGATACGGCAAAAATGATGTTAGGTTTCTGGGAAAGGATTTTTGCAAAGGCTTGGGCCCTACAAGTTTTTGGGCATTGTGGTTGGATCCAGCAAAACACAATACAGTTATTTAGTGTCTTTTCCAGCAAAAGAATTAAGAACCTCAGAAAAAAAATAGTAGAAGAAAGGTTCAAGGCAAATAACAAGAGATGATTCCTCACACAACGTGACATTAAGTTGTGAAACTCCCTTCTGCAGGATGTTGTGGACATTAAAATCATTGAAGACCAATTCATGGAAGAAAAATAAACTGAGGGCTATTAAGATAATACTTCTGGCTCTGGAAGTCCCTAAGCTGCAAAATGCTGGAGGCTGAGGAGGTGTTACGGGGTGGGTATCATTATATGCTGTACTTAGACAGGACTAGCAACTGTGAGCCGTCTGGTTTGGCCACTTACAGGGACTAAATGTGGGGCTAGTTGGATGGAGACTTTGGTGTGGTGCAGTACAGCTGGTCTTATGTTTTTGGGCTTTCTTCTGGCTCACTCCTCATATGTGGAGGTAGCCCTCCACCATCTGCAGAGCCTGGTTCACTATCCGTTCTTTGAAACGATGTCTGCAAAAGTCTTAACTAAGTGGCTTAGCAAAAAACTGATTAAAAAGATATCATGTCTGCACAAGGCTGTCTCACTTCTTCCCCAGGAGGTCTTTGTTCTGGTTTTGAGCAAGGCATGGCATTTTTTGTTTCCAGAGACAGCGTGGTGCTAAGCTAGCACTGACTTAGCCAGGTTGCCTGAGCTAGTGGAAGGATGGGCAGGGCAAGGCACGGTTCCTTCTCCTTTAGGATCATCACTATTCCCACCATCCTAACTTGCCGAGAAGCAGCATGTTCTGCATGTTAAGTATCAACATGGCAACAAATTTCATGCGCAGTTTTGATAAATAAAATCTGTGTTCTAAGCAAAGGCACCCAGACAGAGCCCCTTTGTGAGAGTGAGACTTAGACCTAGTGTGTGTCTTTGGGAGAAATGCAGAATTCATTTGGGGAGGGAAACTGATACAAACAGCAGGCCATTTTCATTTACAAAGGCTCTCTTTCATAGCTGGTGCATGCAGCAGAACAAAGGCTGACCCCATAATGTGTGCTCAACAATAGCTTGGAATATTTGATAATTTGGCTATTGTACATGAATACATCATGCTTGGCCGTAAATAAATAGGGCCGTGGTTGGATCCACTGTGAGGATAGAGTCAGCCTGTTTCCCATTACCATTCTGATTTCAAGGAAATGCTTATTTTGTGTCTCTGCCTTCTCCTGGCCAAACTAAGTCCATCTTGCCACCAGGGCCAAAGGGTCTCAATTTCAAGCCCAATAACAAAGACACAAAAGATTTTGCCACCTTTTAGAGGAAAATTCTTTATTGATACCAAACTGGTTCATCACTTCTCTCTCCTAACTCTGTAACTTCTGTTTCTTCTAAGAACCTTTTCTTGGCTGACTTCCTGGCCAGCAAACAAGCAGCCCAAGAACTTGGGTCTTACGGGTAACTTGAGGTCCATGCTGTGGTAAATGTATAGACTAACTCTCTGCACTTCTGTTCCTTATGTGTACAAGGAGGAAGATACAACTTCTGAAGCCTACCCTTAGGTGCCTGAGATACGCCAACAATAGAACAGTGGCATTTGCCGAAGCACGTAAAGCAGTGGTAGTCTGCAGATTAATGACAGTTTTTTGTAAGTTGTCTGCAAAGTTCTGTGGGGATGTAACGTGTTTGCTCAGTTCATTTTGTGGTTATGCTCATAATGCAAGGAAAAATTGGGTTGCTGTACTGGAAACATAGAAAATCACTGGCTTAAAAGGCAGTGTGTTCGCAATGTAAACATTTGAGCCTTTGTTAATATAATTGTCTATAACTGGAGAACAAAGCGACCAGACTGAGACTCTTGCAAAATCATCAGTTGTTTTGCTGGGTGAAACAATTTTTACTTGGACATTTTGATCACATTCGGTTCATTGCTTAGCATTAGGCAAGAGTTTTTGCAGTGGCGGTTGTCAGAGCTTGGCACGAATGACTTGTCTCCTATGTATATCACATGGCATAACAACACATAAACATTTTCTAATAACGTCAAAATCTTTGTGTATGTTTCAGTATTCAGGCCAAGAACACAGAGATCTGTTCCAGCAGCAGAGCTGGTGACATGTATGACTCAGTACATGGCATTGCCTCTAAATACATAAACACTTGACTACCACCAGCATTTACTCTGAGGCTTTGCGACACTCCTATGAATTGACTTTTTTTTTTCTTTTTTTTTAGTATTTAGTATTTACATTCCTCAAATATTGTGAAGATATGTGGTGATGAAGGGTCAGATTTTCTGGAGAACTCAACAGCCAGGTCCCTTAGGTTGGGGGTCTAGGAAAATATAGGAAAACTATATGGGAAACTTCAGACTGTCCTTGGAAAATTGGTAGACAAGAATAACAGAGGATTAAATTAGTGGTTAAAGGGGTAGATACAAAAGGAACAATCAATCAACCTGTAAAAGGAAGCCACTTCCATGCATTAATGACTGGTTAAAGCATATGAAGCAAAAAGTTTTCACAACTGAGAAGGAATAGACTAATAGACTGCTAAAATGATATATCTTGGGCTGCTTTTCTGTGTATTCATAAGTGATCTGGAAGAGGAGTGAATAAGGAAGTGCCAGCAGTTCCTGATGATAGGGGTCCCATACAGAATAAGAAAAATTAAAACTGACAGTAAACATTAACAGAGGGATCTCAAAATAGTTATTGGCTGAGTGGTAGAATAGCAGATGCAATTCATGTACTTAAGGAAAATAAAACAATCCTAACCATGCACAGCGGTGAGGTCTAAAAATTAGCTATTGCCACTCAGAAAGAGGAGCTTAGACTCACCATGTGTAACCCTATGAAAATGTCAACTCAGTGCTCAAGCAGAGAGAAAATGGCAAATCAGATGTTAGGTATGTTCAAACAGGAAAAGAGCACAAAAGTGAAAACGTAACAAGCTACTCTAGAAATGTTTTGCACTCACTGCTGGGATGCTGCACAGCCAGAGCAGTGCATGCAGTTCTTAACTCCCTTGCTGAAAAAAACCCTAAGATGAAGTGGAAAGGATGTGGAGAAAGGCAAAAAGAATGGTAAAAGGAATGGGACCACTTCTCATGAGAAGACTTTTTACTGCCTAGGAAGGGGGATGATTGAAAGGGTCTGTGGCTGAGGCTACAGTGTCATGAGCACAATGGAGAAGGTGAGTAGAGAAAAAAAAAATTCACTTTTTTTTCCCCAAATGAGAACCTGGAGTCATAAAATGAACTCATTTTTTCAATAACCCAGTTTTTAAATAAACAAAAGTAAGTACTTCTTTACACAGTCTGGCATTAAACTGTAGAGCTCACTGTTCTGGTGTAGATGCTGAAGAACAAAGGGCTTAAAAATATGGTTAGAGAAATTCAAGGGAGAAGAGTCCATTGGGGCTATTAGTCTTAAAGATCCAATGCAAGCTGTAGATCAGAAAGCCCATAAACTGCACTTGGATTAGAAAAGTATTGGGATTAGCATGCTATGTTCTTATTGCCTAAGTGTTCACTGCTGTCAAAGACAAGATAGGGTCCCATACTGTACCTGGGGCATACGTGGTACCACAGTGAGTGTTCTTCTCCCCTCCAGGCTGTAAAGAGCTGTAAAGCTGTAAATGGGGTGCCAAGCTTCTTTTAAAAACTGACCTTCAGATTGGTGCTAGACCTTGAAACTCTGACTTTTCCAAGGTTACAGAGGAAGATGGCAACGGAATCTGCAAGAGCACTCAGATCTCCTGTGTCCCCACGGGATTACGTACCACGGGACGAGGCAAACCAGTCTGCCTCCCCATGTGCAGTTCTGCTTCTGTTCTTTGCAATTAAGGTACCATTTAATCACTTGCTAACATTTTCAAAACATTTATCCCCTGCCACTGACAGGTTTTGAGCTAATTGTGGTACAGAGAAGCTGCTTTTTTGGAAACATCTGAAGATGGCAGTCACAAAGCTGATGTGACAGGGAGTTTCCATAGCTTCCTCTTGCTGCACAAAGGTTTGCTTCTTATGACTCAGCCACTGATGTGACTTGGTTAATCATCAGAAAACTGCTTGAAGAAAAGACTAATTTCGAGTTGAATTTGAGTAAGATCTGAACAGTGGAGCTGGGGCTCAGGCTCAGAGCTGGGTTTAGTGGTAGGATGGGGTAAGGAGGACCAACAGCTTTCCGCATCTCACTGGTGCGAGCTTCTGCTTTCATAATAAACCCTTCCCTCCTTCCAGCCGCACAACAGCTGCACTGAGCCCCGGGGGTTTGTGTTAACCTCAGAAAGCAGGGCTATTTAGCCCCGGAGCCTGCTCGAGGGACCTGCCTGCCTGTGTTCTCAGCCGCGTATGGACTCACGTGCCCCCTCCTGCAGCTGGGTGGGCTGTGTGGAGAATATGCCACGTCTCCACCCCATGTTTAAGGGACCAGGCAGCCGAGCCAGCATGAGAAAGGCTGTTATTTAACATTGCCGTGGGCCAGCAGTAAATGCTTTTTTCGGTTGCAGGAGGAAACCAGAAAGGGAGTGGTGATTCACGGTGAACCTCTGAGTCATAAGGCTTGCAAGGGTTATATTAGGGTAGGGCAGGATATACCCTACCCCTTGCTTGATGGCAAGCCCTCAAGTCACTGTCTAGCTCTCGTTTCCCTGCTTTAGGAGTCTGTGCTGCCTCGTGCTTATTTCATTCAAACTATATTGCCTTGCCCTTCACCCTACTGTTTTGATAAAGAGTGAAAATCATGTTCATGGCCTTGGTGTTGTGCAGTGAATTGCTTCAGGGTGGACAAATCAGTCCTCTCCCCGCAAGGCCAGGCTCAGAATGAAGGATGGGTCATTGCAGGGGGCTCTTGTCGTCAGCTGCAAAGCCAAAGCAGTGCTGGCACTTGTATGCCCAGAGAAACTCATCGCAGATGCAATGAAGATCTATGGGTCTGGCCCTCCTGATCTCTTCTTCGTGAAATTTTAAGTGCTCCCTGTCTCCTGAGTGTCTGGCAGACAGGGACCAGAGGGGACCTGAAGCTGGTGAAAACAGGAGGGAGAAGTATGGCTGCAGAGGTTGAGGAGCTTTGCCCCTTGCCTCGCCAGCAGCAGAAGCTGGCCCGAAAGGGAAAGCTGGAAAGGCATTTCCAGTGTTGCCTTTCTGCAGTTGGGTCTCACACAGGTTTCAGAGGAATCACACCTGCTGAAGGACTGCAGGTGGGCTGGCAGCACCAGGGCCTGATTTCCCCAACAGGGCTTCTTGGTGTGGCTGGAATAAACACTAAAGATGGCTCATTTCAGGCTGCCAAATCTTAAGGATGAGCAGTCCATGTCGTGGCTCGCAGTTGCACAGTGCAGATCCTACAAACCACAGCACTGGTGGCTGTTCTTGGCTGCAGACCCATAACTCTTCCCCAGGGCAGAGGAAGACCTGAATCTCCAAAGCCATCCTTTAGGAAGTCAGACCAGATCCTGCCGAAGCTGCTGAAAGCTGCCGTGGACTCCCTGAATGTTCATGTAGCCGAGTATTGCTGTAGCTGTGATGCTCTAAGAGTGTAAGCAGTGTGAGACATGCAGGGAGAGAGATCTTTTGTTATACTCACTTCAGTTTTCTTTTATTTATTAAGAAATCTGCGCAGGGCTTAGGAAAACTGGTCTTTAAATCTGTCATCAGCTTTCAAAAAGACAAGCCCAAAAGCTTCAGCTTGGCATTATCTGACAAACTTGTAAGACAAAAGCTGGGGAGGTGTGTAGGTGCTGAGTTGTATTTTCCAACTCCATGAATGGAGCTGTAAATGAATGGGGAATGGATAGCTCACATGTCCTACCTGCATCAACAGCTCTGCCAGAAAAGCACCTTTTTCTCCACTGAGCTCACCCTACTAGAGGTAGTTATGTCAGTGTAAGACACTACCAAGTCAGAACAGCAGATTTGTCCGATGTCACATGCTGGGCATGGCATTTGCTCATTTGACTTCTTCTTTCCATTCCCCTCCTGCAGACGCAGCATGTTCATGAGCAGTATTGTACCGTGGTAGCTCCTCTGTGTTGGGATCCTGTGTGTCTGGTGCATCTGCTCCACTTCGTCTGTGAATTCCCCATCAAACATGTAGAGGAGATCCCAGATGGGAGGATGGAGGCTTGTAAGGGTCCCTTACAAACATCTTGCACTCATTTTTGCTCCAGAACATCCAGACGAGTAAACATCACCCTTGAATGGTTTCTTACAGAAACAGCATGTTGTTTGCCCTGAAAATGAAGAGCCTTTTCTCATTTTCAGAAGCAGTATGATAAATATTTTCATTTCAAGATGTTTTTTTGTTGGAAATCACTTTCATTTAGCTTCTTAATCATAGTGACTTGGGGGCTAAGAATAACTAGAGTCTAGCAGCTCCTAGCTGGTGAGACATGTATTTTGAGAACTGAGTTCAAACTTGCATTACGCATAAGCAGCAGAAGCTGCTCCTGCACTGAGCTCAGCTTCCTGTGGGCCTGAGAGAAAGAAGAGAAAGATACATTTTCTTTTACCTCATCAAAATTAAGATCATTAGGAACACACAACTAGTCCAGCCTCTTGGCACTGAAGGAGCTTGATAACAAGCAGGACAGCAATAGCTGCCTTCAGCCCTCTGGCTGGAAAGAGCTGATATTTCCTGGATAGCCACTGCTGGAGATACCCACGCAAAGCTTATTAGTGACGTGCTGGCTTTTGTTCTGAAGGTTTGCGAAGATGCTCCATGCACAAACCTCTATGTTTTTGAGTGCGGAGAAGCCCTTTGCAGCTGGCAGGTTTACAATTCACTGGGGGCATGGCCTGATCCCCTGCTCAAGCGAGGCAGCTGGAGTCTTCCCCCAGCAAGCGGGCTGCCTTGGACCTTTGGAGAGCCACCATGCACCAGTGCAGCAGTGTGCAAATGTGCCTGTCTACATTGGCCAGCTTTTATCATCTAGCAGTGGTCAAGTGAGCTGTGAAAACACAGCAGGGCACTGTCCACAGAGCACAAGCCAGATGAAGCGGGTAATCTGGTGGCTTGGCTGTGGGGTGAGCTGCTTCCTCAGGCAGCTGGATTAAAGCTGGTGCAGGTCCCTGGGTTGATGTCTCACCTCTGTTTTACAAGGCTGATTTCCAAATTCATACCCTCGATTGGTTTTGGAGGGTTTTTGAGGAATGTTCTGACGGTCAGAGAAGGGAGAAGGGAGATAAGCAAATGCTTTTCAGCTAGAGGAGCTCAGCAGGGTTCTGTGTGCTCTGGCTGCTTGGAGTACCCATCATGGGGACAACAAGCTTTTGGCCAGGTGATGTTATGTATGCTCTGGAACTCCACAGCTCAGCCCTTCACAAAGCCTCAGGACCGGAGGCGGAGGCTCTGCTTTCTGAAGGGGAAAGGAGAGTCTCGCCTTTCCCCTGGGAGCAGATGAGGACAGCGCAGAAAGGTCCGGGTTGCCTGTAATGTGGGAGGTGCGCAGAAATGCCGGAGGAGTCAGGCGCTTGGAATGGGAGGGGGCAGATAAAGCCTGCAGAACTGCCCGGGAGGAGCGGGAGGCAGTGTGGGAGGCTTTGCTGCCATGCCAGGGGCAGGGGAATTGTGGAGGGCTCCAGTTTTTGGCTTGGAGGTGGGATTGTGAACCTCAATCCCTTTTGCCTTCTTCAGGCCAAGAAAAGTTTCTTTTAATTTTTTTTTGCTGAAACCCACATTTTAGTGTGGACAGGACATAGAAAAGAGATTAATTTGTGTCAAATGAAAAAAAGGAAGCAGAAACAAAGATGTATGCTGAAGTGTCTGAAACATGGTATGAAATGAATGGCCAGTTGCTGTTTGGAGTTACAGCTGGATAAAGGCAGTGTCATTGCACTGAGGTTGATGAGGTTTATTAGATTTCTCTGCCGCAGATGAGATTACACCCCTGAGAAGCCAAAGAGGAAGCTGTGAATCTTGGCCACTTTAGAATCACAAATTAGTATGGGGGGGAGGAAATTTGGGCTCTGATTAAAAACAGAGAATTGCAGAGCCTCTGGGAGCAGGGACTCATGCAAAGCAACACTCAACTACACAACATGCCAGTGACCCAGAGATATGGGTATGACAGGATGCTCTTGAAATTGGAGCACTGCCAGCAAGCTGTGGTGCTTTTCGAGAGGGTGCAGGAAGATGCTGATAATGATCAAAAGCAGAGAGGTCTAAGAAGGTTTTCAAGGTTTTCATCTTGTGTGGAGGAAGCGCTATCACACTCCCTCCAGTAGTAGGTGTTAGTGTGGTGCAGCCACTGGGGAAATGACGGGGGCAACCAGGAGACAACCAGGAGAGCCAATATCTGGCCATACTTCTGCACCTGGATGGTGGTGACTCTGGTTTCAGAGCCCATTAGGTGCCTGAAGGCCTTTGAAGATGTGTTTCTTTGTCCCTATGCCCTTCCATTAAACGGAGACATCCTATTTGCCTGTGTTAAGTGCTCTGAGATCTGCTGGGCTGTTAAGCTCTGGGTTATGATCCCTGCTGACTTCTCTGTGGAATGTGAAAGGGGCTTGTTCACAGACTGTGTGATCACTCTGTTCAAGCCATCACTCACCTTGGGAGGGTCTGGGCATCCATCCCTGCCAAACCGGGCACCAGGCACTGAAATAAAGATCACAGAGGGTGATGCACTTTGTCTGGACAAATGACTGATTATCGTTTCTGGGAGGATATAAAAGGGTTGCTGGCAGTTATGAAATAAACAGCTATGAGTTGTGGCATCAGGACACCTGAGAGGATGCCTGCACAATTTTTTTCTCTCTTTTTTTTTTTTCCCTCACGTTTAGTAAATACTAGCTAGGGAGAGCTTAAGCAACGCCTTCAGCCTCTGCACTGTGCAAGTCAGATATTGGGTTGGTGGAATCAGCAGAGACCCCACCAAATTCCCCTCTGAGGATCGATCTGAAAGCAGCAGTAACTCCAGCTGTGCTGATTAGTCACAGGCCAGGTGGGAATTTCTTGCCATGGATAGAAAAGTGAGCTTGGGAAGGGCGGGGCCATTGTTTCCAGCCGAGATGCAAGCACATGTGCTTATTGTGCCTGTAACTGGATGTGAACTCCCTTGAATTCATGCTGATTCAGAGGAAAAAAGCCCCTCTTTTAGCTGTCCTCGATGAACAAGATGAAAACATGCTTTGCCAGCTGATTTAGCTCTTGCATGGGGTTGGAGGTGAGCAGGCAGCCATGTCCTCTCTGCTTCCAGCTCTCGATGCTCCTCTGTGAAGCCCCCCGAGTACCCCGGGCAGCTGGGGAGCCAGGGGAACCGCAGGGCAGCCCCAGGGGCTGGTGAACGGAGCCCAGCGCTGTGCCTGCAGGAGAGGCAGGCAGGAGGAAAATCAATAGCACTGAAACTGGGAGAAGATGGCTTGTGCATGGAGAGTGGCATGACTGACTGCCAGGCTCCTTCCTTCTCACTGTGGTCGTGGTGCAGGAGCCAGTAATGCTGCAAATGGACACTGAAGCAGTGAGACCTGGTCTGCGGTGAGTGTGTCCAGGTGTGCAAGGAACAGGTATGGTCAAACCCTGCAGGACGTTGCTGTGCCAGAGCAAAGAGGCTAAAGGAGAGACCTGAGGATCGGTAACCTGCCTCAGCTACTGACTCATGCTGTGAAGCCAAGTAGCTCCTGTTCACACCTGCCTTGTGTGTGTGTATGTGTGTGTGTGTACGTGTGCATGCGCCCAGTGATGGCAAAGGCAGAGCAACTTTACTTTGAAGCGCACTAGTCATGCACAGGCTTGGGTGCTTTGCTGGAAGGGACCATGGCTGAGTGGTTCACACCAAAGTGTGCCTGTCCGGGGGGTGCTCACGGTTCAGGGTTATGCCTTTCCTGAGGCTGGATCCAGTGTGTATGGGGCTGAGTTGGATGTGAGGTCCCCGCAGTGCGTGTGTAGGCTGGTACGGCACGCTCAGGGCTCTTGTTCAGCACAAGTAAACCTGGTTTCAGGCTCAGAAGCCTCCAGGCAGAGACGTGCAGGTGCTCATTCCCCACTCTCTTACCCATCTGCGCTGCAGTGACCACAGACCGAGTGCTTTCTTTCTACTTCCCATTTTTGCAACTGTGGTTTGATTTCTCATGCAGAGCTGACCTTGCTGGGGGCTATGGCCACCCTGACAAGCTCCAGCTGCCATTTAGGAAGGGAATCTGGAGCCAGAGCTGCAGGAGGAGGCCGTGCTTATGTAGTTGTCAAGAAGGGGTTTGAGCCCTGTCTCTCACTCGTGGGTGAAAGCTCTTCCTCCTCTGAGTATGGGGATGAAAGATGGGGTATCTTAGGCCTGAACGGGAATGACTGAACGCTTGCCTGTGATGCTGGCAGCGTGACAGCCCCTTCTCCTTGGCCTGGGTAGAACCATGCATCAGCTTTCTCATCAAAATTACATTGCATGGGGCAATTAATCTGCATGGAGACGGAGAGGCTCAGACATTCAACTGGGTAAGAGGAAAGCCTGGGCCTTTGGGGTCCTCGATGCTGCTCTGTGCTCTGGGTCAGCACTGTCACTCCGGAGTGATAAGGGACAAACCAGCCACAGCCCTATTTAATTTCTCCATTTTCTGAGGAAGGACCGAGCAAGGTCCCTAACCCTGGGGCAACAGCCAAAAAAGCACTCCTTTTCTCTGCCTCTGGCCTGCTGGGTCAGCTCTCTGCAGGGCAGGCTGGGTTTCAGTTTGACTGTCCTCCCTAATGTCTGTAGCAATGTAGGAGACCGGGCCAGTGCCCAGAGGAACGGGAGTCCTGACCCCACTCACCAGCGAGCTGCCCAAATGCCTGCACTGAGGGAGAGGAGGATGGCCCTTGCAGCAGTGTTCAGAGTGAACGCTGGACTAAAGGGGTCATGAAATCACTGTCTAAATCCCCCCACTTGCCATTTAGGGCACATATAGGGCTCCATGAGGAAGCTGGGGCCAGAACATTGTGTGCTGCATGGAGAGACATGGCACTCGGGAAATTTCAGGATTGCACCTTCAGCTGATTTTCTGTCATCAAGAAACAGCCCCACTTCCAAAATATTCATCCAGATCCTGGAAATCACCTAAGTCCCCTTGTGGCCCCCAAGTCAGTAAAACATGTTGGCCTCAGCTCAACTTCAACCTCATGGCTAGGTGACTTACTGTGAGTTGGAGTGTTTTGCTGAAGGTAAGTGGCAACCGATTAAGCCGCCTTCTAAAATATGTCAGTTTGGCACAAATTGTGACCTCTGGTAGACATCCCTTCCAGGGACCTTACTAAGTAGGGTTGTCAAATGAGGACCTGCCTACATTAAGTGTGCCTCAACTTGTCCATCCCTTCTCTGTGTCAAGAAATGAGTGCCCACATCATTTTTCATACTGCTGGTGTCCCCGTTGATGCAGTGCAGCTCGCTCTCTGGGTACCACACTGGAGTGAGAGAGACTTCCTCTCTCTCATTTGCAAAGGAGTTATTTATTGCCCCCAGTCTGCAAGATGGTGAAGTGGCTCGGGGCAGCCATGTAAAATGGCTTACAGATCATTGATTGCCACAGATGAGAAGACAGCAATTACACTGTTTACACCGCAGTTGTTTTGTTTTACAGCCTAATTCGCATTCATTTCCCTGTAACAAACTCGCAAAGAAAAAGCACCCATTCATTGGTGTTACTCATCTGTATAATTAAACAGTGAGTGCCTGATCTGTCAAATAGATAGAGGCTCATTCAGGTTTTGCTTGCAATGTGTTTGCCCAGTGGAAGGGTGGAGCCCCTCAGAACTGGCACAGATCCATTAAAATCAGCTCTGTTAAAGCGATGAGTGGAGGTCTAGATAGTTACCCAGGCTGCTTCTAGGTAGTTACCCAGGCTGTTCTTACAATGGGTAAGAGTGCTGATTTCAGACAAGGTGCTTGCTTAGGTTTTTGGGCTGTATTAGCATCCCAAAGCTTCCCAGGTTGAGTGGGCTGACCATTCAAACCACTTCAGAAAAAAAAAAAGAACCAGTGTGTCCCCCATCTCCAAACCATCTTCCTTTCCCAGGGTACTGGAGAGCACGTGAGGATGACCTCTTCCCTATTTAAATCATAACTTGACAGTTTCAAAATGGGGATATCTTGTAACAGCTCTTTACCATCTATATCCTTTGCACTTAGACTGTGCACGGGGAGTGAATGACACTGATCACACCAGATGGCACTGCTATTTGATTTTCTGGTTTATAATTGACTTGCATTTCCTAGTTGCCATGTGCTCTTTACAGGGAAACGACAGTGGAGCCATGCGGGCATAGCTCTGTCCCAGATCACCCTGTCCGTGAAACAACCCTGTAGGAGGCTGCATCGTCCTGCCCTGACCACGTCTTTGTGGCTTCATTTGAATCCCAAGGAGATGCAGCTATGAGGCCCTAATCCTTGCTAGCCTGGCTTGCAGGGACTGATTTATTAGTGTTGGACAAGCTTTGCCTGCCTATGTTGCATTCCTTTAGGTGGTCTGCAAGGCTCAGTGTCTGCATCCCCAACTGAGACTAAAATCCCTTTTAAGCAAGGCTTGTAACTCTTGTTCTGCCTCTTCTCAGGTCATCTGGGTGCCAATGAATTTGCCACAACCATGCAAGACCATATAAACTCCTTATAATGACCAGAGCTGTGCTCCTTTACACTACTTTGTCCAACCACTGCTGTCTGTGTCTACCTTTTCTGCACTTCATCCCGCTGCTGGATTTCACCAGAACAAATCCCCTAAAGGGACACAAATCAGGCTACACTGAAGAATGTTTGCACTGGCAGAAGACCACGCTTTCAGTGGAGGATGCTTCATACGAGCCTTTCAAGGGAGGCTTATGGAACAGGCAATGTCTATCGGATGCAAGGGATGTGCCTTTTGCGGACAACCAGAGCAGGAGCTGTAAGTACTGCATTTGTCATTTTGCATTTATCCAGAAATAGTAAATGAATATGCACTGAATATGCAGGCCTTCGGAAAATAAGGTTTCCCTCCTAGAATATGAAGACAGGTATATTCCAGGTTTTTCCAAAGAGTCCTCACTTCTTGCAGCTCAAGCTTCAGACTTTTTCATGTTTAGGCATTGACAGTGCAAATGCCCTCGACATGGGTGAAGGAGAAGACTGTAGATCTGTGCTGGTTTCTGCTCTGGGACCTGTGTGAGTGGGTCTGGTGGCCACCCTTCGCTGTGAGTCAGCCTGGTGACGCATGCCACCTTCCTATTGCATGGTTCTGGTTCCACGGGTTTGGATTTTTTAAATTTTTTTATTTTTTTTATTTTTTTGAGAATCACATATCTAGTTCTGTGTTGTTTTATGGTTTTTAGAGAAGTGATACCTTCAGATTGAATGCTCTTCCTGTGCAGGCAGCACTGGGGGCAATGGGTAGTGACTTGAAATGGGTATGAATCAGATCTGCTCTGCACTTCTGTGAACTTAGAAAGAGGAAGTAAAGCCATCTGAGATGGATCAGTCCTCTCTATGTTACCCATACACATCCTCCAAACTTCTGGCACCTCGGCATATGCTACTTACCATGGGTACTGCTGGTGAGTCAGGCAGAGAAATGCAGTGCTCTCCCCCATTTAGTTGCCTGTACTCTTAGCGGAACAAATACCTCAGTAAGGAGGTATTTTACATGTGTACATCTCTATGTTTCTATTGTTTCTGCCAGAACTTGATTGGCAGCAACAAGGCATGCGCTCAGCTTTTAGATTAGATTCCTAATAAAACATTGGCTTGGGTGCCCAGCTTGGGAAAACTAAGCTTTCAAATGCTTGGGGAGATATTTTTCTACTCAGAAATGTGGATTAGTTGGGTAAATAAACTGTATTTTGCTGAAGGGAGGAAAGAAAAAAATTTGGTAGCTCACTCTGTTCTTGCTAATGGCCCCCACTTTGTAGACTTCCCTGTCTCTTTGCTTCTTTGGTACCCCAAACCTCCCAGAGCTGCTTTAGGTGAGGGTGACAGCTCACCATGAGTGCTTGGGCAATTAATTCCGATTCTCCCCTCTGCCTGCAGTAATCACATTTCCCCAGCTTTCTGCCATGTCTCCTCTTTGAACAGAGACACCTGCTAAATGTATGGAGATTGCAGAAGTTTCAGGTCTTTAATCTCCTTTCTTTCTTCCAGATGCCCACAGAGCCTCCTGCCAATTTGTGTCTTTTTTTTGCGAGGAACTTAGGTTTCATCCAACCAGCAGTGTCTGCAGCTTCAATTAGGATTTAAGAAGCTCTAAAAGTAAGCAAAGAATGGTGCTGGGATAAGCTCAGTGACCTTGTTCTCCAGGGTAGCAAGAAACCCGTTGAGAGGCACGGCAAGACTTCACTGGCATTACGCTGCAAGGTCAGCCTAGTGCTCCTTTTCTTGCTGATTTTCCCTTAATAACCTAGGCCACTCTGTGGTCAACTTGTGAGTCTGGGAGCTTAATTTAGACTGACATTCCCTATCCTCCTGCAGTCTCTTTGTCCCTCTTCAAGCAGCAGCAAAGTCAGGAGGTAACTTGTGAATCGACTAATCTGGACACATTTTCACGGGCCTGGGAAAACCCATGTTCATGACCCAGAAGTTACTTCACTGCTTAGTTCCATGTCTTGTCCCTAAACCATGTGAGAAAGTAATATTTGGGTTTGGCATGGGCAAAGCAACCTTTCCTCCACCTTAGCCTTGTTGTTGGAAAGAGATAAATTCCTTTCTGCCGTGTTCCTGAAAGCCAGACTAACTCCCCAGATATTCAGCCTGAAATGTGTAAACAGTGGATAAAACTTCAGCGCAAACACCAGAAATTTGAAAAGTTACAGGGAAGAAAACCAAGGCAAGCACAGAGTAACCTTCCTCGAACCAGTACTACCAAGCTGATCAGTCCGTAGCAAAGTGTTGCTCAATGTTCTTATGTTTGGTGTTCTTGCGGGTAGGCACCACTCCACTTACATGATTAGATAGCTTATATCTGCAAATCCTACTAAGCACACATTGAACCAGCAGTTATCTTAAGAGGAGGAGGTTTATCTCTGTTCTCAGGCAATCTCTTTCTTTGGGTTCTTACCCCCTTTGATTTAAGACATGGCAGCAGGAAAATAAGCCACCAGAGTTGTTAAATTTAAACGTAAGTATCACTTATCTGCCGTGATTCTTGAGTAGAGGAAACCTGAAAAGGTGGGTATGTCCCTAAGAAAACTTCCTTAAAAACTAAAACTAAGGAAGTAGAAATCAGGATCTTCATAAAATACACCATCTCTCTGATGATCTCGGTATTTCTATTGTTGACAAAGTTTACTGAAGTTGACTCAGTTCCCACTGAAATCTCCAAAAAGGTTTCTGTTGACCTGAGAGGGATTTGATCCAGGCCCCACACAAAAAATCAAGCAAAATAGTCCGAGTCAGGCTGTCACATACAGTATTTTGTGTGTCACCCTCTGAGAGGCGTCCAAGGCTGCATGTACTCTGACTGTTTCATTGCTCCAGGGTCTCGGGCCACTTGTCCACAATTGCCCCCTCTTGCAGCTTGTTCTGTCCTACGCACTGGCGTATTTTTCTTGTGGAAGCAGAGCGTGTTGGTAAAGGGAGGGAAGGGCTGGCCTGTGCCAATGTCCAGCTCTGAATGCAAACTGGGAAGTGGCTGCAGTCTGGGAGCTCCCAGATACCTCAGCTTAGATTTATCATAAAAGTACATATACAAGTCAGTTTAGGGACTGCACTATTGCTCCTGCCCTGGAAGTAAGCCAACGCAGCCATGCTGATTTGTACACCTTAAAGACCAGAGAACTTTAAGAACTCAACCAGAAACCCGCCTTGCAGTAGCTCTGGAAAGGGGCAGGTTATTACACTTGGTACTGCCAAAACAGCAGAAGATCTTAACTTGGAGCTGTGACAGATTCACTATCCCTTGGGCTCCTTAAACCATGGGAAGAACACTTTGGAGAAGACCTGCTACAGCTCAGACAGCAACGACAGATATTTTGAGGTGATGTTATCTGTAACAGTCCAGAAGTTTATATGAATAACTAAATCATCATCTTCCCTGAAGGAACTTCAGGCAGATGTGATGTTGTTCAGACTATTCCCAAAGTGCATTTTGCAGGCACATCTGAGCAAAAGGGCTTTTTGGTGACCACATCCTTCCCTGTGACCTGCTCATGCCTCAACCAAGACCCAAGCCTGGCTGTGTCACAGTGTCCAGGAGCCCCCCACCCAAGAAGTTAATACAAAGGGGACAGAGACTGTCAGGGGAACATGGTAGGGGGATGCCCTGCCAGAAGCAGCAGAGCAGTGCCCTGCTTTTGTGTCTCCACTCGCTGTGTCCTCCCAAGTGGACGTACCTCTTGGCTTGTTCAGCAGAGAAAAAGTGTTTCAGGGCAGGGAGCCGGATTGGACCAACGCTATGGCCAGGTTGTGCTGGCAATAAGATGTGAGGAGGAGGTTCACTTTGCTTCCTTGGCTGCACGCTGTGAGTTCTAGGCTGTTGTAAATACCTAAACCTCCTCCGTGGCCACTCTGAGGCAGCTGTGCCTGCAGGCTGGGAAGACGGGCGCTCTGCCTGGTTGGGCACACAAGCCAACAGCTCTGCTGCTGAGCCTGCTCTGGCGGAGCTGAGTGAAGCGCTGGGTTGCTCAATCCTGGCAAGCCCGGGCACTGAGACTGAGTGCCGGTGCCGTAGAAGTGCCAAAGAAGAAAGTCTGGGTGTTTCTGTGGTCAGGTAATAGCCGAATGAAGACTTTCTTGAGCTGAGACCTTGGCTTTGCACCAAAATTTAGCTTAAATCTTTTTTTGCATTAATTCCTCATTCTTGGTCACAGTTCAGCTCCCTGTCCTTGCTACACGTTAATATTTTCACGCTTCTTAGAAGTGCATTATTTTTTCTTCATTATTTATCTAGTCTGACTAATTGCCTGGGCATTATTTCTGTTCCTTGTTTGGGACCTCCCCCCCCTCATCCTCTCCTATTATAGTGTGATGACAGCATGAATACTTCTGGCGTGAATGTTTCTGTGAATGCAAATTCTCACCAGCTTTTGCAACGCTTCATGTGTGCCAACATCCAGGGAAAGTGTAAAGCTGAGGTAGCAAGTGCTGCCCCACAGTCTTCCTTTGAATGAAATCTTGTGAAGAAGGTTGTGGGAGATGTCTCTATCTGCCTCTAGTTTATCCAAACATCTGCTAGGAGAATGGGACTCTCCAAAAGCAGACATGATTATTAATGAAATTCAGGATTTGTATGTGTTAGCTGAATTTCACACCTCCCTCCAAGTAGTGGGGAAAAATATTTAGGCCTGATAATAAGTAATGAATCCAGATGTTTTTAAGAAGACGAATGCATAGCCAGAGGTTGTAAATCAATCCCCTTTTTTTAACAAAGCATTTTAAAGAAGGGTACAGACTATTTCAGTAGTTTAGGACTACCGGTCCTAAGATGCTGTCTGAGATTCCAGTTCATCTGTGCTCCAGCAAGGCTTTTGCTTAAAGGATCGAAGAAGCAGCATCCAATGTTTGTTTTTTCTCTGACCTACTGCTGAGTAATTGAATCATCCCAAGCACCAAGCTAATGTTTTTCCTCCCTAGGAGAACATAATGTTACCAGGAAAAGGAGAGGAGGAAAAAAATAAAAAAGGCAGCTGCAGATGTTTATTCCAAATGCCATACAATGTGTGTCTGAGGCCAGGAAAGAGCATTTTTGTAGCTGAAGAAAATATTCAAAAAGCCAGATGAGCATGATGCTGGGTGGTGCTGAGCCCCTGCCACCAGTGGGGTCTAGGAGGGTAGAGCAGACCTGGCTGACGGCATGTAAATGCAGATAGGCAAAGACAAAAATGTAGGACCTGACTTCTGGCGTATTTTTCAACACTCCCTGGGTAGATACCTGAATTACAGATGCTCAGAGCTGCCAGAGCATCAGCTCAACAGACTGGCTATTTCCATACAGCAAGCAAGATGCTGAGAGCAGACAACCTGGGCTCATTTTGACTCTTAGTGAGTACCCAAACAAGTATCCATCTTCCAATGGTGTGGGTGGGCTAACTGCTTTGGGCCAGGACCTGTTGTTGGTAAGTTTTTAATTCACTGTCCTGTGGGCAGGCAGAGAAATTGGGCAGAGACTCCCACTCCGCTGTTCTGGACAGAGGCTGGCAAACTCATCACAGCTATTGCTGCTATCACCTCGTAGATGCCAAGGTATCAAAAAGCATTTCTTTGTCATTCTGTGTCTTGGCCTGCCTGCCTTCAGAGGGATATGGGCACTTACTGAAAGCAAATAATTTTTTCCTAGTAGTGTTGTCATATAAGAGGAGTAACTTTGGGGAGAAGGATTGAGAGGAAGCTACCAAACCGTGTGGGGCTGCATTAGCAAGAGCAGAGGCAGCATGGCTCCCCTTGCACATGAGATCCAGAGATGTTACTGTTGCACAGACTTTAGTTGTCCAGAAGACCATACAGTACAGAGAGACAACACTAACAGACAGGAAGCCTGGCGACTTCCAATTCACAGATAGGGCATGTCTGTGGCTTTTGGAGTCTATCACAAGCACATTATCCCTTGGAGAATATAGAAGGAAAAGGAAAGAAATGAAATTATTTAAATAAAGCAAGTGTTTCCTGCATGTCTGCTGTTTGCTGCTTCCATGGACAAGGTGCTGGGCTGCCTGAAAACTTCCAGCAAAGCATTTTTTATTTTGCAAAGGGAAACTGGCTTTCGCACAAAATAAATGTCTTTTGAATGCCTGGTTTCTGTAAAAAGATTCAATTTGGGGTTTTTTGGTTGATGAAATCTGTCCATGGGTTTTATTGAAGTGCTGCCTTTAGTTTTCTTTTTTTTTTTTAGCTCTACAGAAGCTTCTTTTTCCAGAAGAAAAAGAAATTTTATCTGTATTCAACCTGCTCTTCAGAGCATTAAGACAGGCAGATGAATGGCTGCATTTCACCCGTCCGTTACAATCTGTATCTCTATTATCAGGGGTCACATCAGTGGTGACCGGAATATGTCCCTGTTCAAAACCCCCTCCAGGAGGAGCCACCCCAGCGGGTGCTGGCTGGCAGCGGTGCCATGCTCCGGGAGGTCCCATGTCACTCAGCTCCTCCACCCCGAGCAGTGTTCGGAGGTGATCCAGGTGGGCATGTGTTTACCCTGCTCTGCTGTACCTGCTTCACAAAGGGAGGATTTCAGCTCGTGATTGTTCGTGAGCACTTGGCTCAGCTAAAAATATTACGAGTGTCATCTCAGAAGTTGTATCACTGTGGCCACCTGTGATTTCAGCTTAGCTGCAGCATCCCAAGAAAGCAGGCTTCTCTGGGTTTCCAATCATATTAGAGCGCCAGCATAGAGTGCATATGGTAGCTGTGATGGGGGGGGGGGGA
>NW_008824031.1:1130500-1135784 GCF_000699105.1 Pygoscelis adeliae
GGGGGCAGATTACTGTCTCCATTACGTGGGTGTGGAGCAGAAGCAACGCAGCTGAGGCTGGTGCAATTATACACGCACAGCTTGGATCAGAATCCAACCCTTGACATTAAACAGCCCTCTGTGATTTTTTTTCCCCCAAAGCCAAGATTTATTTTAGAATAGTGAGATCAGTGCTCTAAATAAAGAGTTTTAATGGAAAAACATTTCAAAGGTGCAATTTCCTGCTACCAGTTTTGCAGTGCATATACAGTTCAGGAACATCTCTGCTTTATCGAGGTCCAGCCATAATTTGTTCACTGGGTTGACAACCTGCCAGCATTCCTGGCAGGGACGTGGGGACTTCCCAGTTCTTCAGACCTCTTGTGTACTGTGATTTGATGATACAGTAAATCCAGTTTTACGGTTCCTGGTACCGGAACAAAAATACCAGAATCCTATGCCACAAATTGCTGATGTTGCATAAACTCCCTCTGCCCGTCCAAGCGTGCGCTGGAGGCACTGCTGGTGTAGCACTGCACGGACAAGCTTTATGCCACACCGGCTGTCGCTTGCCTTCCCGCAGCTGGAGAAACACCAGCACAGACTCTGACTTGTGCTTTCTGGCTGGCTGGAGAGATCAGATGCCTCTGCCTGATGCAGATCCGATTTACACTGCTGAGTGCTGGGATGCAGCCCTGCTGCCTGGGGAGCTGTATCCAGAGCTGCAAACCTGGCCTCGGCTGCGACTTGCCTAAAACCAGGCAGTGCAGCTCCACTCTGTGGGGAAGGAGGGGAAGCAGCCGGTGAGCTGGCACGGGGGATTTCTCCGCTCACTGGCACCTCATCCTCTGCTGGGATGCTGAGGGGGGATCCTCTGGCTCCCCCCACCTCCAGGTCTTCCCTTGTCCCTTCTGTGGTACGGGGCTGGGAGCCTCACCCTTCCTCAGGCTGCTTTGGAAATCTCCCCTGGGATGCACTGCGGCTCCTTCCACGTAACATATTTTCCGCTTACAGGCTTGGAAAACAGCAACAGGTGACTTTGGGAGGAGGTTGGACATGGGACCAACAAAGTCCCATGGAGGACTTTGCTTTCCATCTTTGAAGGTGTGTTTCTGCTCACAGGGGATGTCTGCAGCAAAATTCCCTGTGCCTTCATGGGGAGCAGCCCTGAGCGGGGGTTAATCTTCAGCTGCTTCACCAGCTGCTGCCAAAGCTGCCTCTTCCATGTGATGGGCCCAGCCCTCACGAGGGGGTGCCTCCACGCCTACGTGGCACATAAAAATCTCTAGTACCATGCTGCCCGGGCTCACTCTCCACTGATTAAAACTCCCTAGGGTGCTGATAAGGTCCTGAGCATCCCTGGTCCCGAGCATTGCTGGCCCTGGCAGAGGGTCAGCTGGGTGCGGGGTGAACCCTTTTCTTAGGACTAACTGCTGGTGGCAAGGCTGGTCCATGGTGCAGCAAGGCTAGTGGTGAAACCAGGCTGCCTCTGCTGGGGCTGCCAGCTCTCTGTTATGGGGATGAGAGGGCTGAGTACTGCCAAAAGACCCGTCTGATGCAATATTCATGGTGAGCTGAGGAGTGTGGCAAAGGCACACTTGTTCTGGGATCAGTCAGGCTTGGCTCCAGCAGGGATACATCGCAACAAGTCACTGCTCCATGTGCCCCCTTGAGTAGCAAGTGCTGAGGGTGTTTGGGGGCATCTGGCAATGGTTAGTCAATGACATCTAGCAGCTGATTTCTCCTTGAGTAGTTTTGCCCTGGGTTGAACATCTCCCAGGCTGCCTTTGGAGGGTCACCAAGTGAATAGTGCAGCAATGTACAGTTTCAGCTTGGTATTATCAAATGGGTCCAGTTGCTTCCCTGTTATTTTGGCTGACAAAGCCAGTTGTACCCTTTAACTGTCACAGCTTCCAGCAAGCTGTCTGCTCGTCTCCACCCCTAAATGTCATCAGCAGTGACATGGATCCCTGGGAGTCTTGTTAGTGTGTCTTGCTGGCGGCATCTCCACTTTTGATCCCAAATGACAGTCTCAGCCATCTGTACTTCGATCCTGGTGCTCAAAACAAGGCAAAGAAGCTGCTCTCCTTGCCTAGTAGCTCATGCCAATCTCAATCATTGGCATCAAACGCTGGAGGTATCTTCTTTTCCTTTTGCCAAGTCAGGTAAGGCTTCTTTGGTGGTAGGCACTTGGATGGAGGTGTGTTCAGTGCACTGTTTAGCTTGCTTGGATTTGTTCAAATGCACAGCTTGTTTTGCTGCCTTGATAACTGCACCATGGCTGGAGACTCTGCCTTGAGCTACTGTTTGCCATTTGTTGTGTTGCTCTCATTATGCTTTCTCTTAACGTGCTGTGTACTCAGGGAGGTACCTGCCAATTGCTCATGTGCTTTAAGGCTGGAGTCTTTTAGCAGAGTCTTTTAGCAGCTTGGGTGTAAGGAGATTGGGGATGTTGTCTTCTCTGGTTGCATTTTTTTTATTCTGCTCATGTTTTTACCATATGAATATTTCATCCCAGGTTTGGCCTCACTTGGATTACAAAATTACACAATTTTGTTGAAGCTATAGCTGCTGTATCCAATACCAATAGCAGCCCTATTGCTTCTTCCTCCCTGCTCAGGCTTGTCATGTCCCAAACCTGGGACCTGGTCATTCAGCTTCCGCTTGGTGCCACGTGGCAGCGGTCTCTCAGGCAGCTATACAGCATGTTGTGACACCTCTCCAGGCCCTTCTCACCCATGGTGACATATCCCGTTGTCTCATGTGCTGCCAAAGAAAGTACTTGAGGGTCCGAACATCTTGTGTGTAATTTAGAATCTCCTCAGGGGTGTTTGGATCCTGCCAAGCTTTAATTTTGCTTTGTTTAATCACAGGCTTGGTTTCTTTTTTGCGTGATGCTGAGAAATGCCTGGGAACCCAACCTGCTTACCTTCGGTCCCTTTGTCTGTTTACCTTCTGCTTTCTTCTTAATCCTTATCACTTCATATCAGTAATATTTTTTTCCTTTTCTTTCCTGAAGCCTTGACATAATGATTTCTCTTGCAGTAATTTCTGTTGATGATCTTGTGTGGCATTTGCTGATATACCCTGCCCTTCACTGTTCTGAAGTAAAGCACTTGCAGTGCATTTTTTTTCACCAGATTTTCCTCCTCTGCTTTGTCCTTTGTCCTCCTCTGCATTTCCTTGTAAATAGCTTCTGGTGCTGTTTTTCCATGTATTTCTGGGCTTTTCCAGGCCTGCTTAGCGAACCAGCTCTGTGTCTGCTTCACGCAGGCTGCCTTTGGAGGGCAGCTACCTCTGTGCACATCTCTTGTTAGCTACCTCTGTGCACGTCTCCAGCTCTTGGGAGGCAAATGGAGTTTCTTTGAGTATTTCTGAGCACTGCCCTGGCATCTCGGTATTGTCTCTGCTGCCCGTCAAGGACAGGCTCTTTCCCCTCTGCTGTGAGCCCACAGACCCTACAAGTTTCTCTGAAAGAAGTGCCTGAATTTTTCCTGGTTTTGGATTATGCCCCTGCCTTACCCAGGAGGTCCCAGGAGAACATTTGCACAGTGCTGTTGTGCAGGTCCCAGTTGTGTGTGTGCAGCGGAGGAGCTGCAGCGCGTCCCTCTGCACGTAGCCACACACAGCTGGTGGCAGCTCCCCCTTCTCCTAGATCTGACTGCAAGCAGGGACTTTGGTCACTGGTCTCAGGAGAGAGCAGAGCTGGCTGGAGAGAGGCACGGAGCTCTTCACAGCACCGGGATGCTGTTGGCATCAGGTGTTGCAGTGCTGGAAAGTGCCAGTGAACACAATGGTGGTTGCGGTGCTCCTGAGATGTACAGATCAGAGCTACGGGTGAGCTAGACCCAAATGCCACCGGTAACTCTTGGACATGATGGGGTGCTCTGTTATGTTGTGGGCAGAACAGTGTAATGGGACTTGGGCTCAGCTCTGTTACCACCTTGCTGAGTGCCCTTGATCTCGTCACTCTGCTCTCCAGACCAGCATTTCTCCATCTGTTACACGCGGATTTTGTGGCTTTGTGGTATATTTTAAGTTCAGCATATTGACAGCTGTACAAGAGATAAGCCTTATTCTTGTATCAACACGTTTCCTTTAGCAGGGCTGTCCCTAAGGTAACTGCTCAGTTCCTTGCTGACATGGTGTCATGTCCACATCGTGTGATTTATGATGCTAGTGCCCTCTCAACACCTTTCTAATTTTTTAATAAAGATACTTTTCTGAAGTATTCCTCTTCAAGCCCAGCCTTATTAATGTGTTTAAGGTATAAACAGAGTAATTGGTGGAGCAACAGCTGTTTAACAGACTGGCATGGCTGAGAAAGAAAACCTGCCTCCTCTGCAGCTACCCCCGGGTGCGGGAGTTGGGAAGACAGAACAGCAGATTAGTAACTGCTCCGCTGATGTCTTCTTACTACATCAACAGTATATTGGCAAGGAAATTGCAGGCTTCCCACTTTGACATAGTTATGGTGATAAATTAGGTATACAGAAGAGCTAATGATGAAATTAAATAGAGTTATGAATATATATTAGATCTCTTTCCCAAGGTCAACTCTGGATGACACAGCAAAGATATTATAATAACAGGTAAGCATCAGTCAGTGATGAGCAGCATGTTGCTGAAGCCTGGACACCAATGTTTGTTAAGGCTGTACAAAGAGAAGGAAGAAGGTAGGAGCTTTCAAGTTCATGGTATCTCCCTATGCTCTCAGTGGAGCCCTGTTTTTAATAGGCAATTTTGCCTGTTGCCACCCTGATGATTAACTAACCCCAGTACCCCTCACACTGATGTGCTTTGTTAGGAAGCCGCGCAGGGGCAGCACTCCATCCTTTATTGGATGCGGGGGGGAACATTGTCACCGAGGATGAGGAAAAGGCTGAGGTACTTAATGCCTTCTTTGCCGCAGTCTTTAACAGGCAGACCTGTTATCCTCAGGGTACTCGGCCCCCTGAGCTGGAAGACAGGGACAGCGAGCAGGATGACCCCCCCCATAATCCAAGAGGAAGCAGTTAACAACCTGCTACACCACCTGGACGCTCACAAGTCTATGGGGCTGGATGGGATCCACCCAAGAGTGCTGAGGGAGCTGGCGGAGGAGCTCGCTGAGCCACTCTCCATTGTTTATCAGCAGTCCTGGTTAACGGGGGAGGTCCCGGATGACTGGAGGCTGGCCAATGTGATGCCCATCTACAAGAAGGGCTGGAAGGAGGATCCGGGGAACTACAGGCCTGTCAGCCTGACCTCGGTGCCGGGGAAGATTATGGAGCAGTTCATCTTGAGGGCGCTCACAAGGCATGTG
>NW_008824031.1:1137045-1146892 GCF_000699105.1 Pygoscelis adeliae
CCAGGGGAGGTTTAGATTGGACGTGAGGAAAAAGTTCTTTACTGAAAGAGTGGTTAAACATTGGAATAGGCTGCCCAGGGAAGCGGTTGAGTCACCATCCCTGGAGGTATTTAAAAGACATGTAGATGAGGTGCTTAGGGACATGGTTTAGTGGACATGGTGGTGTTGGGTCGACGGTTAGACTCGATGATCTTAGAGGTCTTTTCCAACCTTAATGATT
The DNA here is from genome assembly GCF_000699105.1 of Pygoscelis adeliae. Lineage (NCBI taxonomy): Eukaryota > Metazoa > Chordata > Aves > Sphenisciformes > Spheniscidae > Pygoscelis > Pygoscelis adeliae. The sequence continues at coordinate 1,137,266 of NW_008824031.1, forward strand.
CTATGATTCTATGACTTGAGGTCTGAGCTCTGGGTGCTGGGTGCTGCAGACACATGTCCTGTGGGGACATCCAGTGTCCCAAAGGAGGGAGATTTGGGCTTTTCAGATGCTACACAGCAATTCAGGAGGCAGTTAAGTTTACTTGGTTCCATCCCAGTCCGGGGCGAGTCATTTGGGTCAACATTTCAACAGTGACCGGTGATGTTTTATTCTTTTTTTAAGCACCTTCATGTGTGATTGTTTAGCTTGGGGCAACTAAACTGGATTCAAGCCAAAGCTGCCAGCCTCACCTCTGCAAGTAGGGCTATCTCAAGTAGCATAACCCAAATATGGGACTCAGAATTGCCAATTGCTTCTGAAAAGCCTCTCCTTACATCCTCTGTCCCCCAGTTCCCCGTGGTGCATGCAGAGATAACAATGCTTCCTTTGCCTCCAGGAATGCTGAGGGCATGGACACAATCAAAGCAGAAGGGCACTCTCAGACTCAAGGGGATCAAAAAAGTGTCTTAAATAGATTTTTAATTTTTTTTATTTTTTAGATTTGATTCCATTTGCAAAGGTCTTTGTAATTGCTACCATACAGAAGTCGTACAGCTCTGCAGGCTTTGCCTCAGTTGCGGCTGCTACGTCATTCCAGAGGAGCTGCATACCCTGCAGGGAAATGCTTTATGAAGCGGTTCTTGAGAGATGTCCCTGTGCTTTCTAAGTGATACGAGAAATTTTATTCACATTTCACCAAGTGACCTTGCCAAGAGCTGCTGCTCTGAAGTAAAATCTCTACAACTCTGCAAGTTGGGTATATGCAGCAGATTTTTGTCTCTACTATTTTTTGGGTGAGGATGTCCTTTTCTAAGGTGAGGGTATTAAACTGATCAGTTTTCATTCCACTTTTGTTTGCAGTTTGTAGAATAAATGGAAACGAGCTGGATTTGCTTTTAATTGGTGAGCAAGTGTGTCTGGCTTCTACTTCAATAGCAAAGAGAGGGGATGTATTCTCCCAGGGGAGTGCCTGGGCTGTCCCAGACTGAACCAGCTCTGCAGGAGCTGGGACCTGCTGCTTCTCAGGAAGGAAACATATTACAAGTCAGTGTCATCTTGCGTCGGGGTGCCGAAGTCCAGCCTTGGGGGAGTCAGGGGTGGGGAGTGCTGGCAGTGGTGTAGGATGGGCCTGCGTGCATGCCCTTGCAGACGGGTTCTGCTTCTCCGGGCTGAGACCAAGCTGGCACAACACTGTGGGCAAGCGTGAGTGGGTCACGCAGCCACCCAGCAAAGCAGGTGGGATGGCGACATCGCAGGTCCGTATGCCAGACCGGACACTGACCCCTATTTCTCTCCTTCTCATCCTCCCGAGTACTTTCTGGCAGATGTATGTTTTTTTTTTATTCCCCTTAATTTCCAGCCCTTGGAAAGGCCCTTAGAAACCCCTCCCCGTGGGGATGCGGCTCTCCCCTGGTGCCTGGGGCTGCGTGTACTGAAAGCCTCCCATCCCCCGGCAAAACCGCACTCGCAGTAGTAGCCGGCTTGTGACAGCAGAGGGAGACGAAAGCCCGGCGACGGGCCGGGCACGGCGGGGCCGGGGCTCCGTGCCCTGCGCTCCCAACAGTTTTGGGACTCGGGTCAGGCTGCGTGAGCCCGCTTCTAGGTGCCGGCTCTACACAGGCATGGTGCAAACCCGCTCGCTTCCATATCTCGCCCGGCCACACCGAGGTGGGGGTGGTCCCCAGCACTAAACGCAGGCATCAAAGTATTCACTTGTTAGGGCAGCACATGTTGCCCTAATAGTCATTTCTGTCTCCTATCAAGCACAGGTGATGAGCCAGAGAAATAATCCGCTGGGTCAAATCTAACGCACAAGCCATTAGCTGGATGAAGTGGGGAGTTCTATGAAAATGTACCTAATTTTTCAGGCCTTCAAGTTGTCTCTAGTGCCAAGCATCATCTACCTGGAAATTTTATCAGGTAGGGAAATGTAATGTTTACAATGTTATATACAGTATTGACATTCCTAGCCCAGCGGGAGCCAAATTCTGAGGCAGAACAGATTTCCAGCCTGCTGATGCCAGGAGACAGTGCCCCCCATAAAAAAAAAAAAAAAAGAAAAGAGGTAAAAAGAAAAGAGAAAAAAGAAAAAAGAGAAAAGAAAAGAAAAAAGAACAAAGAAGAAAAAAAAGAAGTAGGAGCAAGAAGCCAGTAGCTGCTGATTAAGGATCACAGCACAGCCAGCAAAACTGAGAAAGCACAGCCTTGTAGGGCTGGCTTTGGACTCAAGAAGGGAAGAGGTGCCTGGTGCTCTCTGCACGTTATCCTGTGCCCTAGAAAGAGTTTTGTAGCCCCTCCAAAACTCCAGCTAGCAGGTGCATGCTGCTGCAGGCTGGTGCACTCACATCCCTTGTCTTAGGGGCATGCTGCTCGTGTGAGGTGGAGTGCAGCTACAACCATTGTCAGCCCACATAAAATCCCAGATGAATGTGGGCTCTCTGCAGTAATGGGGGATATTACTTTAAATGGCTCAATAACGCTACAGCTTTGCTATCTCCTCCTCTGTAATATATAAACTTTTTTAGAGACCTAGATGGAGTTTCTTTGACATCTCCTTGAATTGCATTGTTTTAAGGTACTTTTGCATTTTTATTGGCAACCCAGTTGTAATAGAGGGAATCCATATAGCATCAATGCTGCTTTCTAGGAGATGCCTGATAGCTGTGAAATATAAACCAATAAGGTCATGGACTATAGCTTAATCTTATCAGCAGAATTCAGGTAGTCTGAGGCAGAAATTGCACTACAAACAAGTGTTTCCAGCCATCACTGCCTTGATGAAATGGGATGGAAAAAGCAGAAAATAGAGCTGTGTCTGGATCCACACAGCTCCTGAATACAGCAGCACAGAGATGGGAGCTGGTTGTGCCAGGCAGCAGCCTCGTGATTAAAATAAACAGTTCTGCGCTCCTAGTATGCTGTAATGCTAACACTACTCTGGTGAGCCTCCCAAGCCAGGAGACATCAATCCTCTTCAACTACAGAGACAAAAGACGAGTGATCGCAAGAAAATGTGGATAGTCTGCTGATATTTTTAGGGACTCCTTTCCTTCTAGGTTAAGAAAGAAGTGAGGGCTGTCAGTGCCTTGGGGATTGCTGTGGGTGTAAGCCAGCACCTCAATTTATTTCCATTCCCTTAGGAGCAGAGATATAGGTAAGGCATCATTTTAGCTGCTGGGGTTTTGATCTCTGCAGGCTTTTTGAATGGCAGGCTGTGGGTTTTAATATCCACTTCGGAAGATGTGCAAAATCCACCCTAAAAGCTTGCCAATACCATCTCTTAATGCCCCCCATCTCTCCTGTCTAATGTCCTACCCTGTGGAGCTGTGCGATTATTAGGCAGCTTACACAGCGTTGTTTAAACTGGAAGCATCTCTGTTTCATAACAATTTCTAGCCCCCAATTATTGGGGTCTTAAGGTCGCACAAACCTATGTTCATAAGGTAGCTCTCTGGAGAGCAGGAGGTGACTGCTCAGAAATTACTGCATTTAGCTCAGAAATTTAGCTCAGAAAGAGCAGCAGAGAGATTCTTAAGGGGGCCAGTCCTTGGAGTGGGACAGCTGGACAAATTTGAAATGTATATAGCCTCTTTGCTTCCTGTGATCTTAAAAGGGCTGAGATGTGTTTGCTCCCCTTATCTGGCTGCAAAGGTCTGACTTTGGTGCATCTCAGACACTAAGGTTTCCTCACATCCCAGCCCTGTAGAGCCAGGCTGCAGCAGTCCCCTGATTCCAAATCTGACCAGGAGGGAGGCAATGCATGCACACGTGCAAACACACCCTCCCAGTACAGATGGGACTCGCCTCCAGCCTTGTAATGCAGAGAGTGGGGCCTCTACAGGCACTACAGGCAGCATGCACATAAATGTGAACACTACGAATGGCCTGATCCCATTCTTATTTGCCAGCAAATCAGCTCAAAGGCCACCAGCAGATATCCTGGCATCCCCAGGATCTGGCCCCCAGACCTGTGTTCTTTCAGGTATCTGGCCCCAGACCTTTTTGTGCTGCATCTCTGCTAGGCAGACATCCCTGTCATCCAGATGTACGTGCCATAGCGCTGTTCTTCTCCTCTGCTCCTCATGTGGTCCTGGAGCTGTGACATGAGCCCAACAGTGTCACTGGGGCACCTGTACATCCCTTGCACTACTATTTGTTTAACTGTTTAATTAGTCCCTGCAGTAATTAACCATGTACCATTTGTTATTCCCTTTCAGTTGATATTTACCCTGTGGGAATCAGGTGCCCCTGAGAGCTACCACACATCAAAGCATTACAGAGACCCCAGGGAAGAGGAATCACGTGTGACTTGGGCTTTGGTAACTGCCCAGGCAAGGGGGGGAACCAAACCAGCCCCAGCCCCAGCCCCCTACTTTTAAATACTGAGCCAGGGGGACTGGAGCTATAGTGGTGCTTTTTAGCTGGTGGTCTTCTCTGTCTCTCCAGTGTTCATGGGACCTGTGCACGCACCTCCCCTCAGCCATGCCGGTTGCGGAAAAAGGGAGCCAGGCAAAGTGTATCAAGAGTTGTTTGCCAACACATGTCTAGCCAGAGATGGTAGGATGATGGAGAGATAGTTCCCAGGGCCCCTCAACCAGCAGCAATCCTTCCCTGTGCGCAGTGGCCGAGGGTGGGCTGCAAGCACATGTGTGGCACTCGGGATGGTGTGTGTAACCGGGCCATCTGCGTGGCCCAGGTGAGGGTGTGCTCTCGCCAGCCTGAATTTTGCAGTCAGGAGTTTCTGGGATGAGAAGTTCTGGGAATTTTTGATGGCGTGCTAAAAATTAATAGCCAAATAACACCCCTAAATGTGCTCCTTTGACATTTTCATTGCTCATAATTCAGAACCTTGCTGCAGCCTCAGTCCTTGATTTTTCCTCTAACCCATATGTTGGAGCAGGCGAAGCACCCAATGACCTCAGTGGGAGTTCGGATGCGGGGACTCCTTCACTGGCCAAAAGCACGACATAAAAGGTGGCCTTTCTGCTCAGGTGCTGTGTATTGCTCTCAGCTTGTACCATTACATACCTAAAGAATCACCAGTTCTCACAGACTGATGGATTTGAACATGTCAGCATCACTAAACACTCTGTTTAGAATTTTTAAACATTTAATTTGTAGTGATGGAGACTAAATTGAGAATTAAAACCATGCACATCAGTCCCAAGGGAGTTCCCTCCTTCCCTCCCACTCCATCTGGAATGAAGAGGAGTTGGAATTATACATGAATTAATGAATAAGTAATAGAGAGTTACACAAATAAATTACAGATGCAAGGATTTTTTTTTTAAATCATCCACAAGTTAATATTTATTTATGTAACTTGCAGAATTCCAGCCAATGGCTGCATAAATATTAATTAGTAATTAAACTTTAATAGCAAAGCAAAATCCTTGCATTTTCTGAATGTATGTATTAAAGTCATCATTATTTGTTTCGAGAACTGGGTTTGTTTGAGACTTTGGTCAAGCAGTGACAAGAATACAATTATAGAGCAGGAGACACCCTAGGTTAATCTTGCTCTTTGCTTTGATTGCAATTGCTCAAAGAAAGGATGAATTAATTTCTTTTTTTTTTTTTCCTCCCATGGGGAGATGATAGCAAATTTTAAAAGAGCCCTCGGCAAAACCGGGGCATTGCTCTACTCCCAGTTGTGCATCCCTGCTACATTTTTGACTGATTTCCAATACAAAGAGCAGGAGGATGGATTCTCAGCTAGTTAGCACAGCTCTGCTGGCTGCTGTAGCTGTACTCATTTAGACCAGCTGATTATCTGACCTGTGGTGGTAGTTTAGCGTTTATGTGCCTTTTGGCAGCCTGAAGGCTCACCTGCAATTGCCATTTTTGCAGGCTACCGTGAGTCCTTTTATATTAATGTCTTGGGCCCGTAAGTCCATAACGTCCCTGTTTATCACTTTTTGGTGCGTGTTGCTAAACCCACCTGGGAAGGAGGTTTACAGAGATGAGCTTTCCTCCTCTGCAAAGAGAGTGAGGGTGAAAAGCCGGTGAGTCCCTGCAGAGCCGTGGCTCAGCTCCGAGTCTTCCCTGTGGCGTCTTGCACCACTTCACTGGCTGCTCTGGTTGCTGCCATTTTCACTGCGTGTCATCTTACTGCTCTGGGGCATTGGCGAGGATTTCCCAATGCCGTGGTTAAGCCAGGCATTGTCCCCTTGTGATCCAGGCTGGCTGCTGCTCTCCTGGTTCCCAAACGTCTCTTGCTGGAGCCTTACTGTGACTCGGGGCCCCTGGGCTGCAGCTGCCCTGGGCTCAGGAGAGAGAAGCAGGCGAAGCAGCTCTCACTGTCAGGGACCTGCGACTAAAGGACGTGGCCAGTGGTATAAGTGGGAAAGGGATAATATTGCTGAGCTGTGGCTTCAGCAGCACTCAAGCTCAGGTGGAGTATCATGAGATGAAATTGCCAAGTGGTGCAGCAAACATCTAAGGGGTAAATAGACCTAAGATGCTCTAAGAACTGAATGCACCTTTGGGTAGAATGTGGTTTGTAGGTATCTGAGTTTTTAAAGCCGGGTGTGTGTGTGTGGAAATTCTAGCCAAAAAGAGCGCGGCTGGCATTCTGTGTAATCTCATGCAAAGAGTTGGTGGTACCACCTGTGCTGCATCCCTGCTCTGGGGGACTCAGGGAGGTCCGGTTATGCTGTGGTTTGGGTTTGGATTTGTGCTTTGCCAGCTTTCTTCTTTTAAGTCAATAATCACAGATGAAAGCTGATGAGACCAACCCTGAGTAAAGCACATCAAGCCGTTTCATCCTTGAGAGGAGTCAGGGTCTGCCTCCTGGTAAGGTCCCACTGTGATCCCCTAACCCCATGGTCTGTTGTAACTATGGTCTTGGAAGTCAATGAGGTGAGTCCCAGTGCTCACCGGGACGTGCCTGTGTAAGCTTTTGAAGGCTCAGGGCTTTAATAAGGATGGGGAGCAGATAAAACATTTATTGCAGTATTCTTATCTGGGGCCTCATTTAATTACAGGGACACTACTGGTTAAAGAATTTAATAAGCAATTTTCTTACCCATTTTGAGATTGATGGAGCATACAAAGACATGAGTTGATTAAAACCAGCCAGGCTTCACCCAAAATTCAGAGATTAGTAATCTGTAAGGTCTGAAAAGACAAGTACATGACTTAGGCTTCTATGCAATAGCCCCAGATATCTCCTGAATGAACCCCCCTGGATGATGTGTGCTCTTTGGTTCAATAACAGTGGATGGCCTTTGAGTGTGTCCGTTTTAACTAGAAGGAAGAAACAGAGACAGAAAATAAATTAAGATGGTTACAAGCACAATAAAACAAAGTGCAAAAATTTAAATGTAAAACATTGAAAATGGACCAGAAGTAATAAAGACAAACCAGTGATAGGACTCCAAGCAGGAGCCCTGGCTAATTCTGTACTGCAAAGATATAAAAGAAAATCGATATTAAAAAAATGGGACCTTTAGCACAGAACCTTGTTAAATGGCGTATGCGACAATTTAAAAGAAATAACTTGGAAGTTAGAAGTGCAGCATAGAAACATCTGAATAACTGACATTTAAAGAATTAACATAAAATTATTCCAAGATAGCGATGAAAGTAGTCAAGCACTCTTCTAATGCCCTTGTAAAACCAGGCAGCTTTAACAGTGCACCCTCAATCTTGAATGCATCTACTTAATGATTAGCACTGTGCCCCAGCTCTCTATAGGCAATATAAGCACTTGGTAATGTGTGGATCAGCCTGTTTAGATTAGATCTTTTTTTCCTTGTCCTTGGCCTCAGTATTAGGTGATGAAATGGCAGGCCAACATGGGGCTTGCTCTATCTCTGCTCCTCCTGATATCATGGGCAAAACTCCGGATGAACAGAGATTTAAATCAGCATCCCCTGAGTAAGCCATCGCTCCTTTGGAGAGTGGCTTTCTCTGTCGGTGGTTGGCATAAACAAACAGAAAATGCTATGGTATTGCCATGCATCCTTCATTGAGCCAATTCTTTATTTCAATACGGTGCTCTCCTTTTAATGTGCTGTCACAGATCTTAATTAAACAAATACTCAATATTTAAGCAAAGACAAATTTAAAGTCTGTCTTTCATTTCTTTTCAGTTAATTCTTCCTTCTGCATCTACAGCAGGCAAAAATCAGGAGACAATGCCAATGCTGGTGTGCAAAGTTCAAAAGATTTCTGTGTTTTAATGACTGTGCAGTGATTTTGAGTTGGTTTTTGGACTCCCCAGGCAGTTTTGGATGGGCACAGTCCAACACCAGACTGAGTGACAACGACCTTTAAATATGCAATAACGTGAAGGTACTCTTGTGTAATGAAATGCTAACGCCCAAACTGATGCCCATGCAGCCAGGCTAGCCGTGAGCTGGTGTTCACAGAACCAAGGCCCTCCATCCTTCAAATGGTGAGATTAAGGCTCTCTCTTTACCGTGTGACTCACAACAATGCTCAGAGCAATGAACGACAGCACAGCCGACTTATGATGTCTCCTTTCATATATAAACAAGGAACAGTTGGCTCTGGCTGATGCAGGCAGTCCAGGAAGCAGAGCATGGGAACATCTTTTAACTGCTTTGATCAGTGCAAAAGAGGTTTTGTCCCTCACCCAGATAAAGATTCCCAAGTGGCTGAGGCTTAGCATCCATCAGATCTTCTCTCTCTTTAATAAAATATACACCATACAGCTAAATCCTATCTGTCCTGGTTTCAGCTGGGATAGAGTTAATTTTCTTCCTAGTAGCTGGTACAGTGCTGTGTTTTGGATTTAGGGTGAGAACAATATTGATAACACACCAATGTTTTAGTTGTTGCTAACTAGGGCTTACACTAGTCAAGGACTTTTCAGCTTCCCATGCTCTACTGACTGAGAAGGCTGGAGGTGCACAAGAAGCCGGGAGGGGGCACAGCCAGGACAGCTGACCCAAACTGGCCAAAGGGACATTCCATACCATGTGACGTCATGCTCAGTACATAAACTGGGGGGAGTTGGCCGGGGGGCAGCACCTTTTACCTTTTCTCCCCGGGGAGACTGGGGAGAAAAGGTAAAAGGACACTTTCCCCCACTCCTTCACCTTCCCTTTATCCTTCAGGCTAGTTACAACAGCTCTTGAGAGTTTTGAATATCCTTGGGATGTTCAAACAATCATGGTCCTGTTGCTATGTCTCCTGAATGTGGTTCATGTCTTGTTTAAGGATAAACAATTATTTAAGAATACCATCCAGAGATCAACCCCCGCGACGGGCACTGCGGCTACTCCAACCCCTGTGACAGGCACTGTGGCTACTCAAATCCCAGTGACAGGCACTGCGGCTGAACCAGAGAACCAACCCGTGCCAGTATCTGTCACCCCTGTACACAAGAAGGAATCTTGGAAGCAGAAGTCGGCTCATTTAGTAAGGGAGGAAGAAGTTTCTTCTAAAAGGGAGCCAGAGGAAGAAGTGTATGAGGCAGACTACTCCGGAGTAGGGCTATCACGAGAACAGGAGGAGGAGAGCCAGCCACTGATCAGGGAGGAAGATGAGGAAGAACTCATAAATGAGGCAGCAACCACCCGATCTCTCTCCGAGTGAGATGCAAGGGATACGCAGAGA
>NW_008824031.1:1150665-1151298 GCF_000699105.1 Pygoscelis adeliae
CAATTGCTATATAATACTGTATATCATCACTTCTATGGTGGCTATACGCCATATCAACGGTATTACAGTAAGAATCATGGAGATTAATGAAGAATGAACTTTGATGAAACCGAGCAAAGTGCAGCGATGACAGAACTGGACAAGTGCAGCGGTGATGGAACCAAAACTGGCTTCAACATGCAACAATGCAACACCACACACCATCTCTCCTGCCCTGAACGACTGTTATGACAGATGGAGCCCAAAGTCATGGACTAAATGAACTCAACAAACATTTTATAGGGATGGCCCATAGACTAAGGGAATGATAGCTGTGTGTATATATCAAAAGACAGGAAAGGTGGTGGTGATTAATTGGAATCTATTGGAAAATGTGGGGACCTGGGCCATGACATAGATGGTATAGAATAATGGGTGGATACTGTCCTGGTTTTGGCTGGGATAGAGTTAATTTTCTTCCTAGTAGCTGGTACAGTGCTGTGTTTTGGATTTAGGATGAGAATAATGCTGATAACACACTGATGTTTTAGTTGTTGCTAAGTAGTGCTTACTTACCATGTGACATCATGCTCAGTACATAAACTGGGGGGAGTTGGCCGGGGGGCAGTGACCACTGCTCGGGAACTGGCTGGG
>NW_008824031.1:1151431-1156018 GCF_000699105.1 Pygoscelis adeliae
TTTTTTTTTTCTGATTCTCTCCCTCATCCCACTGTGGCGGGGGGAGTGAGAGAACGGCTGTGCGGTGTTTAACTGCCTGCTGGGTGGTGTTTAGCTGCCTGCCGGATTAAGCCACAACACTGTCCCATAACTGCGGAGCTGGCTTTTTATTGTGTAGCAGTGCAAGCAGCATAACATCTGAGCAAGGATGATGCCAAAGGGGCCCTTCCTGATGTTTGGGACTCAGGCTATCTGCAAAGTCCGGCATGCTTCAAGGACTCCTTTGCACAGCTTCCACAGTCCCAGGGTTATCTTCAGAACTGGTGGGACGTTACTAACCAAGAGATTTTTTTTATTACAGATCTCTGGAACAAGGCTGACAGCTGATGCACTCGATACCTGATATGAGCCCAACACCAAGTCATGCCTAAACCAGAGTCCCTCTCTCACATGGACTATCTGGCTTCTCTGTGGGCTCAGACTTCAGCCTTTGCATTTAGGACACATCGCCTCTCTTGTCTTTGCTTATTTTTCATGACACTTGCAGGAACTTACATATTTTTGAGATGTTACCACTCTCTGAAATGTAGACTTGGCCCCTGGATTTAGAGGGTAGCGGGAGAAGACCTCTACACAGTAGCAGGATTGCAGCCTTGTTTCTGTGAGAAACCAGCCTAAAAAGGAAGCCAGGAGCACTGTAATGCCTAGAGTCAGGATCAGTCCCACGGCTTTGCTTACGTGGGGAAGAGAGTTAAAGCCAGGAAAGAGCAGCATGCCTCGAGCCTGGGTGTGTGTCACTGTTGTAAGCTTGGGCTGCACTGCAAAGCCCTTGCAAAACCCAGGTACAACCCTGGTGTGATGGATGGAGCTGGGAAATCCCGAACCATGAGCATTGTACTGCATTTTCCATTTCTTAGAACTCAGATAACATATTCAAAGAGGTTTATACCAACATTTTTGTCTGCTTCCATTTCCCTTTTTTTCCATTTGCAACTACTATACATATCCGGGGCTATTTTTTACCAGGCATGAGATTTTTCTCCCCTTTTTTCCCTTTTCATAAACACATTTTTTCTAATTATCTTTTAACAAATAAGATGGATTTCTCCAAGTCTTAAGTTTTACTCTCTTTTACTTGAAGTTTTGTGAGTGCTAGCTCTCCGTTTCACAGTTTAGCTGACTTGGGGGGCTGGGATGTGTTAATTATTCGATGATTTAAATGAAATATCAAAGGAGTTTTTATTGATTTGCATATAAAAGTTATGAAACCCAATATATGGCACAACAGACAAATTAGTAGGCCATAAAAAGCATGAGTGAATTACTGTTTTATTAAAGCTTTAAGATAACTTGCTGTAGTATCTGAAAATAAAGGTCAAAAGGAAAAAAAAAAAAGGAAAATTTAAATGTGTGCACATTAATGGACTGGGGAATGTGGCTTTACTAATAACTTCTGTGCATAAAAATTTATATTTTTCAACACAGCAATCATTTCTTTTACCCTGTTGGGTATTTTAAATGTGCTCCTGTGTATATAATATTAATTTAGTCATAAAATAAAAGGCAGTAATTCAGACAGTAGCCCATGTGAGCTATTAAATTCAAAGTACCGTGTGAAGTATTTGTGGTTATGGTTCCTCGCAGTGCTGGATAAGATGCAAACAAACCACTCCCAACAAGATGAAAGTGTTTGCTTTCAGAGTACCTGCCCATGCTCAACTCCGGGTTTCTGCATTTCCTTCTCCAGAGCTGACACTATCTCTGATTAGGTTGTTGGGTATAAATTATGAGAATGTTCCTTGAAAAAAAGCACGAAAAGAGGATTTGTGCAATAGCCAGGCTTTTAAAGGGGGATTGTATATTCTCCGAGTCTTTCTAAACTAGCTCATGGTAGAGTTCACTTCTTCTTATGCTAGATCAGCAAGCTTTGCTGCCTTAGGAAGTGAAAAGATGTTTTCGCTTGTCCTGTTCATTCGCTAACGCAGGGCTGAGAGTAAACCAACAGCAAATGGGCTTGACTGTGAAGCCAGTCAGCTGTGTAAAACATTTTCATGTTGTCTCTCTGAAGAGCTTGAAGCAAATATTCCATCCGCTGCAGCGGCAAATTAATACACAGCAATTAATCAAAATTCTTCTCACTTGCTTTCTCTGTGCACGTACTCTTGCATTAAGTCTTGGAGTGCCTGGTTGTTCTCGTGTTAAATGTGCCTATGCTAAGACTCAACACAAGCACTTCTCAGCAAGAAGAAATTAAGCCTGGAGTCAGGCCGAATCCTTCAGAGGCTTGGCTCAGTGCCTGCAGCTCAGCTAATACACATCTGTCAGCATCCAGCCCTTAACGGTACCAGTGCGAAGACTCAGAGACACCTGGTAAAACCTTCTCTACGGATTCTCTCTATATTAGGATACATCATCACATAGCATTTCAGAGCCATCTCTCACCTTTTCATAGGAGTGCCTTGGAGAGAGATCTTCTCCCCTCCCCTCCCCTCCCCTCCCCTCCCCTCCCCCAGGCTCAAATCTGCTGCTGGGAATAGCCCCTGGTACAGAGGAGTCTGCAAGGAAAAAAGGATTTCCGTGGGTCCTCCTTCCTGCAACGCACACAGCTCAGAGGCCACATAGCAGAGTCTCCTCTAAAGCCGTGTCTAGACAGAGTACGCTCACGTGGGGCAGAGGATGTGCATTTGCCGTAGCTGAGATACAGCAGTGGTTACTTACACTGCTCCTCAGTTCCATGGTTTCCAAAAATAACTGTGCAGCACAAATCAAAGACAGATGGTAACGCGATAAAAAATATTTCCTTCCTCCAACGCTTCCTCTTGCCCGCTAGGGGCAGCTTAAAAGCAGTTGGTGAGTTCAGTGCAGGCTTTGCACGCTTGATCCTTGGTCAAGCAACAGTTGCGGCAAGAAGTAGATAGTCACCGTTTGCTTGCTGCCGCCTCTGTCTGCTGGCTGTAAAAGAGAGGATGAGTGGGTTCCTGCAGGTGTCACAACAGGATGGATAATTGTGACCCTTCTGGCAGACCTCAGAAAAGCCCCAGCCGCGTGCTTAACTCAGTCTTTCACAGCCATATGTCAGGGCTGGTGGCTTGGCCTAGGCTCCTTCCAGCAGTGCCAGCCCAGTTCGAGCTCCTCCACAATGCCCAGGCTCAGACTGGGAGCCTCTGCTCCGTGCTGCCTGGGATCCTTGTGGTCAGAGCCGCTTGGGCCAGCCTGAATCTGCCATCGTACTGTCTTCAGTGTCCCCTGCACCTCATTGTCACCTTTCAGGACACCAAGCAGTCTTGCAGGATATGAGAAATGTCTCCATCCAAATTCATCCCTCCTGTCAACCAGGGGGGAGGAGGAGGATGGGTGGATGTCCATGCCAGTACCCCAAGGACTCCTCAGCCAGCAGTGTTCCCAGACAACTGGTCCTGTTTGCCCTGAGACTCCCATCCTGCAGAGAAATATGGGAGACCCATTGCCAGCATGATGGAGGTGGTCTGAGGGCAGTTGGTTTTGGTATTTGTTGCCTTCAGAGAGGAAAAGATCACAGCTTGGCTGGGAAAATCAGTGCAGGCCACCCCCGTAGCTAAAATGGTTAATTCATGACCAGGAGAGAAGAGATGTGTGTGGGCAGGCACAGCATCCCCACATCTGTGGTGAGTCAGACACCCCAGAGATTCAGCCGGCAGATGATGAAAGGGAGAAGTAGGTCAGAGCAGACAAAGACACCGAGCGATCCATCTGCCGGATCAGACAAACCAGGAGACGGCAGCAGTGGGGTATCTGACCTCCTGCATGGTTGATATGCAGAGTAGCAGAGAGAGCATTCATCATCCTGCGGCCTGGTAGAGGGGTGACGTTTAATGACTGGCAGCTGGAAAAGCAGGTAGCAGGCTGAGAGGAAGGTGCATGATAGGGCTCCACCTGGTCAAATAGCCGGATAAGATTGCAAAGCAATGGGGAGTCCTTTAATTATGTGCTTGCTGCATCAATTAGTAAAGGCAAAAGCATTGGTCTGTCTAATTTAATTGGCAGAGCTAGTGAGGAGGGCATCTGACATGGGCACCCTCAGCCTCCCCGGGGGCAAGGCAAGCCCAAATGACTCCAAAGTTGCAGGAGAGGAGCTGCGGCACAGCCTGCTGCCTTCACGCCGATGTGTTACTGCACTTAAAAGCAGCTTCTGTGGTGGGAGCAGCTGAGCTCCATGCAGTCCTTGGCCATGAGGTCTGGAAAGTCTCACTTGAAGCTAGTGAATATGCAGAGAGTGAAATATGTGTTTCAGAAATCAAGGCTCCAGAAGGGAAAGGTCAGCCTTTTAAATGAAAGGCATTTCCCTTTCCCTAGCAATGCTAATGCAAGGTGTAAGTTGTATCAATGACTTACTTTCTTTGCCTCCTTGGTGGACTTGGGGTATTCCAAGCCTCGAAGGGAAGCAGGTGCTTCCCTGTAGAGGATGCAGCCTCCGGGGTTTGTCAGTGCTCAGAAAAGTGAAGATTAATCAGGTGTGAAACAGGTGCACAGCATTTCAGGCCAGTTAAATTCCTGTGGGGATGTTCTCAGTTGGGCTTCAAGTGACATATTTTCTTGCCTCTTCATTTTTTTCACAGGATTAAAGTAATT
>NW_008824031.1:1156062-1192593 GCF_000699105.1 Pygoscelis adeliae
CTGGCCGTCCCCAGAGCCATTGCCTTAAGCTGCAGCAGGAAGGTCTGGTTGCTCTAGGCGTGTCTAATCTTGACCCTTCACAAAGCCCCCAGATAGCATGGAAGTGACGCATGATTATATATTCCTCTCTCTGGTAAGCAAAAAAACAGCACAGGCATTTGAAGACGGTCCCAACAGCAGGATGGGTGGGAGGTTGGTGCAGGAGTCAGGGTGGCTGGAAGAGCCAGGGGGAAGCAGGGGCTGGGTGAGGGACTGCCCATCAGACAGAGCTGACACGGACACGGCAGTGGGGTCAAGCAGGAAGCATGGCATCAAGGTGTAAATAAGGGTCAGGACACTATACCAGAAAAGTGACAAGTAGGGGAATATATCTTTCGGGAGCCCGTGACTACCTGGAAAGGGAATTAAATCAGTGAACAAGAACATGTTACTAGCCATGCCTTGTGTCCAGTGATGGGGAGATGTGCATGAGCCTGGGAGGTTAGGCAGGAGACTGAGATACTTCCTTCATCGTGGGACCATGAAGTTTAACTAGAGGAAGTCCTTCTGAAACATTTTGTAGAGTTCAAGTCCACTGGTGATTTCTACCTCTGCTGTGAAACTCTCACTCTGCCACTTTGGATAAATTACCATCAAAAGACTATGTCGGCAGAAATTTTCAGCCTATGTAGAAATGCTCACTGGTGAAAAGCAATGAGAAAACTCCTTGGCTGTATTGATCAATGTGCACCTAAAATTATGCAGATCACTAAAGGATCTGTCCAGCCATGATCTCATCCGACAGTGGGGTTTTGGCAACAATAACAGTTTGTCTCGATGCTGGGACTTCATTCTCAGCTGCTTTGCATATGTTAAATTTGATAGTACCAGAGCAAAAGGAGTGTAAAATGCAGCTTTTCCCACTTGAGAGAGGCTAGTTGCCCATTTCATGTAGATTTAAAATGAAGGTGTGCAATGCAGCATAGTGGAGAATGCTCTGAAAACCCATCACCCCAAGAAGTGGATATCTTTAAGCAAGAGAGTGAAAATAAAAGTGTATTTTCTAAGTACTGAGACTTCTCAGGACAGCAAACAGTAGGAGCAGTGGATGCGAGGCTGCTCACTACAGTGGGAGCGGAGCGAGGCTGGTGCTAGCTGCTCTGAAAAATCCTGATCAAAGAAAATGGGAACCTCAACATACCCCCTGCAGCAGGAGCCAGGGTTTCTCCTGTATAGATGCTCCTGCAAAATAGAGAAAACAACAGGTTTGATGAGCGATTCTGTATTTATAGCTCCAGAAGGGGACGTTCGCGTGCTTGGGACTGGGTTGTTATGACCCTCCATTCAGCCTGCCCACTCTCTATGCCCCAGTGCAGGATGTGCTACCAGCACAGTGGCACCCAGCTGGGACTAAGGAAAGCTGTGGTGACTTCTCAACATCTCCATGCACAAAAGAGAGGGATGCTGTTCTGCAGGGTGCCACAGAAACACGGTAGATGAAATGTCCATGTCCTATCCCTCCCCTAGGTACTGAGCTTGCTGGTTTGTGTACCAAAAAAAAAAAAAAAAAAAGCAGCCAAAATTTGCCAGTTTGCATAAACTTTCTAGCTCTGCCTAGGGCCAGCTCAACCCAACCCGTTGTGTTGTGTGGTTTTCCCTGAGGGTGCTCAGCTACTGGGGTGACAAGTGTCCTCTCTGGGGTAGGCTGGAGACAGTGGGGAGGGCAGCTGTGGGCTGGGAGCAGCAGAGGGGCCCGTCACGCAGCTTGCAGCTCTTAGGTAACCACATCACAGAGTCCCCATCTCGCATCTGCATAATCCATCACTTTTAAAGACATTTCCTTATATCGGTTAATATAAAATGTTGTTCATTGTGTCAGCCAGCAGGAGGTTTCATAGGTCCTTTAGGCAACTTAAACAGTGATTAATCAAAAAAAGCCTCCACCTTCTTCGTGTTGTTAATGCTGTTGTTAGGTTGCAGGCAGCATAATTTATGGCATTTCCTGATCCTGTTAGCTAGGATGTCTGATTAATTTTGGCTCTGGGATTAAGTCAGCAAAAGAAATTTGACTTCCTCAAGCAAGTGATATATATCATCCACCCGAATGCAGGAGGGACAGAATACTATCTTTCTGCCAAGATTTTTATCGTGTCCTCGACTATAGCCAGAAGGTGGCATTATGTACTCATTTTATTACTGCTGCTGGCTGGGGACTGAATTGATTTTAAAGCCCAGGACATGGTCAGCTTCTTGATCTTGACATGGAAGGGAGAGCACTAACATATGATGCTGGAGACCCTTCCCCTGCTTCCCGACATGGACCACAGTGTGCTAGTTAGCGCATTTCTCATTCTTTTTCCTCCCAGGTAATTCAGAAAATGACATAGCAATGACTTAATTATTAGCCAGGATTTTGCTTTTTACACATTTTTCATTCTTGGTGCTCGGGTGGCTTTTTTGATGCTGCTGTTTCATTTTGTCCTGCTGCTTATATCTTGTCTGTGCTTCTTGGGGCTAGACAGCAAAGTTGGGGAATAATACACTTTTTTCAGTTCTCCCCTGCCTTTCCTTCTGATAGAGAGCTCTTCTTTCATTTTTCTTTTTTCCTTATTATTGAACCTTTTATCAAGCAGGCAAAGAATCTGTTAGTAGCTCAGGGAACTTGTCAGCTGATGAAACAATCTCGTCTAAGTGGGTTTCTATGAGGTAATTTGAGCCACTCTCAAGTACACAGATAACAACATGAATGTCTTCATCTAGTAGCACAGCATTTGGTCTTGTAACGTGGGATCCTTACTCTGGGAGGCCTGGCAATACCCATGCTGCTCTCCATGGGTGCAAACAAGACATGGCAATGCAAAACACCATGCTCCTTTCCCTCTCTGTGCCCATTACCTCCATTCTTTCATTTTGGGTAGCTATGTGCGGTTTATGGACTGAAGAGCTGTTTGCTCCATTTCTGCAGGGTGAAAGGAAAGGGGGAAAGTCATGCAGACCTCAGGCTGCTGCAACACTCCGCCTTTTGATAGAAAGTTCAGGAAGAAATCTCTGTCCCATCTTGGCCCTGCAGGCCATAAGGAAAGGCATTTCCACACCGCAGCTGGAGGTGTGACCGCAGCCTGGACAAACGCAGCAGAGATCTGGGTCTGACACTGTCAGGAGGATGCTATCGAGAGGTGACTGTAACCCTAAGATGCTGCAGTTCATATTCTTGCTCCATTAACTCTGACAACAGACTTCTGAGACCAGAGTTTTCTAAACCGGGCTTATAAATCATGCTGGTAAAAATGCACTGGGATTTACTTGTGCATAGCATGGAGCTCTGCAAATAAAATTAACCCTTTGTGCAAGGACTGCAGCAGATGCTGGGCGCTTAGTGTTAGACTGCTCAAATTTTGTGCCGGGTTTGTGGAAACCCAACAGCTGATACTGCACTCCTTGAGGTTTGGATATTCAGCTTCTCCCCAGCTGGACCTAGACAGCTGAGAGGTCAGAGCTGGTGAGATGAGACCAGCCCCAGCCTGGAAGCTGTTATAGGCACATCGATGCTGGACTATGACTGAACCATCTACTTTGCTTCCCAGCAACTAATGATGCTCAACAGCTTTCAGCCTCGAACTGGGCTTACACCTGCCTGCTCAGTGTGGTGGAGCTTAGTAGTGTTTGTACCCAAAGGTTTACTCTGCCCTTGAAAAGATCTGTTTTCCAGAAGCTACCAAATAGTCTTTAGTCCTTTGTCAAAATATGAGCCTTTAAAAATGGCTCAATTGGTCACACAGAAAGAGACCTGCCTGAAATCATGAATTGTTTCTCAAAACCTTGACCTTAATCTCTGAAAGGATGCTACCTTCTGCATAACTCAGGCAATACTACTAGACATATATAACTTGAAGCCATGCCTGTGCAGGTCTCTGATGTGTACAAGCTTTTTGTAGCACCTACTTGGCAGAGATGCGGCAGCTCTGCAAGAGTGAACCAGGTCACCTCCCGCCTCATGCATCAGCAGCAAAATTGGGAGCTCAGTTCTGGTGGCAGGACCTTTATCAGTGGTGATGAATGGCAGAGGGGATTTTAATCTCTTTGATTAATTTTGCAGGGCTGACAGTTAGAAAGATCACATCTTGACTTCTGTGCCAGGAGGTTTGAGTAAGGGAGTCCTTGGGAGATGTGGGTGGTAACTTTACTTCTGCAATGCCCAAATCTTGAGCTCTCGCAGCTCCTGCATGCTCGAGGGTGGGACGTGGGCATGCAGCTAAGCTGGCAGGCTTGGAGAAACCATGCTTGTGCTGTCAGGCTGGGAAGAGAAACACTGATGGATCTGAAGTCATTGCCTTTGTAAAGGAAATATTGAGGCAAGAGCAGCACATTTTGCTCACAGGAAGAATCTCCTTTGCTTCTGTGGGATGTTTGGTAAAAGAGAAAGGCAGGATGAGTTTGACCTCTTTTGCTAGGTGTTTACTGGTTTGCGAGATGGAGGTTTGTGCCCCAGGGACTGCTGTGGCTGTGCCATGGCTGGGGAGGAGGGAGGCAGACTGCAGCAGCTGGAGGGTGCCACGAGTGCTGTTGTGGGCATGAACCTGGCATGAAGTGGAGCAATGGCTGGACAAAGCCTCAGGGTGAGGGTTTTAAGCAAACATATGTGAGCTTTTCTTTTGCTCCTCACCTCCTCCTTGCTCTTGTGGTTCATGCATTCTCCCTGCCTTTCCCCCCATATCCGCTCCTGAGCATCTCTGTCCTCGGTGACCCAGGTCGCATATATAGGGCATTTCCTTGCTTTTCCTTCTGCCAAAACCAGTTATTCCTCACTTGGCTCATTCTTCTCTCACCTTCATGCTCTCCTCTACAGCCACAATAAGAAGCTGGCTATCTCCTCCTGAGGTATCTACCTACAGTCCGGGTCTGAACATATTTTATTAGGGCAATGCAAATCTAATGCTGCTCCACTGCTCAAGAGAAACTAGTTCCTACCTCCCCTTAGGGCACTGTGATCTTCTTCCTTGTGCTCCAAGGGCATAATATGTGAATAATATGTGATATTTCAGCTATGGCCATGAACTCAACAGATGAAGGAGCCTCCAGTACTTCCACAAATGCAGAATATTTTTCTCCCCTTTATGGCAAAAAAAAAAGTCTTAACTAGGTTACAAACAGTGTAGCATGATGAGCAAAAGGAAGGAATATGCCAATTTTATCCCAGTCCCATGGGATGCTCTGGGCTGCCTATGGGACTTCAGACACTGAGTGATCTTGCACTTCATTTCTTATTAGACTGGGGAGTCCCAGGCACAAATCCTAAAGAGGGCAGCAGAATCAAACCCAGACCTCTTGCCTATGGCCGGCTGAAGCAATGCTAGTGCTGCTAATTGAATGTGCTTTATGTACAAGTGCAGTTCAGTACATACATCCAGAACACGCTGCGTATCATTTGGTGATATACAAACCGACTGGGACAATTTACAATGGTGATTTTTCCACTGACGGCTAAATTAATGCTCTCTATTATAGGCATTTAATCAATGCCAGCTCCCTAAGTCTCTAAACAGGCCACCAAGATAGAAGATTGATTGGTCTGAACGCATCATATATAAAACAGGAATACTTCATAAGAACATAAATGACGTGTTTGTTTCCCAAAGCCACAAAGACAGCTCTGTGGTAAGAAGGAGTGTTGACAGCCTCCTACCGAGACACAGCGAAGGGACGAGACTTGGGTTTATTGTGGGGTTTTTGTCTTAGGCTTTGTTTGTTTTGTTGGTTTTTTTAAGGCAAGAAGACTGAAATGACCTAGAGATGGGGAGGAAGATCCTGCTAGCTCTGCACATGGGCATGGTTATTTGTCTGGAGGGGATCTTGGAGATCCTTGCGCTGTCTGTGTGGCTTATGGAGATGCTGCTCTCGCACTGTGCTTTGTGGCAAAATTAGCAGATCATCATAGAGCTCTGAAATTTGGCTTTGTAGTTACACAGGTGGCCAAAACTCCAAAGATGCCAATCCCCCACCCCATCCCCTTTATTAACGTTATTTCTCTTTTTATTTAGAACAATATAATGATTTGCTGCTTGGATCAGCTGAGAGGCTAAACCTCATTTCCAAGCCATGGACTGGGCACCCAGGGGCTGTTCGTGCAAAGGATTTGCTGGGGCCATGAGAAGCGAGGGTCTCCCTGAGTGTGTGGGTGCTCTTAACTGGGACAAATGCAAAGTAAAATGTATTAACACAACTATCCCTGAACAAGGTATAAACTGGCTCATTTTATCTCATGTGAGCAATGGGTTAAAGTACACAGGGGGTCAGTCTGCATTGCTTCCTGACCTTTGCAAAGTCATTAAGCCAAAGTACTGAGCACTGATTTGATTTTGAAACTGAGATCCATCTTCCTAAATCAATAGGATAAAGTATACCTTTTATTATTATGGCTAAACACACCTCTAGTTGCATAAATAAAAGGGGAACACATAAAGTCATGGTCACTCTGTCAGGATCCTCAACCCAAACTGTCTGTGAAAGCCAGTGAGGCCAGCGAGGCTCAGGCACTTAAACCTTAATCACGCTTAAAACAGGATTTAAGTGTCCATATGCCTCAGAAGTTTATTTCCTTTGGCTTCCTCAGGTCTGTGCGATTGTGATTAGGAAATCAGGCTAACTTCACAGCTGGAAAGATTGTCACCGTATTCCTCCCAACTGGATGGCCCAGAGCCACTCTTGGTTTCTGCTGACGGAAAGCCAGAGAGCTCAATAAATAACCTGGTGTCTTGAAACTTCATTACTTTACACCCACAGAGTATCTTGTATATGCCACTGAAATTAAGGAGGAAATAGGAGTTTGTGGTAGTGTTTCTGAGGTAGCAGGGAATTAGTAGCATTCTTTTAATATATTCTGACTTTGTTCCTGCACTGCTCCTGACTTCAGTCTAGCTTTTTATCCTTTGTCCTGAAATCCTCTGCTTTGTGAGCTGGTTTATCTTCTCAATAAGACACATGAGGGTATCATTTACAGCCCAGTAAATTCATACCTCGCACATTCGGTGGCACATGGCCTTCGGGTTCCCAGTTAACAACACACAAGCGTGACTCGCTGCACTGTAACTCACGCTCTGTCACAGCTCATGGCTTAATTACGAAGCACTAAAAATGTGAAATAACAAAAATAATTACTGTAATAAACTAATGAAATAAAATATGATTTGCTGAAATTAAAAAAAATCTCTGTCCAGGCTGAAAGGTCCAAGCATTAACTTGTGTGTAGGGACTAATTATGGTCTGAGGTACGTGACTGCAATGATGACTTCTGTTGGACTGCTCCGCTTCCAAGATCAGATCTTCATTGTATAGGGAATATGTCCTTACATTTGCATAACATTTCCAACAGATTTACCTGAAACAGGTAACATTTTAATTCACTTGCTTTTTTTTGGCTTTGAAATGCAGGCTTTAAGACATCAGCCACATGCATTTGACTTCTAAAATCAGCATTTAGGCTTCTGAAATCAGCACCTGTTTTTTTCATTGGAGCAACCAAATATGAGGTTTGGTGTCTCTTTTGCATTAATTGGATGTATATTAAATGTCATGAGGACAGCAGTTTTCATTGGCAATACAGTCAGGCAGGGCCAAATTTGCCTTGTTGACAGGAGCTAAGATGTTTGGGGAAACAAAGCCACCATTTGCCAGGGCACTGGCAGTCTCCATCCAAGAGGTGTGTCATGAAGAGGCATAAATTGCATCTGTAACATGCAAATCGTGCCTTTAAAAGCAAACTTAGAAGTGACGGAAGCATCAACCTGTTTGCTAAAGTTGCATTCAGAGCAATATCCCTGTGACTTACCAGTGGTGAACCCAAAATCTAAAGCAGCGTGGGAACAGGCAGCACCACAGAACTGTGCCCTTACCTGGCAAAACACCAAGTGTAGAAATCCCTGTTGCGCACTCATCTGACAGACTTGCTACAACAGTGCTTGGTAATTTTTAATACTGCTTTTCACAGAGATTAAATCTTTTCCTTTAGGATTTTTGTGTTTTAAAGGGTTACACGTGATCCCAATTGTCAGACAGGCCCCAGTTCACCCAGCACAGAAGGAACTTCTGCTTCTCCCTCAGTGTTATCTGGCCATGAAATAGCATTTGGGTATAGCAGCTACTCACTAACCTGTGAAACCAGGAATGAGAATTGTGTTTAATGGGCCTCTTAAGTAATGCATGTACTCAGGATTTCACACGTTTCTGGCATTACTGCTGATTGTGGGCTGCCATGCAGATAACTGCGATTTGCAAAAACGCACAATTGTTATTAGGATTGACTCTTGCTATTATCCGTGTTTGTGTGCCATTTACAGTGAGAGCAGGTTTTAAAATGTAATTAAGGGAAAAGCTTCACAGTTTTTGCCTGCTCTCATTCTTAACCATTGAAGTTAAAATAAGTTCTAGCCACCAAATGTTATACAAGGCCTCAGTATAGGGCTGGACTCATTAGAAAGTGAGTGTTTGGCAGCACTACTGCCCTGGTAAACTCCATTGGCATATCTCTGCTAAACATAGACTGGGGGCAGCAGAATTCAGTCTTCTTCACATGGTCCTGAACCTGGTTTCCATCCCTGCTCACATGATTCCTCTGAGTGCCTGCAACAGTAGGTCTTCACTGCAAAATAAACCCAGCTGTATGTTTGTGCTAAACACCACTGTTCCGTACGGGCCAAGTGGACGCCAGTTCATTAAGCAGAGAGCACAGGCGTGCAGTGGCTCAGTTTCCACCCAGGCTAACTGGGACCCAGTGAAGGGAAAGATTTTATAGTTATTCTACAGTGTTTAGAGCTTTTATGGAGTCTCCACACAGGTCGTGAGTCCTTCCTGTGTTCACTCTGGCAGAGGTATTCAACCTGGACCCTCTCTAAAGCGGCAAATAGAATTAAACCATGAAGTATGAAAAACATGCCTTGGGGACCAAAAGAGCATCCCTGTGTGTCACCTTGTGGGAGGCAGCCCTGGTGCAGCTGTGTCCATCTGTGTGTTGTCAGAGGAGGTGCTGAAGGAGATGTCCAGGTGTAGCTAGCAGCATTTACTCAAATCTACAGATCGTCCTTTAGGGTCATATTAGAGACTAGCGCTTGCCTTTGCACAGATAACAAGAAATTTCAGGTTTAGGATTATCAGATTTTCCAGCTACTCTGCAGAAACAGCTGTCAGCAAATCTGTGACAGCAGATGTTGGGATGTTATTCAGTGTACTGAGTGCTAATCTGCTGCTCTGCCCTCCCCAATTAGACAGTAATTTTTTGCTATTACAGGAGGAAGCTTGGACAAATACTGTTATAAGAATGTGCAGCAAAGTAGTCTGGGTCCTTCCAGAGCAAGGACCCTTAGGCAGGTGCTCACTTTTCCAGTCAATTGACCTTATTTAAAGAGTCCTGTCAAGACAATCATTTCGTGCTTTACTTTCCTGCCACTCCATGGGCACTATCAGGGTGGATTGTCTCAAAAGAGCAGGGAAGAAACCTGTGGGGACAGGGACTGTTTGGATGTGACAGCAAAAGCAACACACTGCCTGAACTGCACTCCGGTAATCTCCAGTGAAGGGCCTGATCCAGCTTGCAGGCAGATTGGTGTAAATTGTGGCATACCTTGCAAATACCATCTCCTTTGTATGTGAGATGTACATTATGCCTTTGGGTATACGTGAAAGGATCCGCCAGCCAATCCACAGGGCTAGCTGCTAATGAAATCCAGACTCATGCTGTCCTTTGACATCCCAGCTGGAGCTTTGGAGACAGCATTTTCTAGTGCTCAGCCCCTAAAGCTCAAACTCAGAAGAAGCATCTAATGTAGTCCAGTTTCATACGCCTCTTTCTCGGCAGCAGTGCTGGTTTAAGCAGATCTCCCAACTCAGTCTTTGAAGCTTAAAAGTTCTGAAGTCCCCAGCTTGGACAGTGTCTTCCCTCTATGATCCGGAAACATGCAGAGCCGGTCTTGCTAAGAGAAACTCGCTGGCTGAACTCTTTCTGTTGATCTTTGCGACTATGTCATGATGTCCCTTTGTTTCTTTGTTAGATGAGTGTAATTCTTGAGTGAATTCGTACATGGACAAATCCAACACATGATTTCTGCATGCTTACCTGTAATCACGTCATTGGACAGTCTGAATTTCAAAGTGTCCTAGAGTTTGTACAGTCTGGCAAAGCTCCTTAGAAATCTCAGATTATTTTTTATCTCTGCAATTTTTGAATAAAATCCAAAACTGGCAGAAAGAAAAATAATTATGCATTTTTACCCAAATTAATGTCCTGTGTTATGGGAAACCCAACCGTTACAGAACTGAGATTACAGATGCGAAATTAGAAGCAAAAATGAGGCTGGTTTCTTGGATTTTCTCTGTCCAATAAAGACTTACAGAAAAACCTGCCTGCCACCTGGCTTGTAATGTCTATGTCTACTTCAGAGCTGGTCATGCAAGACCCCTGCTACAGTGAATGGAAAGAAGGTATTTAAGGCCATGGTTCATCTCATCTATTTTACAATGAGATGAACGATGCCTTGGAAGTGCTTCTGTGCCTGTAGACAGAGTCAAGGTGACTTGCTTAGATACAGAAGTCACGTTGCTGACTTCTTTTGGTAAGAAAAATCCTGCTTGTGGTGATGATGTAACTGGGTTTAGAAAAATACTGTAGAAAACCACAAAACAGAGAAGGAAAGGCTGTATTTATATTGCACCACATTTTGTACTCAGTTATTATTAAAGGCAAATGCACATTTTTAAAAGCGACCCAGGTCTCTCAATAGAATCATCTGTGTGAGCTGACAGGAAAGGTCTACAAAGCAGTATTTCATAACGTCTGGTGAGGATGCTGTGCAAACTCATTGTTTGCCTTGATCTGGAAAGAACTGCCCCTGGAGAGGAAGAGGAGGAAGCAAGATACAATAACTATGGTTTCTGAGAAACTTTGCAAGGAAATGAAACAATAACAGAGTAGAAGATCAACAATTCCAGGTAAACAACATGCCAATATATTGCTTTTACATGTATGGGAATTTTCATCTTTATATTATTAAACTTCCACAGCTAATGCTGTGATTACTGTTCTCCTTCCAAAACAAGTTAAAAATTAGCTGCAGTGTCTGTGGAAGGGATTGATAGGAATTCCCATATTATAGACAAAAAAATAATAATTCCCATGGTGACATTCTGGATAGAAAGTTCATTTCTTTTCAATTTCCATGTGAAAATACACCAACATGTCTTTTTTGTTTCAGCAACACCTGGGATAAGTCTATACCACAGAGCAAGGCTGTTGCTATCCCAAAATGAACTCCTTTGCACATGCTCATCATGGTAATTACTGCACTTTTGCTGACTCTCGCAGTTTTATCCCACATTCACATTTGCATTGATCCAAAAAGCTTTCAACTCCAGTGAAAAAAACCTCTAGTTTCAGCTTCCATCCCCTTCCTTTCTTGTGATTATTGTGACCAAACTGGTGATTTCCTGCTTGGTTTCTAACCTGGTAGAATTTAGGTTTAGAAAAATAGTTTTGCTGAGGCCATAACCAGATGTTGTTCTGCTAAAGCACGGCTGCTCACCGTTTATGGTCCTGACAACCTCCTATTTCAGAGATGGTCATTGAGTCGCAATCCCATCTCTCTTTAACATAAACTGTGAGCCTACAACAAATGACGATCACAACTCAAAAATGCACAGAGCACTCATAACATCACAGCTGGAATTTGTAAATCGGCCATAGGTGGCCCCCAAACTGCCGCAATGTGCTGGTCTGTCTGCCTTCATGGATGCGCTCCCTAACCCTCTCTCTCTCCCTTGACCAAATGCTGGCCAGACAATCACTTCTTTCAGGATCCACAATGCAGTACTTACACTGAGATTAGTTTTATTTCTTTCTGGTAAGGTCACTTGCTGGTCTCTCTTGCACAGAATACAAGATTACCCTGAAGAATAAAATAAAGGAATTAATTGACATTTTAATTAATTATAACTTTTAATTAATATTCACCAGGGTGACAAGTGTTCTGGAATGCAAAACAGGAGTAATTCCTGAGATAGAAAGGGAAAGGCCCTGCAGTTTGTGTTCAGGTTAAATGAAGACCTTGTAGCTGAATATATGATTAAATCAGGTATCTGCTGACTCCATTCAATGCCTGAAACTTTTGCTCATTTTGAAACAGCATGGACAGTTCTTTATTAACAATATCAGGGGCTGTGAGCAGGGCTCAGAGGCAGAGTACACTGAGTAGAAAACATGGTCCATAACATAAACAACTCAATGTCTGAAAACCTTGGTTGATCTCAAGCACCGTACCACAGAGAGAGAGAGGTCAAGGGATGGACATGACAGGTGCCATCTCCTTCTCCTGCCTTCTCCCATGCACTGAAGAAACCCATGTAGGAACACACAGGAGGTCTGCAGCCTGTTGACGGCTCTGCAGGAGCTGAAGGACCCCCCACAGCCACCCACCGCCCATCCTCACTATGATTTACTGAGCAAGGATGTCATGAACTGTTGCGTGGATGAGCTGTATTTCATTTGCATAGTGGGGGTCCCTTGCCTGAATTGCTATAAAAACTGTCCTGTAATTTTCTCCCAGGCATGAACTATAGCTCTTTGACAGGCCTATGAAAGATGGGCTCCTTTTACTCACTGGTGGTAAAGAGGGGGAAGGGGAAATTCTCCCTGTATATGATTCAGTATTCACTTTATGATGCAGTTTATATGTTAGTAATACTCCACTGATTGCAAGGAATAGTTGGTGCTTACAGGCTGTGATCCTGAAGGATGGGGCAGGGCTGTACTACAGGCAGAATCAGGTGTTTGGCAAAAGAAAGAAACCATTGGTTTTTTTCTGAGTTTAAACAACTGTAGCTGTTTGTGGAAAGAGATGAACTAAGAGCGGTGGAGGGTTCCCTGTCCTGCCTTTCCAGCATGAAGATTTGTATCTTCTGCAGAGATAGCTACTAAAACGGAGGAGTGCCAAAAACTATCTTACTGCCAAGAAATAGTTCTTAGTTCATTTGACTTTGCAGTAGATTTGAAAGGATGAAGGTGGAAGAGACTTTGCATCCCTTGGCTGTTCTCTGAAACATAGAAATTTCCCTTCACCAACGGAGGGCATGATCACACAACACAGTCAAGCTGACCCAATGATTGATTTTCACTAAAAAAAGAGCTCTCCCTTCTTCCTCTCTCTTCCTTTCCTCCTCGCCCTCACCTGCACTCCAGCAGCAGCCCTGGTCTGCCAGCCTGAGCCTTGCATGAGCCAATGCAACTTTTTTGCTGGATTAGTTTTCTGCCAGGTTAGTGAGTTCAATCAGTTCAGTAAGAACCACGAAAACCACTCCAGTCACAAAGAGAGAAGCAGAAACACACAGCGGGGAGCAGGGGAAAAAGAAAGCACGGAGGCTGGAGGGACAAGGACTGACCTCTCACAATGCAGTGACCATTAGACTGGCTCAACTATGTGATCCAAAGGTCTTGGAGAATGTTTCACTTCTCAGACAACTTTCTGATAGCTCAACAGTTGGGATACTCCTTTACCAGCTCAGAGGAAGTGTTAGCATCTTGGATAGTGTTTTCATCTATTGCAGGGCCACACAAAAATTAGACCATGATACTGTAATCCTTTCTCAGGCAAAACTCTCCTGGGCTGCAAATGATCTGTTGCAACACCAGAGCAGCCCATGGCAGAGGCTGAACCTGCTCCTTTGGAGATCATTGTTCAGTTATGCTCTTTTATTGATGGTGGTGATAGTTTCCAAGCTGCCCATGACTTGTCCCAATCCTTTGGTGACCTAGAGGTGGTAAGAACCGTTTTTGAAAAGAGTTAGGTCTACACTCATGTGCTTTGGAAGTGGTTTGAAGGAAGCTGGGGACCCTTCTGGGGCCTCTCTGCTGATATTGGTTGTGTGATGTTACCACAGTGGAGGAGGAATAGATGGAGTTGGACTTATCTGTCCATCTGGCAGCTAAGCTGTAGGTTATGCTCTGAGACACAGAAGACTTGTTGACTCCTACACCAGGAGAAAAAGATGAAGCTGAAATCACTCAGGAGGTGAACGGGGGAAACAGTCACCAGACCTGATTTTGTGGCCACTGCAGCACTCCAGAAGTCAAGAAAACCAACTGACTTCAGGATGAAAATACAGATCCCTCTGTGCATCAACTATGCAGAATCAGACCCTAAATAGCAAAGGAATTTACTGCAATCCAATCTTTGCCAATTAAATGTCTTCTGCTTCTAAATTGAAGGAAGCTTCAATGTTAATTTGAAAATATTGCTGGCATTTATCACAGTAATTACTGTAGCCATGTAAAACTCCAGACGCCATAAATAGTGTTGATACTATAGATTAAATGCTCCCAAGGTGCGTATTACTGATGCTACAAAACACACATGCAGACAAGGATATTCTTCTCCAAGCTCAGCATTTGTTGGGCTCATGCAAAACCGTTTGAGCACACAGTTGCCTCATCAGATTTCTGAAAATGACTGATGGTCCTTGTCAAAAGCCATGCATCTTTATCAGTGACTATATTTTGGAGGAGCAAAAGAAGCATACCTGGGCAAACATACTCACAAGCTGTAATATGAAAACATGCTTCATTGCAATTATGTTTTTCAATTAGTAACTTTTAAAGGTGGGAAAAGTTTATCTCAGGGACTTTGAATTTCCATGGTGTTCAGTTTCCAAATTCTCAGTCTCTGAAAATCAGATCTCTTTGATCTCTTAAAGATATTGTGGGTATATAACCCATAAATGAATCATTCCGAATTATTCATCAGCTTAGAAAATGTTCATCTTAATCTACCGCTGTGGACCTCTGCACCCAAAAGCAATGAAAGGTGTCTGTGTTGGTAGGAAAAACCAGAGTCTTTATCAGACACCCTTCCCTAGTATGGACAGGCTTGTGCAGACACATATGAAAAGGTGGACAGGGCAAGCATTTAGGGATGTCAGAAATAAGCTAGAAACTGATAAGATAACAAACTGTGAGGTACTTGAAACCAGAAATTACACATTGGCCAAGTTTACACATGTAAAGTGTGACCATTAGTGTAATCAGCTGATGTCAATATTATCTATAATACGATTGATTATAGGCACACCTGACTGGGAAATATATGCTGCACTTCTGTGAACATTAGTAAAGGGCATTGTTGCCAAAGAAGGTAAAGAGATTTCTCTTTAGATTTGGCTCTGGGTGCTCCCTGCAGACAGCCTGCCCCATCAGCTGGCTGATGGTGCTGATGAAAGGCTCCCTGGGCTTATGCTTTCTGTAGGTTTGCCTGTTTACAGGAGAAGGCTGTATAAAGCCTGCATACAGCAGGAGATAGCTGCACCGTTGGAAGCAGCAATATACATATATAGTGATGTGTATTGCGTAAAATACACATTTATCACTCCATTGCTCTTTATTAATAGGAGGAAAGATACTAAAAAATAACTCAACCCCAAGACACAGAACGGAGATAAAGCTGTTTTATAGCATCTGAAAGCATGTGGAAAATTGTTGCATAGCTGGAACTTATTTGGCACTAGGGAAACTATTTGTTGAGCTGCCAGTAAAACTGTAGAAGAGGAAATACTTCTAAGAAGACACCCAAAGAAGCACCGAGCTTCCTTCCCCTGAAAATCAAGGTCTAATAGAGTACTTGAAATCATTAGGAACACCTGAAAAAATGAGCCCATTTTGTTGCTGGGAATGACTCAGACAGTGGTTGGAAATACAACGTGTTTGTAAGGACCCAATAGCTTCCTACCACCTGGGGAACTGCTCAGAATGTATTTTTTGTGCACAGTGACTGGCATAGCTTGCGCAGAGTTCCCAAAATTCAGCTTGATGGCCTGAAGGGTGAGCTCTGTCTGTAATACCATCGCTCTTGCTCATGTTTAACCCAAGAGGAGATTTCATTGCACGTTAACTTCCATCCAGGAGACGTGGCTGCATGGTCTGGCACAAACTTGGTCAGCTTCTGCAATGCAGTGCTTCAAAAAGCTGTATGGCTAATCTGACTTCTTAAAAGGATACATATTTTGCTGTGGAAAACTGCATCCAATTTGCTTTCATATGGAAGCATTGGCTTAACGTTAATATTTTGTGTCCTTTAGCCACAGTGGCATTGACCTAAATACTCATACAAGTATTTTTGCATATAATATTTCTATAGAAAATATTCAGTGACAGTAAGAAATCACAGGCAGCCAGCACACTAGAAAGTTTATTGTTGTAGGGTTTTTTTTATTTTCACTGAAGCTACACTGGCTTTTTCCAGATGACGAACTGACTTCAGAAACAGAAATAAAACTGTATATTTCTACGATTTAAAACTTTCATTTACTTTATATTGCATTTCACACAAGAGAAAGAAGGGTGGGGGTTTTTTGTTTCCAAAGTGAAATATATCTGTGTACATTTTGCTCTGTTTCCATTTGCTATAACTAAGAGTCTTCTGTGATCATCTTTTGCAGCCAGTATGTTGCTGGTTGTTTAAGAACTTGTGGTCATTATGGAAGATAAATGACAGTCCTTGGAGCCCACGGCTGAAGCACACATTAGTCACTACTAAATGATGTATAAAAAATATTCAGCTTGCAAAAAGATAATGGTGGTTCCTATTTGAAAATGCAGAAAAATGCACATATCTGGAGCACAAAAGTGTCTCATCAATATCTCTGTGGGTACAAAACTAACCTGTCAAGAAAAAAATGTTGAAGAGATGGAGATATTTATGCACTCACAGCACTGATCATAATGATGTAAAGGACTATTAAAGCAAACTTAAAATATTAGATACTGCAAGTATACCACTTAATTGTTTTTTCCATGCAGCCTAGGAATGCTCTAAAAATATTTAATAGGGAATTGTTCATTCCACATCTCTGACCTCCAATGAACCTGCCTTTCCCCATTTCACTGTTATCCATAAATTTAATAGTCATTCCTGGTTTGACCTTTTGCTAATGGCAAAGTCCTTCGCCCCCTCCGATGCTGGAGCTGAAGACTGGGACTCACCGGGAGGGAAGCCCAGAGGACAGAGTCTGTCTTGGTGACTCTGGCATTGCCAGGGCTGTAGCAGCATCCGCAACGCTGATGCTCCCCCGCAACGGGGACCTCATGGCTGCACTCTTCTCTAACCCTCTTCTTCCAGATGATGACTCCCACACAAGACATCACCCCTGCATTACACAGGGGTAATCTCATTGCCCTCTCAGAAGAGGGCAATTCTGCCATTTCCTTGGTGTGGAAATTGGGTGCCATTATCCTGTTTCAGGGCTCCAGCCCCCAGGCTTTGGTTAGCAGCAGATCTTGCCGAGTGAGCCACATCGCAGGACCAGGCTGTTGGTGTACGATGGTTGAAGACCTGCGGCGGAGAAAGCAGCTGCCTGCAAAGAGAGGGGCATCTATTTCTAGCCAGTGGCTCACGTCCTTATGGACCTCTTTTCCTTGCCTTTCATTCCTGGCTCCCTTAGCCTACCTAACGAAGGACCTTTTCTGCATGGCTTGCCGGTAGGGCTGAAGTGACCTAAAGACTGGCAAAGCCAGTCCTACTCCACTCCCTCTACCCTTAGGCTTAGTGCTGTGGCCTTGCCTTCTCCCTTGTGCTAGATCTAGTGCTCTCACTCTTCACTGAGCCAATTTGACTCACTCATCTGGAAGAAAACAAATATAAAGATTTTATATATATACATACACACACACACAAAAAAAAACCCCCAAACCCTGGATTTTTATCTACCTTAATTTTCTTCCCGTTGTGTGCAGTCAGTGAGAGGTCCTCTGAGGACCAGGGCAAGTGAAGGGAAACAGCAGGAGAATGTAAAGGAGAATGGGGGAAAAGTGATGGGGTGGAGACAGCAGGACCACCCTTTCCCAAGGCAGCGAACCATTAAAGCTGCCCAGCTGTGCATTTGAACAGTCATTTAAGTATACAGGTCCAACACAGGGAAACTTAACGTGAAGCTGGGAGAACCAGCAGGAGGGCAGGCAGCAGTTTACTGTTGCTGTAATGAGTAATTTGGTACCCACCTGGAGGGTTGGCACTTAGACCTAGAGGGCAAAATCAATTAATGAGGCTAATTTTAGTTTTCTTTTTCATTAGTAACTACAAATTCAACTGGAAAGGAGAAAAGTAGCAGAGTGACACCTGTTGAATGTTACGGATGCCAAAGAAAGCTACTTGTACTTATTCCCTAACAACACCTAGAGGCAATACAAACTCCTTCATGGAAGGCCTTTCTGCCTGTGCAATGCTCTCTGTCACTCTGTGCAGCTACCGAACGATCTTGTAGATAAATATTCACCTTTAGTTCCTTCCTGGCACTCTTTGCTTTGAAGGGGATGGTATGACACCACAACCGGAAAGGTTATATAGTCCTTCTTTTACAGTAAAAGCCTGTAAGGTGCAAAAGGGAAAACTTGTTCTGTAGATCAGTAAATGGTGTATGTTGGTCAGTCAGATGTTGCCCAGCTGCTCGAAACAGGACCTGGGGTCTTCAGCTGCTCTCAGCTATGCTTGAACAGTCTGTTGAAGCTGTCCTGTTGTAGCAGAGATGACCTTGGCTCTGAGTGCTTTTCTCCATCCTGTAAAGATGCCACGGTTCTTAGCGTATTGAAATTTTGATATTCAGTCCCTTTTTCAACTTCTGTAACCCATGAAAATAGGGAGATATTTTGCAGAAAGGGAAGCCTGGAGAATTTGCCTGTCTTCTGCTAAACCTTGCCCGTGTGGTCTGCACTTAGGGGAGATCAAAGGTTAGTTTAACTCCCTCAGCATAACAGAAAGCTGTTTGGCACTTGTACACCAAAACAACAAATTGAACCTGCCCACCCTCTGACCTGTTCAGCTCTTCTATAATGAAAAGCAGCCAAATTCAGCATGTCGAAACTTTATTATCAGAAATGAGAGAGAAGTCTCTTTAGCAACACTTTATTTACTTCAGAAGTAACCTTGAGCTGTCAGCTGGAGAGGAATACGTTCCCTCTCTGTATCCACTTCACATTTCCCTTGCTTCCAAGGTTCAAATTCGAGGCAGTTTCTGCTGCTGCGGGAAGAACAATAGCATGTTGCTGAGTGCCTGGTTCAGATATTTATAGGTGCACATTTAGAGCCAAAGACTGCGCTGTAGCATTATGTTTTCTAGACACAAAAAAGGGTTACATGTTTTTGGCTAAAATGGTTTTTATTTGAAATGAAGACAGCACCATAAAAAGTACAAAATCAAACTCACCCAGAGGCAGCCTGCTGAGCATTTTTGATAAGAACTCTGCTACAGGAACAATGAGAGCAAAATTGCTGCCTTTCCAGGAGTACGAGAAGGGATTTTAGGAAGTCAGTCCCCCAGTAGGGAAGGTAGTTACCTGACAGCTGCTTATTAGAGCAGGTTGGGAAAGGGTGCTCACTCTCATTCACAATGTTTCTATTCTGAAACAGTGCGCAACCAAAGTCTTTGAAGTTTTCACTGAAAATGGGGAAGGTGAGGGAGATTCTGGAAATGCAAAGCTCTTGTTCATCTCTTCCCTTCCTCTGTCTCCTGGCCAGGGCTTTTACTGCCACGCTGCTGGGGAATCTGGGGTGGAAACCAGCTTCGAGGCTGTCTTGCTTTTCATGAAAGCTTTTTATATTTGTGCCCTGCATCCTAGGGAGCAAGGAAGATATAGATAGATTTAAAACAAAAGGTGAATAGAGGAACAATTAAATAGACCAGAACTCTTTAGCATGGAAAATGAATAACTGATTGATGTCTACCTCCCTGGATTACCTTATGTAAAGCAAACAAACAGTCAAACCCCCCAGATGTGTCAATTGGGAGATATTTTTAATTGAATACATCATTGTGGTTTGAGTAATGTGGTCTCTTCCACAAGCAGTTGACTACGGAGATTAAAAAACTTGCTCAACATAAAGCCCAGCCAACAGAAATCATCACTGAAATTGTTTTAAATATTCCACATGTTGGGGTGAAGTGCAGCTATGTACTGTTATGGAGAAAATAAAAACACACAGTCAGGCAGGATGCTAAGAGAAAGAGAAGTCCAGTAAGTTTTTAAAGCTTCTGGCTATGGCCAATATGATTTTATAAGGCAAATTATCTATTGCACATCTCTACGAGTTGGCCCTTAGCCCTTGAGAGTCCTTTTAGCTTATGTATTTTGCCCTTCTTCCACTTTCTTCCCCTCTAAGGAAGAGAAAAAGTGACCTCTGAAAAGCTTTGTTGAGGAGACAGCACCCAGGATGCTGGAAGACAGTTCTGTGGTGGAGCTGATTTGATGGCCAAGGAAACACTCCAGG
Organism: Pygoscelis adeliae; assembly: GCF_000699105.1. Classification (NCBI taxonomy): domain Eukaryota; kingdom Metazoa; phylum Chordata; class Aves; order Sphenisciformes; family Spheniscidae; genus Pygoscelis; species Pygoscelis adeliae. Next base: position 1,176,330 of record NW_008824031.1, read on the forward strand.
AGGAGATGTTCTACTGGGGTTCCTGGCTCTTGCCAGTCACAATGAACCTCTCTTGGAGGTGCTTGGAAGAGAACAAACTCTCCTCTAAAGGAACAATATGGGACCCTGCCCAAGGTTCACTAAACAGACTGGGAAAAAGACAAAGTTTATGAGCTTAGAAAAATGGTTTAGCCTATGATCATTGGCTGGAAATTAAACTTAAAAGTTTACAAGAGAGACAGTGGCTTTTGGAAAATGATGTCCTGTAAAATGTTAGAAGCTGAGGCTAATTAAAGCTACATCTTCCTTTGGAAATGGGTCATTTGTACATTTGCTCTAGGATTAAAACCAAGGCTCACTTTGGCTTTTGGTGGATATTTGTGAACAGTGATGAATAGCTTATATATTTGTTTTAAAACATCTCCAGGAGTACAGCTTAGAAATGGAAATGGAGAAAAGAAGCAGACTTTACTGGAATAAATAAAACCCTGCAGTCCAATTTGTCATTTGAATAAATTATATTAATTACACAATGTCTTGGAATTTTGTGTGCTAGGTTTTGACAGGGTTGGCCTCCAAATTATATCCTACACTGGAGAAATTATCGCTAGATTGAAGACTCTGAGTCACATCAGCAAAGCAGCACCCCTCGCAACACATTTTTGTTAATAACTTCCGTTGCAAAGTCAAAAAAAAGCAATACAATTGCAGCCTGACAGGGGAAAGAAAGGCAATGCAAACAGCCTCTGCAGCACTCACGCTATCCATGAAGCACAAACCCGATCAGGGAGACAAGAGGTTTTTACCACACCAGATAATTCTTCTCCCGGTGGTCAGGAATTAACAGAACAGCAACCAAATGCAGGGTGTTTTCATTCACTCAGACAGCTTCTCACTCCATGCTCTCGGCTTTCAGGAATCCCATTCCTCCCTGCTTAATTATCCCCCAGCACTGAGCACTGGCTCTTCTGTGGAGTACGTAATCCCACTGCTGTCTGGGCATCTAACACCTCCCTTGCAACGCCTGAGTCACTAGAGGACTGCTTCTTTATAACTAGTTCCTTCTCTTGACTTCTTTCTGAAAAAAATGTTGATAACCTGAAAGCCTGGATCGCTTTAACAAAACAAGAAAGAACATGAGGCTGCTTCAGTTTGAAGTCGCTCTTCTGGTGCACTGGAGGGAGCAGACGGCAATTCATGTGAGGGAGAGCACCCTTGCCCAGGTAGCCCTCAGAGAGCAAATAGAGAGTGAATTAGGGAATCCTAATTGTGAAGCACCTTCAACAAGCCTCTGGGGTGGACCTGTTTTATGCTGCCCCATCTCTGAGACCTTTCCTGCCTCTATACTGGAGGTTTGCAGCAGTGGGGTGATGATGCTGAGGAGCTGGCATATGCTGGGAGACTGACAGCCAGCTCTGCGAGTGGAACTGGCAGCATCCCCCCTGCTCCCGGGTGATGAGAGCGGAGGCCTTGTCATGGGATAATAAAATATTCATGTTTTTCGGAAACATGTATTTCCCTCACACTTGGGCACTGTTCTCAGTGACTGCGGTGCAAATCCCAAATAGCTCCTTTGACATCAGGGTGTGTGTCTGTGTCTGTGTGTGTGAGACTCTGGTTTTACACCAGTGTGAGAGGTATTAGGGAAGCTGACGCCTTCTACCAAAACTGTTTGGAAGCTGTTGGTTCAGGAGGAGCCTGGCATTAAGCAGACTCTAGGGATTGCTATTTATACATATATTTTAAACTGCAGTTGTACTCAGAAAATCTGCTTTAAAAATAGCAATATGCCATTGTATTCCCCTGGTTGCCATATGAGATGCCGTCTGTTTCCAAGGATATGTTTGGGTTTTTTCCTCCCTAACTGCCAGCACTAGAAATTCAATCTCAGGTCTGAGAGCAAACCACATCCTTGTCTTCTCACATATCATCACCAGTAATAAAAACCTGAAGATCAAAGTGTGCCCTTGGTGACACATCTACAACCACTTTATCTGCAAGCGATCAGCCTTTGGTAGGAATCCTGCCAGCACTTCTGTCCTGGGTGCCTGAGAAAGGGCTGAACCCAGATTGCTCTTTGTGTTGTGTCTTCCTCGACCGCAAAAGAAAAACAAAAGTAAACCGATTACTTTTAAAAAGGAATGGATGGGGATGTGATTATGTGTAGTATTACCTCACTGTTACTTGATATAATATTGCATCAATGTTATTAATCTGTCAAGAAGGTGCTGATTTTACCTTTGTCGACAAGATGTGCACTTCAGTGCACCTGGACTGATAAATATCAAACTCCGGTGTTGCTGTTACTGTCTCTGACAAGTCTCTTTTAGGTGCAGGGAGTAGAGGAAACTAACTCTGAAACCTCTAAGCCATGGCTTTAAACCCAAGGGTTTTCCTGGCCCAAAGAGGACATACCCATGCAGAAAACAGGCTATTGCTGACCCCACTTATACGGAGTGCTTAAGCAGCTGATGAGCGTTTGACACATGACATGCTCCAATTTAAGCATTTATTGAAACAGGTCCTATGGGCAGACAGGGCTGCGCTTGCTACACCAGGGGTTGCAGACCGGGCTCGTGGTGCCCTGCAGCTCTGATGTGTGCTTGGAGAGCCATGCAGCTTGAAGGGATGCACCAGCTGCGGTGGCTGCGGGTCCCAGCCCTCATCTTGCGGGCACCAAAGCTGTGCCTAGCCTTGGATGTAAATTTAATCTTGTCGGGAGCTAACGGACTGAGGAATTTGACACACCTTTTCTCCCTCTGTAGATGGAAACCATATGGCTCCTGACTCTCACAATGTTCCTCGATCTGAAGTTGAATGAGCATTAACATATGTTCCCTGGAGTAATTAAAAATGTGATCATAAACATAGTCTGACTCATTGAAGGTAGAATGTGTTACCGGGGACTCACCTCCTGCAGTGGGGCAGGATCTTTGGAGAAAATTAAGGAAATGGGAATTGGAACACGCTTTGGGGGTTGCCAAGCCCATTCCAAGTGTGAGTTAAACTGGAACACTTTAACTCCTTTTTTCATATTCATGCAAGATAGGTTTGATGAGATGCAGGGAAATCTGTTTACACTTTGTCACTATGAAGAAGCTGTGCAGATTGGTTTTGCTGGAGGCAGCTACCAAGAACTGAAGTCTAGCCAGTGCTGAAGAGGAAAGCATCTATCTGTGGTCCCAAATGCAGATAAAAGTGCAGCAGTTTGTGTTCAGCATCAGAAAGGAGAGCACCAGGAAGAATAAAGAAGAATTGTTTTGTGTAAAACACATTAGCTTAAAGCTTTCTCAAGAAAGTTTGAATTAAAATATTTTAGGGTGTTTGAATTAAGACACTTTATGGTGTGGACAGAAGCAGCTGCTGCAGCTCAGCTGGTGTGAGGTAGCTCACTGAGCCAGAGGAACTCAGTTATGTATCCGAGCCCTAAGAAATTCCTATTGCAGAGCTAGAGCTGAATTTGAGGGATGTTCAAGAATTTTCCTGGGAAGTACCTGAGGACTGGATAGCCCTGAAGATAACGAGGCATTCCCTAAGGCTGGAGGAAGAGGTTTTATGCTTCTCTTACAAGAGCTGTATTTCATGGACTCCCTTTACCAGCAATATAGGAAAAGATACAATTTTTCCTTAGGGAAGTTCAAGTATCCCATCCTGGAAAGCTGTGAAAAAGGAAGAAGATTGCTATTTCCCATCTCTCCTGAGAGAAAGAAGTGACTGGGTGTGAAAGCACTTACAGAGGGAGAGCTTTTCAAAGCAAGAAACCTTCAGAGATGCTCCAAAACGAAAAGCTGTGAGAGCTCCCAACAGTGCAATCTGTTTCGGTGAACTGGTGTAACTTGCTTGTTGTGTGCCTTCCTCTTCAAACAGGTGCTTATCTTCATATCTGCTGGGGGCATCTTGCTAATTGTTAAGATCTCCTTTCCCCTGGGATTAGAAATAGGGGTACTCTGCACCAGGGATCATTGCACAACCATGCCCCCATGCTCTGCTGCACCCCATTTGCCTTTATTCTGTCCCCTGCTCCAAGCCTGGAGCCCCATCACTTGCACTTGGGTTGTGCCTGACACATCCTCTCTGTTTCAAAGAACTCTCCCAAAATTAAAAGCAGACTGAAGGCTGACTTTGGGGTTTTGCACTGTTTTTTCTGCTTCTTTTTTTCCTTCTGTCCTGTGGGACAGGATTTTGTGATGTGCTACTGCTTTGCCCTGCCCTTGTGTCCTGGTTTCAGCTGGGATAGAGTTAATTTCCTTCCTAGTAGCTGGTACAGTGCTGTGTGTTGGATTTAGGATGAGAATAATGTTGATAACACACCAATGTTTTAGTTGTTGCTGAGCAGTGTTCACACTAGTCAAGGACTTTTCAGCTTCCCATGCTCTACCGACTGAGAAGGCTGGAGGTGCACAAGGAGCTGGGAGGGGGCACAGCCAGGACAGCTGACCCCAACTGGCCAAAGGGACATTCCATACCATGGGACGTCATGCTCAGTACATAAACTGGGGGAAGCTGGCTGGGGGGGCCGCTGCTCGGGGACTGGCTGGGCATCGGTCGGCGGGTGGCGAGCAATTGCATTGTGCATCACTCGCTTTGTATATTCTTTTATAATTATAATTATAATTATTTTTATTATTACATTATTATTATGATGATTTTATTTCAATTATTAAACTGTTTTTATCTCAACCCATGAGTTTTTCTCACCTGTGCTCTTCCAATTCTCTCCCCCATCCCACCGGGGCGGGGAGGGGGAGTGAGCGAGCGGCTGTGTGGTGCTCAGTTGCTGACTGAGGTTAAACCACGACACCTTGGCACAGAAAGGTGAATCTCGCTGAAAGCCCGTTGCTGGGAGAGTGGCTCCCTGAGGGCTGGCTGGGCTGGGGTGAACCCTATGGCCACGGGATGCAGCACAACCTGTCAGTGCTACCAAAGGAGGAAGGATTTGACATTTTATCCTGTGGACATGAGTGGTATGGCCACTCTTAGAGCCAGGAATAGCAGTGGAGCTAGAAAGGGTAACCCAGGCCACTAGGCAGTGCCTGGGGAATGCAGCTCACCTGCTTCCGGAGAGCAATAAAAACTAATTCCTATCATTTGTGAGAGTCCTGGCCAGCTTGCCCAGGCATATTTGTTCCCTTCCTCCAGCAATATTTATTTTAAAATTGCATTGTGACTGACTCTTCAGTGCTATGGTGGTGCGTCCCATACGTTCAACCTGAAAAGAAGTGAAACCAACCCCTTCCACTGAATTTTTGCCTTCTGTTTTTTTGGGGAGCAAGTTGACAGCAGCCTTGAGATCTTGAAGTTCTGGTAGCCAATAAAAAACACCATAAAAAGAAAAAAAATTGTGTTTTATATCAGAGAATAAATTTTAGGAAACCAAACTGTGAAAGGCTAATCTGAACACCACTGAAATTGGTGGGAAAACTAATAATATCAGGTGTAAAAGGATTTCATCTCAGGAAATAAAATATTGATAAGTGCACAGGGAATTTTCAGGGTTTCAAGATGAAAATTTCCAGTCAATGTTCATGAATATTACCAAACAGATATTCTTTAAGTGATTAAAGGCTTTTCTTGCTTATGATTGGGAAATTCTAGACAAGGTGTGTTGATTTCTCCAAATTAATGATACATTAATGGGAAAAAAAAAGAAAGGAACAAACTCTTAAAACTAGGCTAACATCAGTAAAAAAACCCGCCAAAGTCCGAACATATCCATTTGAATTCGATGTTTGGTCTGGTGATGTCTATTACTTTAAGTTATTTTCTGTATATTTTGGAGAGCAGAGGGGGGTTTTTAAATGGCTTTTCCAGAGAATTTCCCAACATATCATAGGTCAAAAGCCAAACAGAATAAAAGGCAAACTTGATATAAATAATTTACTGCAAATACTTTGCTTAGTGAATGATGAACCAGAATAACAGAACAGATTTAGGTCTTCTCCCCTCTAGGTCATGATATATTCCTGTCTGCAGGTCCTTTCCCATTCTTCACCCATTCATGTCTCCATAAAATGTCTTGAAAAGAAAGTGAGTAATAGCCCAAATCCCGATGTCCAGGCACCGTCAAATGGCTGGAGAAAAAAATGCGACAAATGTAAATGTAAACTCCACACTGCTATGTAATAGTAGGGCATAATTTGCATAAATATTGTTTGCAAAGAGCAATTAGCACTTCATTTACATTCAGTGAAGTAGCAATTTGCACATTTTCAGGAAACAATTTCTTTACCCATATGTGCAAATTTTGTGCACTGCAATTGACACGCTAATAAAAAGATGTTAATAGACCAATTTTTTTTTACTTTATATCACAGTGTGCTGAAATATTGATTCACTCTCCTGAAATATTGATTTGGTGGGCTATTTGTAAAACTAGAAAAATGCAGATTTGAATTTTTAAAACTTGCTTTTAAAAAAAATCAGAATTAATTTCAGATGTCTGCAGTCTTCATGCTTTTTAAGTGGTATTTTAATGGGTATTTTTGTCAGAGAAATATAATAAACATTATTAAAAAACATTAGCAAATTCAGTCTCCTAATCTGCAATAACAATGAGTATATTTGCATATCACAGTATAAAAATAATACAGTCCATTTTCTAGTGTCAATATAGCACTCAATTCTCCATTAAACGTTAATAAAAATATTTCACATTTATATAGCATTTTTTTCAGAATTCAGAAGCTTCCTAATTAAGAGACAAATTTTATACTTATTGGGGGTACAGAGCATTTTCTTAAACAACAAGAATTTACATGGGAGCTGGTCAGGAAAAGAATAGCCTCGTGTCAACCAGCTATTGTCAGTGGACTTTTCTGGCCTTTGCAGCAGAAGAGATTGATGTTAAGTGAATTTTTTAGACCTCCTACAGCACGGTCACGGGCGGTTGTTTTGTTTGTTGCGTTTCCTTCAATATTTTGTCATTTCTACCATGACATGTGTGCTTGGGGAGGGGCAGGGATTGGAGATCCCACAGAAGCTGGGTTGCACTGTGGTTGGTAGCTATTGAAGGAGTGGAGAGAAATCTTTCGGGCAAGATTATTGATTTTTGGAGTGTGGCATTTTTCCATTCTCAATCTCAGTTCCCTGAGAAGGGTTATTTTTGGAGATTGTTAAGTCGCCCATTCTGAAGAGGGGTAGGCATTAGGATATAGCAGCAGAGAAGGATGCAGACAGACGTGAATTCCCCTGCCAAGCAGGCTGGACGCAGTTTGCCTCTGCTCTGCAAGCCACATAACAACGTGTCATAGCTAGTAGGTCCTGCATCTCTTAGCAGGAGACTCTCAAATGAATATGTTAGCTAAATTCGTCCTAGTTATGGCAAGCTCAGAGTACAGACAGAGTCAAATGGGTCTGTCTGTTACTGTCTGTGTAGAAACAGTGTTAGTGGGACATCCAAACACCACAAGACACCTGAAAATCTTGCTCATACTGTGCATTTTAGTAAAAGGCATTATTTGTCAATTGTTGATCAATCACAGGGAAAATTAATACCAAATATGACAAGAAACAGCAAAAACCTCACCAAATCCCCTTTTTACATGCTTATTAAAGTAATTGTTACAATAATGAGCTTGTATTCCCTGTCTTTTCGTCTCTGCCACAAGATAAGGTATCACTATGGTTGCACCCAGGAGTGTGACATTCAGACTATTTTGATGTCTCATTATTGCTGTTGTTGCCTTTATTTATATCCACTCACAGATCTATATTTCATCTCCTATGTCAACTATTCAAAGCTCTGCTTTGATCAATGTAAAATGTGTGTGTCCCTGACACAAGGTGGGACCTCTGTTTGAACGTACAAAGTAGTTAATTTTGAGCTCACATGTGAGTCTCTGATTTGCTAATCATTATTTTACTCTATTTTTATTTTATCATTTCATTCTTTTTTTTTGTTTTGTTTTGATAGCATTCTACAGAACTTTTGAGGTGCTTGGCAATAACGCTGCATAATACAGCTGCATCTCAGCTACGCAGTAACTTCTGGGGACCTCAGGATTTACCCAAGCAGTGGCTGTTTTTCTCCCTGTACAGACCTTTAAGTACAAAGTCCACCACAGCATTTTATAACTGATCCCTGTACATTACAAACAAATAACACCCTAAGGAGAAGGGGAATAAATAGTTGAACCTTCAATGTTTCTAAAGCCTCAGAGGGACTACATTTTGCAAGCACCTCATAACATTACAAGAGAGGCTAATGATAAGACAGCAATAATGACGTGAAACATTTGGGAGTCCTCTGACCTTCAGAAAGACCATAGGTTTATTGTTTTCAAAACCAAACAGATCTATCCGATTTTCTGTCGATTACCTATAACTAAATCCAGTGACAGCAACAGATGCATACTCGACATCCATGCATGAGATAAGCTGGGGCCAGCCAGTGTGTGTTAGCTGGCAGGTACTTTTGGCTTGGACTGAAATATGGAAACCACCTGGTTTGTGCAGTTTCATCTGCTGAGTTGAAAACTGCACCAAGGCAGGAATATGATGATCTGGGGCTCTTTTTTTTATTTATATCCACTTCTTTCTCAGTAGCCTCGACAGACGATGTACCAGGTCAGACCTCCTGCTGGCTGTAATTAGGTTAGTCACCAGTGCCTTCAGCTGAGGAGCTGAGCTGAGGAACATTTGCCTCTATCTCACATATGAGCAATGTGACTAATGAGGCCACAATATACTCCGGAACTATTTGAGGGCCATAATCACCTTATTTCCCTCTACATCTTTGTGTCCTGTGTTTTACTGGGGCTGGCTCTCAGCTTTCACAGCTACCTGCCCAATGTGCATTTTGGTGGTGGGACTTTAGTCAGGTTGACAGAGAATGCCTTTCGGATGGTGAGTGTGGGCTGTGACATGGTTGTGTGGTGGAGAAGCCACAAGACCCTTGTACTTTACCCTTAATCTATGGCTCCAGATTCAGTTGAAGTCCACTTTCCCCCATTACAGCTGCATTGTCCTGTCTACAGGCAGTAGCAAAGCCCTGTCTTAACATTTTGTGTTCTTTTTTGCTTACTGCCTCGTCAGGGATAAACAGTCACTGTGAATTTCCTCCTGTCTCCAGGAATTAAGGATGCGCCTCTCTGTCCTGATTTATTAACTTTTGAGACAGAGTTTAATTTTGCAAACCATGTCTCTCCTCAGTCTTTGCATTTATTTTTGGCAGGAGCAGTTGCCTGCAGCACAAGCACTGAAGACTAGCTCAGTGTTAATAGTTGTCAGGGAAAATGAAGAGGCTATTTCTCACATCAGACTTTCACCCTGCGTGACAAATGCTAGTTTGAGCAGATTAAAAATCAATGCATGGTACAATATGTCACACATAAAGCAACTACATGTTATTAATCGGCATGCTAGCCATTAGCTGCTCTTAGTATACGTCTATGTGAGTGGAACAGAAATGGGTGAAGACAGGTGGGTCGGAACCTCCTCTGGTATAAAGTAGTGCAGCAGCATTGGAACTAACTGAGATATACTGGTTTGTAGCACCCAGTTACTTGGACAAGGGTTTGAGATGCTTTTTTTTTCTAAAATGTGATTCAACATACATTTAATTAGAATGAACAGCAGAGATACTCTGTGATATGTCTCCCCCTGCAACCTAAAGCATTTTTTTTAACTCATTTAAAACCATGATGTGATTTACAGAGGGATTTTTTTTTCTGCTTTTCAGCTGTCTTTGTGGTGGATCCTTGATTACTGACCTCGAGAATTTCTGAGGAAAATGACTCCATCTTAAGATACAAATTAGTTAGTGGCTGCACATAAAAATGGTTTTACAAAGAAAACCAAAAGCAGCAAAGGCTGGAATTCTTCTTCAAAGTCATATTAGGGCTGGGAAACGTTTGCATGATCTTCAGGAAAAAAACCCTGAACATCACTTTCAAAAAGCTCGGAGTCGGAGCAGCAGCGCCGCGAGTGCTGGGCACCCCCTACACCAGGCTCTGGGCGCCAGACTCACTTCTGCAAAGTGTCAATCACCAGTAAAGGCCTGAGGATGAAACAGTTCAGAGGTCTTCCCCAAAATTGCTGCTAGATTTCTGCATGTCGTAAGAATTACCCCTGTTAAACACACCTTCCTGCAAGAGGTAGAAACAGAGAAGGGGACGTGGACAACACAAGGGACTTCGCTGCTGTGTGGCAGGTGAGGCCACAGCCTCGCCTGCCAGTTCTGCTCGGTGCCTCTCATGCTACCGAGCAGGCAGTGGCATTAGAAGGAGGCACAGGATAGCCATTTTATCAAGGGAAATAGTGCCTCCCAGTAATTGTCCAGGTAGAAAAAAGCAGTTGAAATAGAGCAGAACACTGCAACAAACTTTGTTATCTGCACGCAAGGGGCTTTCAGATGCTGAATGTCTGGAAGTACAGAAAGCACAGGCTCTGAAGTGCAGAGTTTTGAGCAGATCCAGCACTCTTCAGATGGACAAGACCTCAGTGACTGCTTGACTTCTGCATCTGGTGATATTGCAGTCTTTGGCAGTCACAGGTTAAGCTGCAGATGTAAGATATTGAGGTAATATATAATGACCCCATTTAATCTAAAGCGGGGCAGAGTTACATTTATCCTCAGGCTGGGTTTTGATTGCTCGGACTCTGTGGCTTCCTAGTTCGCTGATCTCTCTTCTGTCGTCTTTCCCCCCCCCTTTTCATTCCTTTTATTCTTTTAAGCAGTCTCCAACTCTCCCATGCCTTTCTGGCATCTTTTTAGTGCCAGAAGAAAGTATACATTCACTCCTGAAGCTTTTTTTTTTATGCACTCTTCACCTGTGCAGAACCGGGGATCAGAGCCTTGTTAGTTTGTCCTACCCTTGTCATTACCTCTGTCCCCTTAAAAGGGGACAGGAGAGGAAGGTGAGCAAATAATGTGCCATTTTGGGACTGTGTCCCTGCTAGTTGTTACAGCTCTAACAGGCTGTAAGGTGCTGTGTGGAGTCTGACATGCACTAGTCACACATGCTCTGAAAAGCTCAAGCTTTTTTTTTTTAATTTATATTTTAGCCACAGCCTGGCCTTGTTCAGTTCAGAATGTGAATAGGTTTGAATATGTTTGTTTTTCTTTGAGTATCAAAATACAGAGGTTATTGTATCTGGACACATTAATGACATTCAGTTGCTTCCCGATAACTGCTCCATTAATGTCTGTCAGCATGGCACCTTCTCTGCCCATAACCTCCTCATAGACAAGACAGTTTTCCTAGCAGAATGGAGATACTTTAAAAAAAATGCTTGCACAAAAAAAAAAAGGCAAAATGTCAAGATGTTCCCAGATGAGATGTCCTGAGAGATTCATGACACAGTAGTAGCTGTGAAGAAATGCAGATGTGACAGGTGGCTGACAGCTAGGTACTTTGTTTATAATCCCTCTGAACTAGTGGCAGACACCTTCCTGAAGATAACGATTACCATGAGAAGCCTCTCCCAAAAAGTGGTACTTTCAGTAACTACCATAAGATGATATGTGGGATGCCTGGATCCTTTCTTTTAGTTTCGGAGGACAAATACCATAGGCCAAGACTTGTGGAATAATAATAATGGATTGATATAACAATAAAACAGACCAGAGAGTCTGAATAAAATAGACTCCAGAGCCTGGAGCTGGTTTGCTGCATTAAATGGGCAAACTGCGTTTGCTAAACCATTTGGTAAAATGGGCTGAGGCAGCCGTTTGAGCTCAAGTAAACCAGGGAAAAGTTGCCTTTGGGTGACTGAAGGGCTGGCTCAAAAGCATCCATTTGGACTGGTTTTCTCTGTCTAGAATACAGACATATTGCTCCTTGGGCATCCTTCTGCAGAGATACCACTGTGACTCTGTGCCTCCTCTCCAGAAATAAACAGCACGTTACAGGTATCAAGATGGTAGCCACCTTCTAGACATGTAGCCATTATTTTTCTTGAACCACAGAAATGATATATCCAAGGTAAAATAAATATATAAATAAATAAATTTTCTCACAAAAATATTTTTACCTGAATAATTAATTCCTCAGCAAATTTTCCATAATAAAACATGTCCTAATGAGCTATCAGGAGGAGAGGAAATTCATCACTTACCTCACAAATATCAACTTGAGAGCACTGCTCATGTCAGATGGTGTAATTAATGACTTGAGAGGGAGTGTGGAGCGGCACAGCCAAAACTACAGTCTCCATCAGTCATTCCACATCAGTCCAACGCATACAGCGTTACTTGATCTACAGAGGATTAGCCAGGCGACTAGAAGGAGATATGGGGCTGAAGGGAATACAGGCAAATATGGTACATCTGACCTTGATTTATCCAGGTTGGTTTGCTGCTTATCACTGAGGTGGCAATGGCAGTTGATCCTGCAGCCTGTTTTGGTTTTTTGTGACTTTTTTTCAGACAAATAGAATTTACAAACTTTGGACTTCACCCTCCCTGATGCTGAGCAAGTCATCTTCAATCCCATGTCAGCACACAGTCTCCTTGGGGTTTCTTCCCTACAGGAAATGTGAGTTCAATTCCTGTGCAGAAAGCCCAGGTGGGTGCCCTGCAGCAGGCAAGCTCCTTCTGAGCTGTGGGTAGGAGGTCTGGGATGTTGTGTTCAAGATGCTGTTGATCATGGTGGGGCTGCAGTAGGAAGACATCTGTGCTGTGCTCCTTGTGCTGGCACCACCAGAGCTGGGGGAATGTGCAGCCTCCTTTCGTCACATGTCCATCTCTTCTTTCTGTCCTGGGTAATTGCAGGCACTACCCCACTGGCTTCCTCCACAGTGTGAAAGGGACCAAACACTGACCACATGTCTGCTCCAGTGGTAAACCCCTCTTAAAGACGTTTATAGGAGCCAAGGTATGGGGGGATGCTTTGGAGGAACAGCTCTCCCTACTTGGATGGCAAAGCTGAGACAGCAGGCTAGTAATGTCAGCTGTTGTAACGAGAACCTGAAATGGCCATAGTGGGTCAGACCAAAGGACCATCTTGCCTGGGATCCCATCTCCAAGGTCAGCGGCACCACTACGTAGCAGATACTTGGTTTAGGGAAGAACAGAGGATTCTGGAAAATGCAGAGTGATCATGTTGTGGCTCTACTTTCTCAGCAACTTGCTGCTCAGGGACTTCCCGAGCTGAAGGTTACTTCCCCAGCTCCATGTTTAGCAGCCCTTGATGGGCTTTTTCCCACTAGTTTCTCTAATCTCTTTTTGAACGGGTATTTATTTTTGGCCTCTGCAGTGTCCTGTGATGAGTGCCACCGAATAATTATGTGCTGTGTGAAACGTGCATCTTTTCTTCTCTTTTAAAATTTCTGCCTGACCTGTATATTTGATGTCCTCTATTCCCTGTGATATGAGAAAGAATGAATGATCATTCACCTTGCCTTGAGCCTTTCTCCCCCAGTTTCACCATTTTAAGGAAACTAAGCCTATTTAAGTTTTCATTGTAAAGCACCATCAGATTTACTCCACTAAAACAGCTGTATATTTCAGAGACCAAGTTCCAGCCCAGCGTAATTTTTTTTTTTTTAGGATTTACATGCGAGAAGAGTATGAGAAATCCAGACAGCTGCCAAATGAGTGACAGCTGACAGGTTTGATTTCTAGCTCTTTGCTCACTCCAGTGTGTGGTCGCTCCATCCGACCAAGTACTGTGCTTCAGTAGCTGTCAAACTCCTAAGTGCAGCTGTTTTACATGTCTGTTAACATTTGCAAATGCCTAACTGTATTTTCTGAAACTCTCTGATAAATGCTCTCTTGAGTTTGTTCATCAGCAAAGACAACTTTATGTGCTCTACAAGTGACCCTCACGTTTCACCTCTGCAATAACGCTCCTGCGACAGAGCTCTGTGGTTGCTGGTGGTAAGACCTGAGCATTGGGCTCGCCCAAGGCAAAGAGCCCTTGGCATCTGCTGGTCCCTTCTGTGGGCTCCAGTGTAAGCAATAACTGAGCTTTTATGTTGGTGTTGACCTTCGAAGTTAACTTCAGAAAATATTATCTGGCAAATCTGATGTGTCAGGTTTCAAAGAAAAGAGTTTTCCAGCTCAGTCCAGGTCTGATTTCCTTCCAGATAAAGGACAAAACCCTTTGGGAACCCAGCACTTGGAAGCAAACTTAAGAGCAATAAACTTTCTTCCTTACTACCAGACTGAAATATCAGCAAAATCTTTTCCATTAGGAGTGCACGTCTATCCCCACAGGGTCAGGTCAGTGCTCTATAACTCATCTTGCAAAATTGAAATACAATTTTTGATGATCAGAGTTGGGTAAGGATCAGAAAAATGGCCTGACACATTTCACATATACTGACAAATTTTTTTATTCAAGAAGCAGGATCTGCACAAAAAATACTTTCCTTCTATGGATAGAGCAAGATTTCAAGATAATATGCATTACAAATGATTTACAAGTAAGCTGAATTAATATATTCTCCGAGAATCCCCACAGTGCCTGTCTCAGGACTGCATGTGTAACCTCTTAACAGCATCGAAAAATAATTGTTTTGTTGCCCAATGGAAACAGAAGCCTGAAATCCCATGTGCAGTATATTCTGGGTCCCAGTCCCTCATCTGCTCCTCTAAACACTACCTGGGAAGTGGCACAGTGCCTAAAATGAGCGGAAACAACCCTGGGATTAAGAAGTGATCCGAGACCTGCAGTTGATCTCAGACTGCATATGGCTAGGAAATTGGATTAGGAAATGGCTTTACCTGGAACTGGAGATGAATTGCGGTGTCTTGTGTTAGAAAGAGGATTCATGTTTAGATGGAAAAATGAAATTGGGATTGAGGGGAAACTCTAACTTGGGGTTTATTTACCCCCCTCTCTCTGATGCTTTTTGCTTTCTTGCATCCTGGCCATGCAGTTTTGGGCCCTACAGCTGAGGGGATGCTCTGACGTCTTTCCAAGGGTGGTGCGAGGCAGGGGGCTGGTCCCTGGCAGTGCAGAGCAGGGTGGATGCTCACCCCTGGGAATCAAGTGAGCGGTGACTGTCCCTGCCATGTACGTACCGTTGCTGTGCTGATCCGTTCGCAGCTCGATGTCCAGCTGGAGCTTAGGGTTATTTTCTTTCCCCCCTACTCTTTCTGCCAGCCAGAGGACAATGCAGATGATCCCAAACCTGCGCAGCCCCTGACACCAAAGCTCAAGAAAAGTTATTCCACTTGTGGTGAACCCTTGCTGCCACTTGCAATATCTTGTTGCAGGGGGTGACCAGCTGGGCTAGGAACAAAACCACTCGGTCTGCAGATCCCAGGGTAGCTGTGCACCCTGTCCCTTATTGCCACCATCTGAGGTTGGTGGCCAGATTTTTAGAAACTGGGGCCAAAACTTGCTGGGATCCAGCAGCCAGGATGAAGCTGGGTTGGTTGTTTTTTGGTTGTTTTTTTTTTGGTTTTTTTTTTTTTTTTTTTTTTTGTGGGGGAGGGGTATGTGTCACGGCCACCAACACAGGTGACATCAGTGTCCTATGTCATTAGGGGGATACCCCACTGAGAGCCGGTGGTACCCAGCCCTGCCTGTGAGGCACGGACTGATTTAACCCCCTGGGCACCAGGGTGTATCAGTGGCCAGATTTTCCCGAAGAAGAAGGATCCCCCACAACAGCTCTTCCTCTCCGCTCCCCCCGCAAGCCCTGAAGCCATCAGCAGGGGCAGCTCGGGCCGCAGGAGAGGCAGCAGCCGCGGGCATTGCATTGCATTGCATTGCACTGCGCATCCTCCCTCCCCACCCCCTACTGCTGCAGGTTTCCTCCCTTCATCCTTCCATCCTCCCCCCGCTGCCGCCCCACATCCCTCCCTCCTGCATCCCTCCCTCCTGCATCCCTCCCTTCTGTATCCTTCCCTCCTCCATCCCTCCTTCCTGCATCCCTCCCTCCTCCATCCCTCCCTCCTTCCCTCCCTCTGCCTGCGCAGAGCCGCGGACATGGCGCTCAGCAATTTCCTCTTTGCTCAGTGCATCTGCTACTTCCTGGCCTTCCTCTTCAGCTTCATCGTGGTGGTGCCGCTCTCTGAGAATGGCAACGACTTCCACGGCCGGTGCTTGCTCTTCACCGAGGGCATGTGGCTCAACGCCAACCTGACGGTGGAGAGGCAGCTCTTCACCGTGCAGGAGTGGGGGCCCGAGGCCGCCTGCCGCTTCAGCATCTTCACCGGGCTCCTCTCCCTGCTGCTGGCCACAGTGCAGGCCTGGAGGACCCTCTTCTTCCTCTGCAAAGGGCATGAGGAGTAAGTACCCCTGGGGAGGGCAGGGGGTGCCCATCCCTCCAGCAGGCTGGGGCAAGTGGGAGCAGCCTGGGGGCGAAGCCCTGGGCTTCGCACCATCCAGAT
>NW_008824031.1:1192681-1238966 GCF_000699105.1 Pygoscelis adeliae
CCGCTATGCGCCTGCTGCCCTTTGGCAGTCTGGAAGTAGTATCTGGCCAGCTCTGCTGTAGTGGGCATGGAGGGTGCTGGGGGCTGCAGGGCGATGCTGGAGGCTGGGGCTCGCAGGTGCCTCCTGACCATGGTCCCACTACATGTCCCTGCAAAGGGGTGCCTTCCCCAGACGTACACCGGGTATGTCAAAAACCTTGAAACAACATGGTTGTGTGTGGGAGGGGGCAGAAGGGAGCGGCTGGTGGTCCCCCTCTATTTTTATCCTGCTTTTGTGGTGGACATGGCAACTATTGCAGAGAACAACTATTGCCTGGTTACGACATGAGAGCAATGCTGAGCACTCCCTGCAGCAGCCGCAGGGCTGCACTGACAGCCGGTTACTGTGCTCAGACAAACCAAGGGGCATCAGAGCCCAGCAGGAACAGCGAGAGGCTTGGTGGTCCAGGCAGCAGCTCCGGAGTGCTGTGCTCTGTGCTTGCCTGTTTGGTGGCCTGTCCTGCCACCTTGGGTAGAGCCCCTGGCACAGGTAACTCAGCCTGCAGATGCTAAGGGACCAGGGCCCTCCAAGCACCCACCTGCACAGAGGTGGGAAGGCAGGAGCATGCATGGGTGGCTGGCTAGACTAGGAAAGCCATTTTCCCATGGTTTAGGGACCATGCCAAGGGTAAATCACTTATTTCCAGGTCTATTTGGACTGGAGGTTTCTTGGGTCAGTGGCTGTTACGCACGTTTGGGCTTGTACAACACCCTGATGTTGGTAATATTGGGGACTGGATAGCAGTGTTGTCTCCCTGGCTCTTTCCAACCACTCTCAAGCTGCCTAATACTAAAATATGCTCAAGTAATAGCAAGTATAGACTAGAAACTTATTTCTATATTAAAACTTACCTTACAAGATCTAAATATAACGATGGACTTGATACATTTGAATTCAGCTTCCTCAGGTGATCATATGCCTATAGAGGATTAGTTGAATCCAGATGCTTTTTTTTCAGTTTTGCCGTTCAGAACTAGTTAATTTTTGGAAGAAATCAGCAGTAAAACCCTTGTAATAATGAAATTTGGATCAGATGTTTGGCCTGCTTCTAAACGTGGCTATTTAGTTTAAAACCTTTCGGCAGGCCCCTGAAAATTGTCCCTTTAGGATCACTGCTGCCGGGCCAGCCCTGGAGCAAATTGGCCTGAGGCAATCAGGGATAGCACCCTATGCATCCTAGCAAGGTGGCCAGCCTTCATGTGCAATGGCTTTAAATGATTGCTGTCAGATAGTTAGGACTGCTAAAAATCCTTCTTAAAACGGCCTCAGCACCCCTTGCCTCAGGGACAGACTGAGCTCAAGTTGCCTGCAGGAGTAGGAAAAGCAAGTGCTGGCTGCCAGCCATGCTCTGGGCCCGGGACTATTCAGCTCAGCTGAAAGGTAGAGGTACAACTCAGATACTTCACTGCTAGGATTGCAAAGCGACTTCTACTTTGAGTGTAAGCATTTATCATTACAGGGCATTCACTCAATCTAGAATATATAGCTTGAAATTCTGACATAAGGAGAAAAATAGGTGAGGTAGAGAGCTGAATTGCCAGAGTTCTCTACCAGGATGCCCTGGCCTTAGGATTCTCCAGCACACGGTGATGGTTACTGATTACCTGGTGCAAATCAAGTGCCATGCTGAGCCCTGCTTTGTCAGTGGAAAGTCAGATTCTGGACCTTGGCACCTCTTATGCTGCAGGGTAGGAAGTAGAGGGAGGACTAGAGGTCCTGGGCTGGCGATGATCCACTGAATAATCCTGGTAACAGTTCTTTTTCTAGAGCTGTTAACTAATTCTGGTGTCAAGGCTGTTTTTATTCAGTGGGCAGTTCAAGTCTTTTCTGCCTCTCAGGCCAGCATACCATGCTAAGGTGCACACAGTGGATATGGCTTTAGCAACACTCGGGATGAAATCCAGGCTAGGTGTGAAAATCAGGGCAGGGGCAGTGGACATGCAAAACCATGGTGTGCTCATACCAGCTCCCTCTGCCATATGGGTGACCCTGGCACTCGGTGGAGGTGAGCTGATCTAGTCTGCCAAATCCAGTGAAGCCAAAGGACAAGAGTAGGATTCATCTCAGTGTTCACCTAGAAGTCAGGTGTCCTGGTATTCAGCTCCCACTACAGTGTGTAAGGGCACTTCTGGAAGGTGGTTTATTTCACTTCTTTTCTATCAGAGTTGGGATGGGATGACTGTCACTTTGGACAGAACCTAGGCAGACCCTCTAAAGCCACGTCAACCCAGGAACAGACATGCTAACCCCACTGGTAATTGTTTCCTCATCTCATTTTAAAGAAGTCCTCCTGAGGTCGCATATGTATCACCATGTATAACCTGTAGAAATTAGGATTGTCCAGCCCAGAACCTTCCCAGGATTCAAAGACTGACTCAAAAAGCCTCTTGGCTTTTCATTTAATGAACCACCAGGGAAAAGAAATGACTGTTTGTTTTGTTCTCTGAGGTGAGTAGAGTCCTATGCCCAGCATAATGAGAGTGGCACTGGTGGGAAATTTGTCGTGTTCATCCTTGTCACCAAACCTGAATAGGATGACCTGCCTCCTGGAGTTGCCAGTCTTCCTCCAACCTAGAGTAGATGTCCAGTTTTTAGATAATGAGGCTTTCCAAGTGCCACCTAGAGCAGTTTCAAGTAGAGAAGGGCTTGGTCAGAAAAGGAATAGAAAGTTTTCACTAGCTAGAATTAAGGGGGGGAGTTAAGCAATGAGGTTGGAAAATTAGTGGACAGTTCCCTGACCTTATGGGGCCACTGTAAGCATCCCACCCTCTACCACTCCAGACACAGCACGTGCCTAGGGCTGGCCCTGTTTGGGCAGACTTAACGGAGCTAAGGTAAATTGACATTCAGCTGGCAGAAATAACATACTGACACCAAAGCCAGAGAAGTCCCAGGAGAAGCTGGCCTGCTCTGCAAATTGCCCATAAAACTGAGATTCGTGTCCTATGATGGCAGTGCCTTGTGTTACATTGCTTAAAATGATTATAGCTATCAGTACTGTGTTGTTTTATTTTTAGTTTCCCTCTCCTAGGCAATTTTTGACCCAATGATCACTTTAGTAATGAAATAATTTTAGCTCCAGTTACTATATAATTTGAGCTAATGACATTTATTTTAACAATGGTGATTTTCATCATTACAGCTAATGAAAGACATGCTGTGTATGAACAATCACCACTTAGTATTTATGATTTAAAGCACCATCCTCCTATGGTGAAGAAAAAAAAATCAAAATCAAAAGCATTTACAAATGAAGATAATGTGACTCAGAACCATAATCCATAGTTTTTCAATGTATTAGGTGTTCTTAATTAAAGCAGATGTGTTTCAAATGGAAACTGATATCTTTGTGCCCAGTGTATGCTGCTTAGAGAGACTGCTGATGTTGTGTTTCAGCTGTTTATGAGTTACATTTTTCTTCCCTTTTATTACAGCTCTTTCTTTTATGCCTTCCTGAATCTGCTGATCAGCGCCTTTGTGGTGTTTATCACATTTATTGCTAGCACTATAGTGAGTGTAGGATTTAACATGTGGTGTGATGCAATTACCGAAAAAGGAAGCATGCCAAATAGGTTAGTATTGAAGAATACATTTTCTTCCTCTTTTTTTTGTATATGCGCAAATGAACAGTGGTGTTACAAACTGTAGTTATTACATGCAAGGTGAGAAAGGGGAGAAGGTGTCTGTAATGTGGAAATCCAGATTTTTTTCATCTGGAACAAAAAGAGCAAATAAAACTTTTTTTGCTTTTAGTTCCCCACAAAGAAAAGTACAGTTGCCGTGGTGTTTTATGGTCTCTTTAAGAGTCATGATCATAAGCAAAGGAAATCCATTAGGTTAAAAAAAATTATTTCCAAAGGATAGCTAAGTTTGGAAATGTTGTAACAGTGTGGGGGGGTATGGTCTTGTGAGCAGGGCAGGGACTGGGAGTCAGGGCTCCTGGCTTGCTCTCCTGGCTCTACCACTGACCCACCATATGACAGCAGGCAAGTCACTCATCCTGCCTGTGCCACAACACACCATCATCCAAAAATTGGTATAAAGATGCTAGCTTCATAGTGGTGCTGTGGATGCCCTGAGAGCTGCAGAATGGAAAGTACTTTGTAAGTAGAAAGTACAGATGGTTGATACTTTCTTACAGTGCACAAAATGTACAGCTCCTAAAATGGTCTACGGTATCCCATGATGCTTATGCTCCTTATAGGAAACATGATAAGTTGAGGTAGATTTTTTCCTATCAAACAAATAACAATGAAGAGAGAGAAAAAGGTGACATTTTATGTCATATGATATTGAATAAACATACTATTTAAAGCATACATTTATGTTTCACATTGTCATATGTTGTAAAATGCCACAGTAAATGTTCTGTTTAGGGCTGCAACGATTAATCGAATTATTTGAATATTCGGTTAAAAATTCAATTACAAAAAACGCCTAATCGAATATTCGGATAAGAACCCAAGATGACTGACAGCACTGAAAAGGAGAGAGAAGAGGCTGCAGAAATCAACCAAGAGATAGAAAGACAACCTCAAAATCCTGGGATTTTTTTCACACCAGTAAAAGTCCAAGTTATTTGTAAAATCTGTAGGCAGCCTCTATCTTACCATCAGAGTACCGTCTCCTTGCTGGAGCATCCGAAACAAACACACCCACACAATCCCTTCTTCTAAGGCTTTTCCTGATGAAGTCAAAAGGTAACGGAGGCTCATACATTTTGTTTCATTGAGGGGTGAAGCAATCAAGCTGGGGTGATGCCAGATGTGCGTATGTGGGAGGCTTGGGGGTAGCGGGAGAAGAGGGTTTTAAGTATATTATTGTCATAATAACTATTATAGTTCCACTTACAGAAGATTGGTGTTATCACTTACATAATTATACTTTTTTTTTTAAAGAAAGTAATTACATGCCTCTTTTAGGCTAGCTTTAGAGAAGATTGGCAAGCAACCTGGCTACTGTAATAACTTGAATATCTTTTGGTAGAACATGCTGTTGTGACTGTTTGAAACACATGTAAGATGTTGCTTCATGTTATGTTTGGTATCTCTGAAATAATTTTCTTTTTTCCCCTCCAAATGCTTTCCTTGGGTAGCTGTGAGGAATTACAGGATATAGATCTTGAACTGAACTTAGAAAACTCTGCTTTCTACGACCAGTTTGCTATTGCACAGGTAGGTCAGACTAGGTCATGGTTCTATCATCTCAGTTCATTTGCCATTTGCTCATTGATCTGGGATTGCTGGAGCTGAACTACCATTCCTCTGAAATCAATGGGAACGTTTCCACTGACTTCAGCAAGTGCTGAATCAGAATGATAGCGATGGACACATTTGCACTTTAAAATCAAAACAGATAGTTTTTAATGCAGACATGTCAAAACCTGACTCTACCACTGATCATGTTACTCATGATGGAAAATTTATTGTTTCTCCAAAGAATGAGCTCTGCAAAAGTTGCAATTGCTGTTCAGACTAATGTCTGACCTGCACCAGATCATGGGGCTATTAGATTTGCCTTCCATGAATTTGTCTGAGATCCTCTGAGCCCTTATAAATATCAGACCATTGCAAATAGTTAAAGATTACTGTTATTTAGATAGGGTTGTTTTCTGATGAATCTTTGAGAATTAGACCTCTAAGGCTGTCAGATCTTTCTATTGAATACACTAGCTCTAAGTCAACAATCAGTCAGTGAACACTGGGACTTGAGCAATTGCTTATGTGAGCACATACTAGTTCTGCAAGGAGGATAACCCCATCCATGCAGGGCTGCATCCATACACATGCTGCTTATGTTGTCCCACATAGGAAGAGACATTAGCTTGGCTGGGGCACTCCTTGAAGGTAGCTGTGCCTCTTAGGCACAAGCTAGTTTCCCGCCTTTGTTGCCAGCACTGACATCTAGACACCCAGCTCAGACATATCTGCGTGTAGGACAGAAATATGCCATAAAAGTGACCCCTTTATATGATGCTAGCCAAAGGCCAGGCTGTATTTTGTAGCAGATTTTGCCATTAGCTCGTAATCTGGCAGCTAATGGGAGGGTAGCAGAAGTAAGCCTGTTATCTGTCTGTAGCTTTGAGTTCACGGGAACACTAAATGTCCATGTCTACCCTTGTGAGCTTCCAATTCTTTAGATATGGTCATATAAAGCCAAATTCGTATCTCTTATTTCCAAGGTTTGTAGAGTAACTCAAAAATATTCTTTACTCGTGAACTGAGAGAATTGTAAGTATGGGCAGAAATACTTAAGAGAATTTCCAAAGTGCATAAGATATATAGGAACATAAACTGCCTTTAAAAAATAGTAGCCCTTGCTTATCTAAATTGGCTATTAGAGTAAACAGCTGTATTACTGTCTGGAAGTGTTTAAATGGTTGTATTTTTTTAATTAAAAATGCAGCATGTCAAAACTAAAATACAGGGATTCAATTAATGTTTCTTTGCTAAAGGCATCATAGAATTAAAATGGAATTTCTACTGGAAAGCGTTATTACAGATGAGCCTCCTCTGAGGCAGGGAGGCCAACATTCAAGTACCTGTACTGATCACAGTGTAATTATTTCTACGAAGTTAAGCAAGAGAGACTGACAAGTTAGTGATGGAACCTATTGCAGATCTGAGGCTGTAAGCCCGGGTATCTCACACCAGGTATAAATAAACCACCAGGAACTTGGATGGATTGGAGTGGGTTTCTCTTGCTGTCTGAGTTCATGCTAATGTGAACCAGTCACCCCAGAGTAACTGTCCAATTGGTAAGATTTTCTCAACAATATTTTGAATAGAAATATCCTAAAATTTATACTTATCCAGGGGTAGTGGGAGGCCTGAAGGACTTGGGAAGAAAGTTTTGGAAAATGTCTTAAAACATATTGCAGTTCCAAAGTAACAAAAGTGAAATAATCCCAAGAACTTTGGGCCAACCAGAATGTCAGATATGGGAAGTTCAATGGATGCACCTGGATTATACAGATTTCTTTTTTTCATTATTGTACTCAGTGCATTTTTGCTTCAGTTTTTCTAGTACATAAAGAGTTTTTCCTTTTAAGCTAGGAACAACTTGACAGAGTTGAGCAACAGTGGGGCCAGGACCTCACTGGGTGTGACTTGGTGTGACTCCATGGATTTTGGTCCAGCTGAGATCTTGATATTCACCTGGACAGTTGACTTTGTTTTTACAACACAGTACTGACCTCTTTATCATTTCTTTTCTTCTCTAGTTTGGTCTCTGGGCTGCCTGGCTGACTTGGCTGGGAATTACGATTCTGGCTTTCCTGAAGGTTTATCACAACTACAGACAGGAGGACCTGCTAGATAGTCTGATCCATGAAAAGGAGCTGTTGCTAGGAAGATCCTCTTCACGAACCTCTTTGCAAGATGAGAAAAGTGGCATGATCTAAAGTGCAAGCAAATTTCCAGGGCAGGATCTAGATTTTATTATTCAGTAATGTGAGCTGAAGTTGAGTCAGGGTATTGAGTGTGTGAGATCTTTTCTTTCCTGAAAAGAGATGTACTTGCGAATCACCCACTTCCTCCATGAGAAATTGTTGGCAGAAATACTTATATTAGGACACAGAGAATGAATGGCCCCATATGCCATCGGCACAGCAAACTTTCTGTCCTGCGCAGGCACAATCTGTAACCTCCTCTTGCCAGCAGAGCTCCTGTGTGCTATCACTGGCTTTCAGGGCAGGGGCCATTTTGGAGGACTGATCTGGCAAGACCAGGCTACAGAGTCCAGGCTATTTCTTCAAACTATTCTGCAACAACAGTTGTAACTAGGGCTGTGTCCGGTCCCTCTTCTCTCCCTTCTACTCCCTTTTGTCAGTAAAGCTGCCCCTATTCTCACTTTATTCTGGGTAATTGCAGCTCTGGTCCAGGTACAGACTCTCACTGTCTCTGCTTTTGCTAGGTATGGATGCAGTGCTGACAAACCTGTTGCTCCTGCTCTGACTTTGGGTTTATTTAGAAGATAGAGACCTGTATTCCAGACTTGCTATTTAGTATTGGACAGTGTTAATCAATTTCATGAAACCACTATATTATTACAGTATCTGTCAAAAACTGTGTATCATTTGGAAGGATGGTGGACAATTTTTGTGGTTTTGTTTCTTCTTAGATTTTGGCATGACCAACATTTATTATGACTCCTGAAGTGTAGTGTAGCTAGCAATTGCTGAAGCTTGCATACTAAGAAATTAGGCTGAATAGATAGTATTAATGCTTGTGCATTTATAAATGTAACTTGGTCCCTAACATTGTATACTATTCAGTTTTGAGTATTAGAATTTACTTGTGATATTTATTTCATATAGGGTATGCAAAATTACTGTAAACATTTGCATTGTAGGTATCTGTATATATCTATGAACATAGCAAGGAGCTCAAACAGCTGAGTTATTTTATAGGTAGTTCAGTGTTGAATGGGTCCGTTCTCTCCAGTCCATGGGCAGGAGACCCAGGGCTGATGAATTTTGCTGTGAAAAGGGAGAAGAACTGTTATTTTCACAAAGATCACTAGTGACTTCGTTGTTGCTTTCAGTTTTGCTTGGCTAGTGCTTCAACAAATAAGGTGGATGGTTGAGACAAGAAGTAGATCCGATAATTAAGAAGAGTCACTCTGATGAATGTGGGATTTGCACGGCAGAGAAGTAAAGTTGTGCTAGAATTAGGCAGTTATCCCCAGGTACACATTACACACAAGACTCCCATTCAGCGGAAAACTTAAGCAAGCAGTTAAGTTTAGGCTGAAGAAGATTTTTTTGGAGTACAATGACACTGCCTGCGTTTGAGTTGAGACTGCATTTATTGCAACACAAGTGCAAACATGCACAACTACATTGCCTAGTAAATAGGAAGGAGGGGAGAGAAGGCAGCAGGCTTCTACTCTGTCAGAGCTCAAGCCTGGGGCTAGCACAACCATGGAGATTTACTGTTGTCTTCTGGGGACTATTTGATGCTTGAAGTTAAGTACCAGCTTAAGCATTTGGTTGAAATAGAATTTGAAGTCATAACAAATCCCTAAATTAGTAAGCATTTTAAGGCATAAAATCTAACATTACATTTAACAGCCAAATTGTTCTCATCGGTTTAGGGAAAAAACCCTCCATGGGCTCTCAGCAGTGAGCTGGCTCTGTGAACATTGTTTATAGCCCCAGCTGGCCACAGCTATCTGTAGAGAGATCTTGTTTTTCAGCATGATTTCTGCCCACAAGGGAATGCAATTCCTTTGAAAGCTCTACAGCAGTGGCTTTTTTGTAGTTGTGAATTGACATCAGAGGAGGAGTTCCTGAAGAAGGAATCAGAGATCGTTAGTTAATACCAACTTAAATTTCAGAGATCTGGACTGTTGGAGTGCCTTTTTTTATTCATTTGGCCTAATAAGAGATAAACCTATGCCCTTTACCAGGGCCTGACCTTCCCCTTCATACCCCAAAGAGCTTGGGTCCTGAAAGTTAGCCTGTTCCCTATGTTTCCCCGGTTGTTTGTCCAACTGTAAAAGACACTACTTCTCCTTTCAGTCTCACTTTGAATTTAAGATTCAGCAGTGATGTGTCTTCCCACAAATTACTTCAGTGCATGCCTTACTCCTCACGTGGAACCATGCTGCCGCTTTGTATAATATATTTTACGTATGTGCCAAATCAGGCTTAGGCTGAAGTAACACATGGGTTGGGATCACTGCTCTTGCCTGGGGGTCTGAAGAACCAGGAGGCAGAAGACAGCAAGTGCCTCCTCCTCATCCTTGCTCTGAGGTACCAGGGCTCAAGCCTTGTCTCTGGTTCTGAGGAGGAAGAAGATGCTGCTCATTCATGAGGTCCAGAGCTCTCTTTTCTCCTGTCTCAGGGTCTTTTCCTCCTTTCCACTTCCATGAGAAGCAGCAAACACTGGTCCTGAGGTTTCTACTCTTGTTAACTTTTGTGGTTAGCATTTTCACAACATTTGTCACCCTGACATTTTCTCCCTGACACTATCTTCATTGTTTTTCAGCTTGATAGACAAAAAGTGGTATCTTTAAAGCACCTGGGGCAGCCAGGATCCCACCTCGAAGTAAAAATCAATAGGAATGAAATACTTCGCTTCAGCCTTTGGGAAGTCCAGCCCAATACAAGTACACGTACAGACTCACCTGTTAACTGTGGCAGCAAAGCTTAGCCTCTCTAATTCATGTACCTGGGTGAATTCTTCTAGCCCCAGTTGCATTTCAGTGCCCATGAATGCAAGCATCTTCGCTGTTGGAGTTGGCATGTAAACTGAAAAGAGGCTGAGGCTCTTCTTTGAGGTCCACATGCATCCCAGTCTCTTTTCCCCAGATACCCTCACTTGACCAGGTGGGGTGAGATTGGCACCGAGCTTGCAAGCATCAGTGATGCTTAAAAGCAAAGCTAGTTTTGAAGGAAGCCCCTGGGCAGGTGAGAAGGCAGAGTGTGTAGTGAGAAGCATTCTGGCTGACTTGAGGGGAGGAAGGGTATCGTGCAATGCCCAGTTATTGGACCTGGCTGGGCTTTCTTGTTTGCATTTAGCTTTCTGCAACCTCTTCTTCTAAAGCTTGGACACTCAGACCAACCTGGTGATGCCAGTCTGAAAATGTGTTAGAATAGCAGTATTATTTATACACATACATACCTACCTACCTATGCTCTCTCTCATACACATCTCTCTTGTACATTTTTGACCTCTGCTTTTAGTCATCCATGGCCAACCAGCCCAGAGTGTGGCTGCAGTAGGAGTTTCTCTAAGTCAAATGTTGCATTTCTGTGATATTTCAATGCTGCCTTTAATTTGCCGTCTCCAAAAGCAGGCCTCTGGGGACACTCTAGCAAGAGGTATATTCAAAGAACTGGAACCCTGTGTGGTATTTATACTTGTATTTATTAATTGTCACATGGTGGAAAGGGAAAAAGCTTTGTGGCCTTTGCCCATGCAGCCCCTCCTGCTGCTGCCCATCACAAAGCTGTGAGCCATTCTGGTGGAGAATACGGGATGCAGTTGTTTAGTCACCGTGTTCCCTGTGATGCTAAAACCATAGTCAAAAGGTCTTTGTTTTGGCCTGTGAAAATTGCTAGTAACGCAGGGAGAGCCTTACTTGGTCGAATGCAACTGGATGCTGCTTTCCGAGGCACCGGCGTGTTGCCACGCAATTATTCTGTTATATCAAATATATTCCCCACGTCCTGGCTACCATCTGTGGTTAATTTCCCTGCCAATTCCCTACCAGAAGTCCACATTGGGTTAGAAAAATCTGACCTAACAAGTGTCATCTGAGCTTTTAGATCAATGCTGTTTATTATTATTTTTATAATGGAGAAACAACTGAAGCTGTTTTTTGGAATAGAATTTCCTCATGAGGGCACAAATGCTCATAACTTCTTATCCCACTAATTCATGAGGCATCTTTCGGTTGTGAACTTTCAATAAGAATCACAAAAATAAGAGCATGATGATTTATTTTAAAAACTGAAGGACACGTGTGTTATGGCAATGTTTCTATGGTCCCTTAGAAAACTGGTTGTTATAATAACCACTGATGGATGCTTGAGTATACAGACCTTGTCATGAAAGCATTCAGTGTCAGGGAGGTGGTGTATGTGTGTATGTACAATGTACACACATATATGCCAGAAATAATTCCACTGCTCTTCTGTCATATGGATATAGGCTCTTCTCCTAATAGGCAGCTTAGGTTGGAGTAGTTGTTAGGTTGCCTTAACTTTCTACACTGCCTTTTTCTTACTTAGTATTAGGATCTGTGCAATGATACATAGGTTATGATACCCAGAGGTGGATGTGATGTGAGCGGAGTAGGAAAGCACTGGCCAGTGCACAACTTCCAAAGGGCTGAGATGGGTTTCTAATGAGGGTTTGCAGATATTTTAGCTTCTCCTCTGTCTCTGGGTAATGTCCTGATGTTAGCCCATATTAGTCCTGTTAGGAGCAGAAAGTCACATTTCCCTTCAAGGCCTTCCCTCACCAACACAAAACACTGTTGATTTAACCTATGTAGTATTCAGGATGGAAGCAGAGCTGCAAGGAATAGGAGCACACACTTTACAGTTGTATTGCATGAGCAAGGGGTCCTGATTTCCCCTGATTCAGGAATTCTGCACCATGGACTCCTAAACGACCAGTGACCCTGGCATGAACATGGTCCTGTTATTAATTCATTTAAAATACAGACTTGCAGACAACAAACAGAACATATTTTGACAGGAGTATCAGTCATTTGGTTGCCAAACCATACTCTTCTGCAACACAGTACAACATTCTGGCTCAAAACAGCCAGCATGTCTTTTTGTAAACAGTCATTTTTTTTTCTGTTAGAAAAGATAAGGTGACAAAGGGGAAAAAAGATGTATTTATAATACAGGTATTTAGTACCGGGAGTTTAGATGGGAGAATTTGTTGGAGAACTTATTTATTGTCTTAATGGTTGAAGAAACTCAAGCAGATCTTTGGTGTAGCAAGTTAGTCTGTAGTTCTTGAGGGACAGAGGGCTAAGCTGATTTATGGTGTCTGAGAATCTAACCAATCTAACCCTCTGTATTCAAAATAACTGAAAACTCACCTTAAGAAAACATGTACTGTTTCTTCTAAATCCCCAATGTAAATAGCTGGTTAGAATGCCTTAGGCTGTGTTATTCTCTGAAATGGAGGGCTAGACTGGACAAACTGATTCCTGGTTGGAGCGTTTTGGGGTTTCCTGGTGCAATAGCTGTTGCATGTGAAATGCATGACAGGTTGAGCGAGGACACTCAGGATTCCCCTGGACACCTGAAGGCTCTCATCAGTGAGATACGAAGCTGTGCTTCACCTTCATTTGTCCTCCAGAATCTCTTAGTCTTTGTTGCATATTGGTCCAATCTCAGTTGTTCGCACCTCATGCAGTTTAGCCCTTAGGTTGATGGTTGGGCACCATCTCCTGATGGGGGATGTGCGTAGGAGTCTCCTCAGGCTGATCCAGGTGCAGAACGCAGGGTCCCCTTGCTAGGGAAGTGTGAGCCACAGGCCGTTGTACAGGCTTTATGCTGGAAACAGGGCTTCTGCGCAACGTCAAATCACACATCGATCTACATGATGGGTCTCAGAAAATGCAATAACAAATGTGCAAATTCAGAATGGATGCCAGCTGCAAAATGTTCAGTGCAAGAAAGTACATGCAAACCTGGTGTTTGGGTAAATGTAGCTTTTATCACCTCCCTTCTCCAAAGCCTCCCACCTCAAACATATTGCATGTAAAATCACTTTTACTATTTAAATGATAAATTTAACAAAAATCCAGACAGTCATTCATACTGGCAAGACTTACAGTATTTTGTGACAAGCCAATCTGGATTTTGACAAAACTTTTGTCTTTTCTTTTAAATCAATGGACTGGGTGTGAACATCCTTGAGCTAATGAGAATCCTGTCTGTATCCAGATCCTAAATTTGTGCCTCAGACCATTTCCTTTGCTGATGGAAATAGCCCATTTTTATCTCATTGGAATGTTTGCTTTGGAGACCACGAATGTCCTTTCCTTATGCTTAGGCAATCTGGGAAGGTTTTGTATTAGCAGGTTTTGCCTGGCTAGTTTCCACACCTGCATGCAGTGAGAAAATGCTCATATAGGTTCATGAGCACTGAAATTGTTTTAGAATTTCTGTTCATGGCCCTAATGCCTTGAAGTGCATGTTTCTGTTTTTGTCCTTCATAAGAAAGAGGAAACTTAACCTGAGCTGTATTTTAATGTGCACAAATACACATGTAAGAGATTTCTGAATTTTTTTTGAAGTGACAAAATTCCACTAAATAGTCTGTGAATCTAACAGCTGCATAGTAGACAGCACTTTGATGTACTCCTGACATAGAAGGGAAAAACACAACTGCACTTTCTCAGAAAACTTAACATTTGTTTCTGAGAGGTTAGACAGCAATTTACTTAATATATAGCAAGTGCTGCTTATTTCAGTACAGGCATGTAATTGATAGCATCTTTCCATTCTGTTGTTGGGAAGAGTATTTACATAGCAATGCTTTCTCTTTAGTTTCTTTTGTCCTTGCCAAAGAGTGTAATTGAACTGCTATTGCAAACAGATTAATGTGAATGTATTCACCTGAGTGCTTAAACTTTTCTACCTCTCATAGCTGCTATAACTGCTATAACTGCTTGAACTGTTATTGCACACAACAGTCGAAAGAACTGAATCCATGTGAGAGTCTAAATCCTATTTTCATAGATAGCTAAAATATTTAGGATTTAACTCTTATTATCTTCCTGTCAGATTCTCGTTCCTAAAAAATGGGCATAGGCACCCAAGAAGGGCTGTGTGAATAACCCTTTTGATTGGTCAAATAACACTTTTTTTTCTTTTTTTTTTTCTTTATTTTTTCCCCTCACCAAAACAAAAAGGCAGCAACTGTGATTTGTTAGACATGGAAGGTTATACGTTACCTGAAGATCTACATTTCAGAAGGGTGGCAGAAAGCAACGAGCTATCTGTTAAAATGCCTGTAACCGTCCTTCCCCAGCCCTCTCTCCTGGCAGGTAACTGCGAGGCACAGGTTTAATGTCCCCCTCTGCCTTGGGAGACAAAAGTCTCCATCTCCATGGTGAACACTTCCACCATGGTGTTATCCGGGATCCCCCTCAAATCCTCCTGCTGGAGCTTTTCTACATGGCTTGAAATTCCTAAATAACAATGTTTTAGCCTGGTGGTTCTGGTGTTTATCAAGGAGACAGAGTACTTGGCAAGAAGAGCTGCTCACTGAAATAGCCTGAATTATTTGTATATGGTGGAAATCCAGTTTGAGAAGCTTTTGTTCCCCCTTTCGGCTTGACTATGTTGTAAAGTAAGGGTTGAGACAACCTGCCAGGAGGTGGGAATGAGAAGTCATCATTGCTGTTGACCTCTTGGGTGATTTCTCACACAAGTGAGTAAACAGTTGTGTGACAAAACTACTCTTTATCTGCTCCTTATTTTCCCCTTGTTTCCCCCCAGATCTGGGCAAGTTTGACTCCAGTTTGTATACAGATTCTGAAGAGTATTTATGGATGTGAGAAAAATTGCAGCTCCTATGGCAAACCTTACCTTTTGTCAAAAAATAAGAAAAATAAGATTTTCCCTGTTCTCACTTGGGCTCTCTGAGGTATGACGTCAAACCCTTCCCTTTACATAAGCCAGGCCTGACTCGAGTGACATATTGCTCTAGGAGGTTCCCAAGGCTGGTGCCAGCCTCGAGGAACCTGGTGGAGTTAGCTGAGTGCTGTGTTAAACCATAGGTTTTAAGGCAGGGAAATGTTTGAAAATCATCTGTCATGGTATCCCACATAACACAGTCCAGAGCTCTTCCCCCACTCGCTCCTGCAGCAGAGGGAATTATTTTTTCTTGTTAACACTGTGAAGTCCAATAGTTTGTGTCTGAAATACAGCACATCTTCCTGCAACACACTGAATCTTGATTTCATCAGTTAACCCTTTCCACTTTCTAGGCTGCTACAACAGTTTTAACCGACATTGTTAAAACAGTGTTCAACATTTGAATTCAAAAGGTGCTAACAGTCTCCTTACTAAACCACAGTGTTCTGGAGTTGCAAGCAGTCCTTTTGTTAAATGATGCTGAGAAGCTCCGTGCTGAACAGCATCTTTCCAGGGGGAGGACCACTGCATTGGGGTCTATAGCCAGTGCAGACTGATGGCATCAGAGCAATTCTGGTCAAATACTCTCTGAATAAAACTATTGCTATTTTTCAGCTCAAACTACACAATTGAGAATTCAATATATTGTGATCTGAAGTACACTCCTAAGAGAGTTTTGAAGGTTTATAAACAAAACAACAACAACAAAAAATAAACAGTTCCACTGACACCTCCTCCCCTAGATCCTTTCATCTCCAAAAACATTCCTGCAAACTTCACAGAGGGTTTTATTGTCATCAAGCTGATCAGGCCTTATTTCTCATGTCTCTTCCTATTGGGGACAAGGACTGCTGAGGGGGACAGGAGAGTGCCATAAATCAGAATAGAAATAGATAGTGAGGAGAACGGTTAGTGCATTTGCTATGAGGGATTTCGGCTTTCAGGCTGCGATGTGAGGGATCCAGCATGGCAGTGCCTGCTCTGGCAGTGCTGGCACCAATTTCAGCCTTTGTTTGGCCTGCTCAGCTCCAGCCTGCTCATGTAGCTTCACAAACTGCAGAGCATCTCCTTGAAGCATGTGTTTGCCTACACTCAGCTTCTGGAGAGAGCCAGCTGTGTCAGCTGTGTAGATATCTAGTGTAAAGGTGCTGGCATTGCCACCAGGTTTGGAGAGGCTGCTTTGGAAACCTCTTCTTTCCATGTTGGCAGAGCCAGATACCCTACAGCTGGCCATTTGCCCTGTGCAGCTCGTGGCTTGTGTGGGGAAGGGAAGACTATTCCTAAATCTCTGTAGACTTGTTGTTTTTGAAAAGAGCTCATTAACACCCATAGTTTTAAAAGGTTTGTGTGGTACCACCTGCAAAGATCTGAAGCTGATCTTTCTTGCTTATAAGTCAGTGCAGACCCTGAAAACATTTCAGCCTCTCAGAAATGTATGTCCTGTGACTTATGCATTCATGAGCTGCTGTCTCTTCTTATAGCCATGTGAGAAAAGCCTTATATGAATCTAGATTAACCATTGTGTTATGCTGCTAAAGAGGTCCCCG
This sequence comes from Pygoscelis adeliae, assembly GCF_000699105.1. NCBI lineage: Eukaryota > Metazoa > Chordata > Aves > Sphenisciformes > Spheniscidae > Pygoscelis > Pygoscelis adeliae. Next base: position 1,209,386 of record NW_008824031.1, read on the forward strand.
CATCATGGGTATTTGGGGACAAAACTGAACACTTTTTCATAATTTGTTTAACTATTGAAAGTGGTAGAGGGGTAGATCCTTCGCTGGTGTATATAGCTTAGCTTTGTGAGCCATGCTGGAGCCATGCCAGCCCACACAAGCTGAGGGTAGAGCCTGGTCTGTTTTGAATATTATCTCTCTTGACTCGTATGGTCTTTTGCAGTGTAATGACTGCTGATTTGGAGCTTTAATTGCATGCATTTGACAGAAACAGAATTGGAGTGAGGTTTATTATTGTTTTGATACAGTCTCAAAAGGGAAGCTTTTTACTAGCATTTTAATATAGCCCTTTGTAAACACCTAGCAAATAAAAACTCTGAGTCCAATCCTTCTGCTACTGGAGTCACTGACAAAGTTTCCTTTGGCTTTAGTAGGAACTGGGCTGGGTTCAGTATAAGTGATACACTCTAGTGTTACTGATAATGAGTTAATGTGTTTTATATATTGATGCCTTTTGCTGGACAGTGCATTGGCTTTTTATGACCTGGTGATATATACAAATAAATTATTTGAAAAGTCAATATTTCTGTGCCTGTTTTTTGAAGGCGTATTTAACTTGTTGCAATGTAAGATAAAAAGTAGTTCTCAAAGTCAGTGGTAGCACCTTAGTTCGTCTACTCATTCCCCAGCATCTCCATGCCACAGCTTGCATGGTCAAGGATATGGCCAACCATCCTAAGCTTCCTGAGCCCTTTTGGTGCTATCTTCCAGCAGTCATCTTCTCCTTGCCTGCTATGGCATTAGGGTTCACTCCCATGTCAGCACGAAGCTGAAAGGCAGCTTGTTACCAAATGCAGAGGGGACCACAGGCTGCATGGGCAGGTTCATTTTCTATATGCTAGCTGGTTAATTTTCTTCTTGTAACATCAGCCTTTCTCTTCAGGGTTGGGCCTAAAGGCTCCCAACAGCTATCTTGGAGCAAGGAATTAGTAAGAAACAAGTCCACGCTATTATCTTAGAGGTTCCTGAGTTATTCCTTGAGGGCAGCTGGTAATACCCTTTTTCTAGTCACATGCTGCCAGCCCTTCTGCTTGCTTCGAAGTGGCAAAAGGCAGAAATGACAATTAAAATTGCTGCTATGGGCTTCTCCTGCTCCATTAATTTGTTTCCAGACTAGCAGGGTTGGAGAGATGAAAGGAGGGAGTGGGACTAGAAGCCGTCTTTGGGGCTGCCTTTTACCAGTGCTAATGCTGAGTGCATTAAAAGGTTAATGTAAAAAAATCTAGTGTCATCTCACTGTGTCCTTTTCTATCTCCTCTAATCGTACAGTTATGGATACACCTGCTAGTGCAATCAGGTGCTGTTGATGTGGTGAGCCTGCCTGAAGAGAGTGTTGGCAGCTGCCCTCCGTTCCTGCTGCAGGAATGTACTGAACACTGTCAAAACAACACTTATCCCATACTGTTGTGGTCTGCTGATTTCTGCTGTGCATTAATTTAATACCCATTGCATAAGGGATATTAGGCAGCACTTCTACCTTTAGGCCCTGTCGCTAGCCCATTTTCATGCACAGACCTCCTTCTACTCTCTTCTGGACCTTTGACTCTTGCCACCCCAGGCACTGCTCCTGGGAAGCTCACCTACTTGCTGCCCACTTCAAATATTGCTGCAAGAGTCCTGTCCTCCATCACTCCTCTTTCAGCCCTTTAAAGCAAAAGCATGACCATTTCCCAGCTGGATTAAATAATTGCTCAGGACTGGATGGCTTCAGGACTCTTGAATTCTGAAGCGATTCACCATGCTGGCACCAGCGTGAATTCAGGTGAACATCTCGACCATTTGTAATAAATTATGTACTCCTTCTCCTTTTTTACCTCTTTATGGGCAAATCTGAGGAGTTATACTGAAGGGAAACATTACTCAGCATGGCCGATTTCGGGTAACTTTATAGCTCCTATGAGCTCTTCCAAACTCATGGATTCACAAAGATATCATACCTAGAAAAACAGCATTGAACAAGGAGAAAGCCCATCCAGCGGTGAGGATAGATCTGTGATGGACAAAGAACAGAAAGAAAGGGCAGAGTGGGAAAAGGTTGTGTGTGTGTATGTGTGTGTAAGCAGGATAGATGAATGGGAAAAGAGCTTCAGTGTCAGGAAATAAAACAGGTAAGTCCACAGTGAAGCTGTGCAGAAGTAATTAAATGCAGGCCCAGGAGTTGGGATTTTTTCTCCTATTCCCAGACTTGTTATTTACCTGCTTCATTCACTTACACAGATGCATTGGCTTTCTCAGCTTCAGTTTCTTCACCTACAAAATGCCAGCAGTCTCCCAGGGACGGGGTTTAGCTTTTATTTATTTCAAATGTTCCGGCTTTATAGCGAATTTGTTTTGGCTTTCTGCAGCCTGCCACATTTCTGACTGACCGCAGTAAACAATCCTGACCCAGGAGGCCTGGCAAGGCCATGGCGAGACTTCAACAGACAACTCAAGTGCTGCCTTTGCCTATGTCCCAAACTGTCCCAGCCAAAGCCTAGGCAGAAGCCAAGAATAGCTGTTCCTCTGCTTAATTTCCCTGACAGCCTGGATGCAATAGCCATTCTCATTTGCACAGATAAAGGTGGGCCCCAGCAGGAAGAACACGGCCATTTTCCGTTTAAACCAGACCCAGGGGAAAGGTGGTCCCATACCCTTATCCTGGGAAGCCATGCAGGGAGGTGAGCCCACATCTGGACTTCACACTGCCTCCACATGTTTCCTCACAGTCCTAAGAGGAGTTCCTGTTTTACCTTAACCCTTTGACTTTAAAGTTACTGAAGCCAGGTTGCTAAAATACTGGAAGGGTTCACTCTACTGCTCTTGTTCTTGAGATTGCTCAGTTCTTATCAGCTCAGGCTTTGCTTTCTTATTGCAATGTGCCATGGCTTGCAATGAGGCAACCATTCCTTCAAAAAAGGCCCCTGTTTTGAAGGGGCTAGTTGCTACGTTCTGGGAGGACATGTCAGTCCAGAGTCAAAAAAGGAACGCCACCACTTTGCCAAGGAGTTTCAACATGAACATTAAAAAGATCATAAACATTAAAAAATGCAAACAGAAGTTGTAATGACCCCCTTGCCCCATGCATGTACCAATCCAAACTTTTTCATCAAAGATTCACCTGCACACAAGTTTAAAACCTTTCTTCTTTATTACCTAAACAGCAGGGCTGAGATGGGGGACAGGGAAGGGAAGCAGTGGTGAAACTTACCCTCTGAGCTGGGGTACCTGAGCGGTTTGCACAAAGACCCCCTGAGCTAAACACTCCTCCTGCAGCAACCTCTGCTTCCCAGACTGGCAACGTGTCGAATGCAATTGCTGTGGCCTTTGACATCTTAGGAGGAGCACGAGAATAGCCACTGAAGTCACTTCTTTCTGTCTCTGCAATCTTTTTGACTCATTCTCAATCAAGTCACTGCCCACTCTCCTCTTGAGGGAAGGCTGCATAACGTGTTTCTGTTTATCCTCTGCCTAGTTAAAGTCCCTGGGCTGCTTGGAAGAAGGTTGTTGGGGGAAAGAGGTATGGCCCTTTAAAAAAAAAAAAATCAATTAAAAATAAAACACCATCTTTTCTTTTTGGTGGGTTGCAATGGCAGAGGAGTTCAAGCCAAGGTCTTGCAGGCTTCTCTTCCATCTTCTCTGCAGTGTTTTCTTTCTCTTTTTTTTTTTTCCCTTTTCTTCAGCTCTTACAGGTTCTGATGTCATCCTTATCATACCAAATAAACCCAAGCACACATCAGGTGCCACTTGACAACAATCTAAAAAAAGCTGGTTGTACTGGTTTTGTCTAGGAAGAAAACATAGCTGAAGCTCATAAGTTTGCACTCGCTCGTTCTCCTCTCAGACACCCAGAGCACCATTCCACACTTATTGCATGATCTCCATTAAAAGGGTTCCCTTCAGAGCGGTGCATACTATGGTGGGCCAATGGAGACATAAAGGGGCTTTGCCTCCCACGCCTTTATAAACAATCCGTATTACTATTATATAAGGCTTTGAAGACCCAGGCATAAATGCATAACCTCTGACCGAATACAAGCAACTATCATAAATCTTGTAAGCTCAGCTCGTGGGGATTATGGACTGAATCAAACCCAGAGGATTAAACTACTGATTTGATAATTAGCCTGGGATTCAATGCTATTATTTATGTTAGGCAAATAAACTATTTACTGTTTAAATGAGTTTTCATGGTTTTTTTCACACTTGGGAGTCAAGTAAAACATTAAGAAACAGCTTTTGCCCATGGAGGAGAAAATGCATGAAGGGAAACAAGAAAGCCATTTGCAGATATTTTACTAATAATCGTTTCAGGTGTATAAATATAGCAGCTTGCCAAGCCTTTGGCCACCAGACAGTGCTTGTGCAATAGCACAGCTTTATTTCAACTTTTGCAAAATAGCTCTTAGGAGACTTGAGGAGAAAGATGGTTTGCTATTTAAAGCCTTGACCTGAGACTCAGGAGACTTTTATTCAGAGCTTGCTGCTGCCTGCACAAATCCATGTATTTCTCTCTACTTTGCTCCTCATATCAGCAGTTTATAAGCTCTTTGGGGGACAAAATTCAGACACTTGTTTGGTGTTCAGGATGATGGAGCATGAGTTTGGTGGGACCTCTAGGTGCTACTATGACTGCCGAGTAATGTAAAAAAAAAAAAAATAAAAAAGAAAGGAGAAGCAAGCGGCTGCTGGACAGGGCACAACAGGCATGGTGTTCTTGCTCTTTGAGGTGGATCTTTACGTGTTCCCTGCACGTGGCTGGAGTAGACTGGGAGCTTTGCGCTGCTGCATACTGGTCAGCAGTGCTCTGAGATGTCTGTCAGACTGGAGGACATTGCTACTGCCTCATAAACCAAGCCCAGCATTTCTGAGCAACGTGTCTGATCTGAAGAAAGAAGATAACAAGTCGGGATTGAAATTCCTCCAGGACTTTGACATCTTGCTTCATGCTGGTGTAGTAGAGACTCACAGCCAGGATCAGCACTGCACAAAATGAGAGCCACAGGAGCACAGGCAATCCAGATGATGACCTGTCATCTACTGAACAGTGATGAGGAGAAAAAAGAAAGCAGCATTATTTTAGTGTCATCTTAAACACTTCCCAAATTTGACCCCCTGCTGATGTCTTTGTCCCACATTTCTGGGAACAGCAGGGTACACAGGGCTCTGGTTGTGAGTACTTCCATAGGCATCAGTTAAGTGATAGTGAGTCACACCTCCCAATGGAGGGTGGTAAGTATAAAAGATCTTATCTAATGGAGCATTTAAAGAGTTTAATTATATACAATAAGAACAGGGTTATCATAGCTAATACATGATCTCAAGTTTCCCTCCAGCAATTATTTTTTATACCTTTAAGCTAAATGTTAGGTTAAATACTAGGAGAATATTAAGCTACCTCGTCCAATTATTTAATGCTCACAAATGTTACATAAAAGAGAGAAGATCTAGATTTCTCTCCTTTTCCGTGGTAACTCAGCTTGTTTGGGGCTCCTGCTAATTACAGTAAGAACTGAGACGTGGCTCCATTAACTGAGAGGCATATTTAGAAAGCTGTGGTAGGTTTAACCTCTCTCTAAGTGCTAGGTGTGCTAATTACACTGGAACATCCTCCGCACTTGCTCTTAAGCAGGAGGATACTGTAAACATTTCTCTTGCCTTTAAAATGTAGTTCAAGGATGTTTAAAGTGCCGTAGATCAGGCAAACTACACGTGGAAATCAATGGGCTACATTTAGCTCGCTGACATCCATGCCCCAGCCCTTGCACGTGTGTATCCATCCATGGGCCTCTGGGATCCAGTTTGATTCAGATCTGGCTGCTCTGTTTGACTGCATGGCCGTTGCACAATCGGTATTATTTTATAAAGCACTTTGAGTATTAAACATGCAGTATAAAGCCAAATTCATGCCTGAATAAAAACCCATAGTGTGCAGCTATTTTCCTGCCATATGCACATAATCAATAAGGAAATAAAAATGTGGTGTGTATTATTATGGGTAAAGGGCCAACATTAGCTGTAACATTTAAATTAGCTTCTACTATGAGCCCTGGAATACACAGCAGTCAATTAAACTGTCATACAGATGTACAGAGAGGAAGGTAGAAGTCATAAAACCAAGCAAGAAACACATAATAATATATCAAAAAGTGTATGGGGAAAAGGTAAAATGTTAATAGGCAGTCATTTTATAGCTAACCAGAAACCAAATCAATGTCCCATAATAGATCTGAGTGAATTATTTGCATCAAATAATTTATTCATTTGAATTTAGCCCTTCTTTCTGTTTGCAAATTATCCATGAGTAGACTTCAATTTTTATAAATTTGTTTATTTGGTATTATTCTATGAAGGGTTTATATGAAGGTGTTTAGCCAGGGAATTACTCACCGCTTTCTGCTTTTGCAGACATTTGTGATTTGGAAGTTGGTATTTCCCTTGTGTGATGTCCCACACCACAAGATACAGTTCTTGACTGGGTGACTACCTACCTTTCAAAGCATGGGGCCTGGCTGGTGAGCATACCTGGTAATAATGAAACTTTTCTGTGAAAGCTAAACAGCTTTTCACATCAGCCCTTTTCTATGAAGTGCTTATAAACTTTTTCAATCTTGCGAAAGTTACTTTCCATGTGAAATTTCTGGGTGATCTCAAATGCGAACTTGGCTTTTCCTTATGTCCTCTCAATTAGGTAGTATGTTCAGTCCAGGAACAGAAAAAAATTATGTGGAAGAATAATCCCACCCACGAAATAGTGATGAGCTATACTATACTCACAGCAGCTTCAGCACATCACTACAATTATGTGCTTAAATGTAAGTTTGTTCTTTTCTAAATTACAAATAGAAAATTAATGCTTAAATCTGTTAGTTCAGTTGTTTGTTGGAACAGCAGACTCAGCCCTAGCCATGTGCCCAGTCTAGGAAAAAGGCAACTCATCTGAGAAAAGCACTGGACTGGGATACAGGAGATTTTGGTTCAGTTCCTGCTTTGGACATACATTTCCACTGTCACCTGAGGGATATTTGGTCTTTCCTCTTCCACCTGGCTCTTTCCTGCCTATATTACCTTGTTCCTAGCCCAATAACTGCCTTAGCTGATGCTGCCATTGGCATGAGCATACAACCCCTCTTCCTGGGCAATAGCAACAGCTAGGGGGTGTGGGGACATTTGCTTCCTTTTGGCCTCCCAACACTATGGCTCTGTGCCTGTGTGTATACATACAGGTATACATGTGCCCCTCTCCCCTTACTGCACTGCATACAGCAGGGTCTGGATGTTGGCCAGGACGTCTAGGAATGATCACCATCATAAGAACATCCAGATGATACACACATTTGCTTGAGGGTCTGTGAGGCTGGCTGGCCTCAAACATCCTTGCAAACAAAAAAGAAAAAACATATTATTTTTATTATTTCTACCCTGCTGCCAGCATATAAATGAATTGTCTCTTCCCTACATATGAAAGTCAGCAGGGAGAACTATTGTTTCGCTTGGGGTGCTTTCCCTGCATATCTTAGTGAAAAATCTGTACCTATTCTATTGCCATAAAATATATTAATTATATTTAAATTAAAAATAGCTTCAGGGATTTAATTTTTGTTTCCACTATTTGTCTTACTAGATGTCTTGTTTAAAATACTGCACCAGACCTCATCAACACCTTGTGCTTCACATGCTGAGAAGAAAAAGCAACAACCACTGACAGTACGAAATGCTCTGTATACAGAGGATATACTTGCACAGTGCATACCAGCAGCCACAAAACAAACTCAGGTTAGTGCCATGGATGGCTCACAGTTATAGTGTGAAACTTCAACTTACCCACTACGTAGTCACAGCAGTAAATGGCTAGAAAACAGAATAAAAATGTTCTTACATGCCTGGAAGGGCGTCTTTGCAGCAGATGAATAAGAAAGCAAGCACCAAGCGGTGTCTCTGAAATTGCCTGTCACCTTATAAATGCTGGGCTACCTCTTACACCGCTTTTGTCTGTACAGATTTATGCCAGATGAGGATCTAGCCACTCCGTGCAAACTTAGAGGTATAGGTGCACTTCAGAAAAGTGAGAAACAATTATTGTTTGGGGGATTTCAGAGACAGAGATTGCTGCTGTTGCGGGGAGGTCAGGAGTCAGCTCTCGCAAAAAAGTTGTCCCTATTCCACACCATTTCTAGAAGGAAAAGGAGATAGACCAGCAGGCTGAGAGAAGAATGAAAGTTAAGAAAGCAAAGCCCTCTTTCATATGTAACTTTCATCCAACGATATCCTGGAATTGCCTCCGCTTGGCAGCCAGGACCCAGACACAATCCAGGACAAAAAATCCAGAGAATGGAAAAATTTCAGTGGTGCCAGCAACCTTCATTTTACCAGCCTCTACATTAATAACATTGCATGGACAAACAGCAAATCGTCTAAATTACAGGCTGTTTGCAACACAGAATACTAATTATGTGTTGGGACATTTCTTATGTCTTCATGGAAAAGAGTCAGAGTCTTATCTGTCCTTGCAGCTCCCTGGAGCTCAAGCACGGCTGTGCTGAATTCAGAGCCAGTGAGAGATGAACCAGGTCCCCCGAGCTGGACTTACAGGATTACCAGTGCTGATGTGGGGGCATGGACTCTGGCAGGGAGCTGAAGGAGATATTATATCTCATCAAAATCCTGCTCTTGAGCAGTCAGATGAGCTATGGAGAATTTAGGGCTGACTCACTGAGTCTTCCCAGGAGTTCAGTTTTGATGGGAAAGCCCGGGCCATGTCAACAACATTATCAAGAAACAGCTTTTCACTCCCGCATTAGGAGGCACCAGAAACAACATATTGCAAAACCAATGCAAGCTCTGCATACAAACACAGTAGTGGATGCCAAGTCTTGTTTTTAGAAGCTGAGTAGCAATCCAAACAGGTGGCTGACATAGAAATTTTATGGCTGACAGAAATTTTACCATTCTGTCACCTGTGTTTTTACTGACTGAAGTATCAAAACCATACAATTTTAGTTCCCTACCAATAAATACTATTTTTCTTAGTTGGGTCAGTTTGTGAAAGTCAGAATGAAGTAACAGTTCTTATTTGGTTATGAATTGTATATAGCACATGCAGAAGTGCAAACTGGATGCTTGTGCTAGACCTCTGCTTAAGGTCACTCCCAATTGACCTACCTGCAAACTGTTATTTTTGGCTCATGAATGAAAGACCAGAGGTCATGTTAGCTGTATCATTCCTTGGGTGCCCTTGCTGGCAGAAATGGTTACATCCTGGCTGTTTTTAACCCCAGTGGGCCAACCAGGCTCAGACCTTTACTATTGTATCCCATGGCATGCATGCTGCTCAGAAACATGAAAGGGCTGGCTCCCTCCCCACCATTACATCTTAGTTACCCAGAGTGACATAAGTGTGTTTAAATTTGGTCTGAGATCCTTTTCTATGAGTGGAAGCATTGTTCTGGGGTAGACCTGGGGCTCAGCCAAACCCATGGTCTACAATGATCCCTGTGGGGGTTGACTCAGGAGTTCACCATGAGAACAGCCCTGAGGCTGCTCTAACGTGACGCAGGAATCTGTCTCCTCCCAGGGCAGGCAGGCAAATTGTCCAGATACAATTCTGCAGAGTACAGAGCAAAAATTGCTGAGCTCAAAATCACAAGTAACATTATCAAAGGGGGAAGCTGATGTGGACAGACAGGGTGAATGTTAAAAAAGCTAGAAAGGTCATGCCAAAAGGCTTAATAGCTTGAGCGTACCATGTTCAATGACTTCTGGCTCACGAAATCGAACCCTTCTCTCTGCTTTCCGCTTTTCCCCCACAGCTTGGTCCACAGGTGGCCTTTTCCTCAGTATTGAAGGAGGATAGCTACTGTCATCTGTCTAAAGAGTTGATCAAAACACAAAACACATGGCTATTCAAACTGGAGTAATGCATCTGGGTGAAACTTTGAGCTTTTGTGGTTATATTACCGTGTCCTTCAAAGGACATGATATGAAACACATCTGTTTTGACGTTTATAGTCAGACCACTGTAATATTTATAGCAAGACAATATGGATATTCCTTCATTGTCATAGATCTTCAGTACTCTAAAGCTGTCTTCTCAGGAAAAAGGTTGGTTAAAGTAACGGACAGCAAATGTTCAGAAAGAATTTCTCTAAATTGGAGTGAACAGTTACTGAAGGTGGCTGCTCAACAGCCCTGGGGTAGATGGACATAAATGTGATATGAAATATATGAACCATATCATTGTGAGCACCTTTGAAACATTCTTCTGAGCTAAGCAGCTCTGTTCTGAATGCAGTGTTGCCATTTCAACAACTGACACTATGCAGCAGTCTTGGGTTTGGACACTATCCTGATGGGTACGAGAAGGTAATTTGTTTGTACTTCGATATCACCATTATTTTGTTGCTCTGGTTTTTGCTTGGAAGCCACACTCAGTCTTTGATAACGGAATCAAATTGCTGTGGATTCTGCCAAATGACAAGAAACAGAGCTGCAATAATAGTAATAAGTCCCTCTTCTGCATAGGGAGAGTTCTTCCCTCAGTCAACTCCCCAAAGTGAATTCAAAGCATCTCGGTTCAGAGACATCCATTGTCCTCTGAAAGTGGAGAGCAGATGATAAATTTTCTACTTTTCAAAGACCTAAGTGGGTGGCAGACATTCTCCATATTTTATTTTTACTTTAAGATAGAAGTCTTCTTCTCTAGCCCTTTCTCCCCCTTCCCTCCATTCCTCTGCTAGGTAAAGGGTATTATTTCCTAGATGGTTTGTTTGCTCCTTCTGGTCACTGTCCCTGCTCCTTTTTTTCCCTCATGTGTCATTTCCCCACGCAGTGATTGCATGCTCTTTCCTCCATGTTTTTCTTCCTGCTTTAATCTTTCTGTTCCTCAATGCCTGCTACTTTTGCCCATTTTTAGACTCAAATACCCTTGCTCTACACCTTTTCTCTTTAGATGCATTCCCCACACTCACCATTTCACACACCCACTCCTTGGGCTGCAGGGGCAAGATTAAGTCCCACTAACTACAGTCTGGGGGTGTCAGACCCCAAAGTACAGAGGAAAAATAGGTTTCACTATGCATCACACTGGATAATCTCAGAAAGGCACAGAGCACAGCCAGCAGGAACTGCCATGGAGTGAGGAACGTCTTCAGCTTTGATACCTTTTCCTGAGGGATTTATAAACCAGATTTCATCTTAATTATCACTGATAAGGATGCTTTCTCTGAGCTTGGGGTCATACAAGCATCCATACCACATCTGTCTCATGACCGGGGAGAGTATGTGTTGGAGCTCTGTGGTTTTTACTCAGCAGCTCAGAAGCTGGAATACCCATCCAGGGTGTGGGAAACCTGGATCCAACTTCTTTCTAAGTCCAAAGGAATATGAACCCACATCTCTTATATGCACGCCCTCATCATCAGAGCTATGGTGCACATGTGGGAGCAGGGAATCTCAGTCTCTGACACTGAAGCCGTCTTGTTTGGCCTTGAATAATTAAATATTGATTGAGCTAAAGAAAGAAAGAATGAAAGAATGACTTCACAGCCTGCTGTTTAGGTGCTCCCTTGGGGGTGGGAGAAGTCTGCTCCTACCCTTGCTCCAATGAATACTTAATATGAAATATTTAAATATTCATTGGAGTGACTGGGAACAGGGTCTCTCATCTACCAGGTGAGTACCATAATCACTCTGCTATAGCCACACACACACACACACACACACACATTGTGGCATAATGAATATTTAATTACTCTGTGCAAAATGAAACAGGTTTAGGGAGACACAGCACAATGTGCTCAGCTCAGACCAGCAGTGATTATAGCTTTAGCTGGGAGGGGTCCTGCAGTGGCACAGCTAAAGAAACTAAACCTTATATTTGAAGAGATTTATAACTCCAAGTGCAGCTCTTGTCCACATGAGCTTTTCCAAACAGCTAACAGTTACATCACATCAGAAGAGAAAAGCATAAACAGCTAGCTGCTTGGGTAGCTCCTAGACAAGGAAGACCTTAAAAATGAAGTGGCATTTACAATATTTACTAGACTTTAACAGCTTATGGAAATCAAAGCTACACAGTGTCAGAAAAAAATGATGCATTTTCCCCTCAGTCGGAAACCCAGTGTTAACATACTGTGACAAGAGCTGGAAACCTACCAAAGTGTTAGTCGGGAAATTATATACCCTTAAAAACAACCCATTTGTGAAAAGCTCTGGACGATGGACACAAGGACTCTATCGCCCATCAAACGATTACTTACCGGCAGCTCCTCTGCACTAGGATCAGAAGGTGGGGCTGGACATATTTGGGACATGTACTCTGGATGCCAACATGAAGCCTCCACACAAAGCTTTGGTTGGAAAGCCACTTGCTCAAGAAAACAGGGAGGACCAGGGGAAAGTGTCTGGAGATCCCTCTGCAGCGAGGACTGAGCAGGCAGTTCCACCAAGCAGATGGGAGCAGCAGCAAATGACAGAGGAGTGGAAAGAAGAGTTTCCGCCCTTCATACCAGCGTTGACTTGGGAAGGATGACGTTACTTGAAATGTACTCAGTAGACAAAAATAGCACATAGTGATAATACTGATTGTGCAGCTGAAAAGCAGGGCTTTCCTGGCAACTGGAAGGGGCCTGAATGGAGCAAATCACAGATAAACACCTATGTATTTATATGCATAAACATGAAGTTGAGGCTGTTCTTTTTATAATGATTGCTGCATTTCCATGATCCTGTTGATCTCCTTTCCAGAAGCCATTCCCAATCTCAAAAATCTTGCAAGTGGGATTGCTTTTAATCCTTCTCCCATTCAAAATATGTGGGTAAAACCATCAGGAAATGATATAGATGTAGTGGGATCACATATATCTCCCTCCAGTACAGTTATGGCCTCACTTTATATGTTCTACAAATTAGATCCATTATTATAGTAATAAAGTGGGATTTTAACATTAGACATTTCTACAGATATTATAATAAGATTATTGATAGGAAGAGAGATGATTTACTGTTCAAGAGGCTTTAACAGCCCCTTGTCAAATGCTGAAGGCTGGTCATCATCAAATATACAATTTCCAGTCAGAAATACCTGCCTTGACTGCTGAAATATAGTGGTTTACTGTCTCTACAAGCAAAAGCTTGAGCTTTTTATGTTGTTCTTTTCCTGGAGCTATTTATTTGCTGTGACATGTCTAAAGTACTCCAGTTTTGTGCTGTTTTCCAGGTGGTTGGATGGATTCTCCGATGGCATGCTCAGACTGGAGCCCTTGCTTTGCATTTACCCCGTGGAACAAGGCTTGCAAGATGCTGACGTTGGCACTAGGAACCAATGGGCACAGCAGCTCTGTGGGCTTCCCTATTTTAATCTTCCTTTCAGAGATTTGGGGAGTGGGTGAGTAGATGGGAAGGGTCGGGATCCTCCTCCAGAGCAAATTGGGCCAGCACAACAGGGGAGGTATCCATGGTTGATGTGGGGCCAGCAGCTCCCTTTGCTGCCTTCCTGCAGCTCAGCCTCTGCACGGGTCTGCAGCGCTTGCAGGGGCTGCTGTCCTCAAGCCCTTCCCTTTCCAGCAGTGAAAGCAGTGTCAACATGGAGAAGGACACATTTTGCTGGACTGGGGCTCTTCACTGAATGCTCCATATCTAAAAGCCACCTGGAGAGAGTTGTCTTACCTTCTCTTTCCTGTACATTGGGGTGATGGAAGGCTTTTCCTCATGCTGCAACCAGCTCACAGCTGCAGGGCTTGTGAAACGCTCTCAAAATCCCTTCTCTGGTGTGTCCTGCAAGTGTTTCACAGTGGTTATTTTGGGATATCTAAGCTGAGCTTTTGGTGGGGAAAAGTCAGTTTTCAAAACTTTGCTCATAGTATATCCTAGACAGAAAGATGACAAAGCCTTCCAAACCGTGGTCCCTAGCTTCTCCTCTGGTTCCTCCTTCCTCCCATTGTTATAATCACTTGTTACTAATTAATATAAGAAGGAATTTATATGCCTAATTTGGCCAGCAAAACTGGTGGAGGTGGGAAGAGGGAAGTCAAACTCTAGTCTTCATCTAACTTTCACTTTCTTTATGTGAAATGTCTCATTTATTTTTACTAGTGTCATCCAGCAGGCACATAAAAACGTCTTTTGCAGCTTCTTATTCCTGCAGAGAGGGGCAGTGAGTTCATGAGATTTTAGACCTGAATGATAAACCTTGTTCCTGTCTTTTTCACTGAATCTGGTTTTACTGAAAGAAAGGTCTCACATTTTTCTAAACAATTGATCAGGGTTTTTTTGGTATTTTCTTTAAAAAACTCTGAAGAAAAGATGGGGGGGGTGTGTTTTCAAGAAATGGACATGTGGAGACAACATTTCTCATGTTTGATGCCAGAAACCATTTCTTTTTCAGTTCTAGAGATTCCCCTTAAATGTAAACAATTTTTCTGTTCATTTGATTGAAAAATAATTAGGCAGCTTATAAATGTTTTCATGAAAGATTGCTATCCAAATGCTAGGAATGATCATTTCATAGTGCCATTCTTACTTTTATCCCACAATGTGTTAATTATATTGATAGTAATGGTTGTAAATGCTTGAATAATTAGTAGTTACCTGGACACTCAAGCTCCAGTGGATAAAGATGTCAGGAGTTCAAATCTCATAACATGGACAGATCCATTCCTACTACGTGCTTTTGATTGCAGTTTAACAACCTAAAATTGGATATACATTAGGAATAAAACACAGTTTAATGCATGAAGTGAAGGATTCTAGGAAAATAATTTCACTAGCTTCTGAAATCACTGATAATAAATAATAGTTACAATAGCGGGATAATTTCTGCTTTGGAAGCTAGAAGAATTTTCTTTAACATTGCCCTTCTTTTTAAAGTAATTTTTCATCTAAGCTTTGATCTCATTTCATGCAACATATGCCAGAAGCAAAGCTGGACAAAGAATTCATAAATGAATTATTATAGCTGATGAGTGTCACCTCTATTTCTTTCAGCTAATTGTTCACAAATCGATAGTGACTTTTGTGAACATATTCATTCTTCAGATTTATTCAGTGGATAATTGCTGGGAGTAATTCTTTGTCTGTAGATTTCTTGGAAGCATTTCACTGTGAACATTTAATAGTAAAAATCTATCCAGGCTTTCAATACAAGACAAACTAAAAATATCTGTAACTACTGATGGAGTCCTTAAGCATGAACAATATACTGCAGTCTTAATAAGCAACACCAGCATTTTCAGGAAGAATTCCACTACTTCCCATGGTACATAGGAGGGAAAGCAAAGACATCTCAACTATCTGCGTAGTGCTGACTTTGAATGGCGCACACTGTATATGCAAATAAGTTTTTACAAGAAAAGGGTTGCTTAAGTGTTTGCTCAGCAGAAAAACAAAACAAGCCTGAATAAAACATGATTGACTTCCCAGCGAATAAATATGAACAGTCCACACAAAGGAACTAACTGCACAGCCAGTATTTTTCTGCAATAGCCCAATGGAAGATGTCTAGGAAATAAACATAACATGATAAAACAATTTTACGCTCAGAGGATAGCTGTGTAACCACATGAACCCTTTTTCCATTTCCTTCTGTGGAAATAAATATTTTAGACAAGCAAAGTACTTCGTAAATGATGCCTTTGTGGGGATTTGTCTGGCCTGGTTCAATTATTTTGAAACCTAGCAATTTTCTCATATCATTGAATCTAGTTTTATTGCAAATAGGGTCATAGAAATAGTCACTCATTGCGATAATGGACTTAGTTTATCTTAACTATTAACACTTCCAGTAGGTTTACACACACGTATGTATTCAATATTTATAGATATGCACAGTGCATATATATTAATAATGAAGTAACTTTATCTCCAACAATCTGAAAACAAAATCACGTAATACCATACAGTGTGGGGTGCATTGGTAACTGGAAGCAGCATATCAGGATAACAGAACAGAAAAGGAATAAATAAATTAGAAGGGAGTCTTCCATATCTTCTTCAACTTCCAGAGTGTCAATTGAGCCTTTGTTCAATATTCCACCTTTTGTGGTTCTGTGTGCTCTTGATTAATAATTGAGACATGCACCTTTTGGCAGCAAGGTAAGTTTTGTGTTTGCCAAGAGTGATTTTCCACCAGTCAGGGAATACATCAGGAAGTAAAAAGGCAAATTGCCCCACAGAGAATAATTAGCTGTGTGCCTTCTTCCCTTTTTCTGCCTCTGGAGAAACAGATTTACTGCTGAAAGGTGTGGGACACCCAGGAGGTGTCATACGGCACCATTTCTGCTCCTCAGACCTTCCAGGGAGGAAAACACTGTATAAATCCCAACCTCAAGACCAATATCAGCCGTTTGGACTGTACATTTCCATGTGTATTCCACGACCAGAAGAGTCATGGTTAATCTCTCATCTGATGGTCACTCCAAAATGAGGCTTTTTTGTGGAGTTGGGGAAAAAAAGGATCAACAACAAAATAATGGAGACAGAGCATTGAATGGGCAGATGGTCTGATAACACTTGGTGTGTATAGCCAGCTGCGCTGAAAGCAATCAGTTTTCCTTTCTGTGTAGTCGTTAATTCCTGTGATGCCCAGAGAGCTGTGTACCCAGGAGCGTTTACCCTCAAGGAAGGGCAGTGTGGTCAGTGCAAAGCACACATCAACAGTCCTTGTGGTGCTCCATGAAGGACTCACAAGGTTATCCTCTCAGTGAAACCTTCTCTTTGCTCTTTAGATATTACCACCCTGCGCTGGAAATTTTCAGGATCACACAGATCTATAAGCTCCCCCTTGATGCAGGTAGGCAGGCCTGGGGCCATCCATCCAGCAACTGCAGGCCTGGGTTGCTACTGTTTGCAAAAAGTAGATTAGGCATGGTAATATCACATGCAGCTATCTGATCCAGCACAACAAAGTTCATTTCTGAAGGCAGAGCCCTGGCTTTATTTGTTGATATAACAGGTACTTCTGAGTGATGATCGTCTTCCTGGAGCCGTGGCACCGGTTTCAAATCCACAGTGTGTAGGGGTTTGTACTGGTTTTGAACTGAGTTCTTCGCTAAGGCAAAGACAGAAACACTGAGCAGAATGTGTAGTAGGGTTTTGCATTGTGGTGAGAACATCCCCACTGCAGGGCAGAGTGATTTCTGCTCCATTGGCACTGGCTAGAAATAATTTAACTCTGTTGAGGAACCTGGTCTCAATTCATCCCTGGCATGACTCCATTGACTTATAAAAGGCATGGATCTGTCTCCATTTCTTAAAATTGCCTCTCTAATTCATGCATCCTTCTGAGTAGATGTTACAAATAACCACAGAGTACTTGTGATGATATATAGTAAACAGAGAGAGAATTTCTGGGCTGCTGAAATGAACTTTCTAAATAATTACAGAATGATTCCACATCCATTTCATAATTAGACTCCTGAGATTACAGCCAAGCTATTATTTGTGACTCAACATGAATTTTTATTTTGGAAATGTCCCATAAGCCATTAGGTTTATTCCACCTGAGGTTTTCTAATTTGTTCTGTTCATCCTGCCACTGGGATCTAAAATGTAAAGCGTGTATTGATTGAACAAGAGTTACCAAGTAACCAAATGCTAATATCTGCTGTTGGCTCACTGTTTCCACATCAGCCAGTTCTGTTGATGTGGGATGTAGGAGATGGACAGGGCTGGAGTGAGTGAGGTCATTCTGAGTCAGCTTTTATCACACACTCATCGTATTTTAGGAACAAAAAGGAGTGGAACTGGAACCTCTGCTTAAAGCATCTGGGCTGCTGTTGATGGCAGGGCTGCTACCAGCCATGAGATGAATGAGAAGGATGAACCCATTGCCAGCAAAAGGCTGGCTGAGCTGGAATAAAACAGAAAGGGAGGAAAAAAAGGCACGAAAAGAAAAACCCTCAGAAACAGCCAAAACAGAACTGTCTTCAGGAATTACATTGTAGCAGTAATCGCTTTGTGCTCTCTGTTGTGTTGATTGGGGCTTTCTGTAATGATTCCTCATTTCCCCAGGTGAGTGTTGGCCTGAGGAGTATTCACGCTAGGATGACTGCAGGGTATAGCCTGAAAAGGGGATTAGTGTTCTGGTCTAAATCCCAGATATCAAAAGGCTCCTGTTGACTTCTGCAAGCCACTGTCTGTCCTTAATGGATTTTAGAAACCTGGTAGCCATTAATGCCAAACTGGTCCTGAGAAGGGCAGCAAGGGGGACCGACGGCAATGGGAAAGGAAGAAGCCAAGGGAATGGTAAAGCACCTAGATGCAGGCATCGCTGCATAAGATGATTTGAAGGCACTGATGTAAATGCTCTTGAGCTCCATTTGCAGTGTCACCTTGGAAGGGGATTAGATTAGATTAATGACATGAAAGAAGAACAGAAAAATGGAGAAAAGAGCAGATTGAAGCATAAGAAAAGCCCAAATGAGTAAAATATGCATGAATTGGAAAGAGTTTGGATGGTGTTATTGGATGATGAAGAATATAAAAAGCAAGTGGCAAATGCCTCTGTCCTTGGCAGCCACTTTACATTAATGTTAAGTCTATTAATGCCGATATTTGTTCTGGATTTAATTTCTTGTAATTAGTATGTAAGTCTCTCTCCTCCACCTCTCCAAGCCCTGGAGGCTGGTGTTTTCAGAGTAAAACAAGTAGGTTTAACAAAGAGTAATTGGTACAATTTCCAAAACTGGCCAAGTACTTCTGGAGCCTATATTCAATTGCATCTCAATTTAAGCTGAGGCGAGGAAATTAAGCAAGGGAAAATTCAGGCAGCACATCAAAGAACGCTTGTGGACATCAGGGTATACAGATAAGTCAGGTTGAAAGCCAGTTACGTGTTGCACAAGCAAGCTGAAGATTTAAGTTGTGTTTTCATTTCAAAGCAGAGCATCCTTCGGCATGCCTGTGGGAGTGTCGGAGGCACCTGCTCATGCCAAGACAATTTGTGTCTTACAGGGGGGTAGATGAAAGCAGGATGGGCTTTTACTGGAGAGTGTGGAACCGGGGTCCAGCTCTGATCCTTGACAGGTTTCGATCAGATCCTTAAAATGCGACGCCCCTAGGAGGCAGCTTGTTTCTAGCTGCCTTGTAACAGTTACAGCCCTCTTTTCCCCCCTATTCTCTCTCCTTCATTCTTATTGGAAATTTGGTCCAGGACCAGGAAACCTCTCAGCTTAAATTAATATGTTGGTCAGAATCATCTCTGCTTCAACAAATGTACTTTTTCTGATGTGGAGTGTTTTCATCAGCATATTTTTCATCATCTCAAAGGTATGAGCCTTTCAATCAGTCTCCTCAATGAAACAATGGAAATTACATTGCCTTTTCTTTTAAAGCTAGGCAAATGCAAAGGCAAGAAATAAGCTTCACAGGACAGCTATGGAGATGGTGAATTAATAGCATCTGAAGGGAAGAGAATTGAAACTGAGCTCTTGGTCTATCATGATTCTGGCTATGTGGCTATTCCCTGACAGAGGCGAAACCTCTGGGTACAGAAAGCTGGTTCAGTGTCTTGCATTCTCTCTTTCGTGCATTATTCCTGCTCTAGCAAGCATTTCTAGGAGAAGTATTGAGACTGGAGTACTCTTCTGCTCTCTACCTAGTGTTAGCATTTCTCCTTGTGTATTGGAGAGCTGGAAAAAAATAGATCCCTTTTGGGCTGCACTGGGCCAAAAGGCTCTTTCCAGCTCTAAAATGAAAATGATGGAAAGGTGATGCCACCACTCCTCCTTCCCAGAAGAAGACTTCTTCTGCTTCTGTGACTCCCCTGAGGCTGTAGAACTGAAGCACCTTTTCCTGACACTCCTGGCTTTGGCAAGTTTTGTCACTTGCTGCATGGATAGTGCCAGAGCTGGGAAATAATGTCAGCTTCTTTGAAGGACATATTTGACAGTCCAAATCAAAAAGTTATTAGCAAGGGATGCTATAAGACTTCTTTACAGAAAAGTTGCCTTCTGTTTGGCTGACGTATTTTCTTTACAAGTCTTTTTTTGTGCAACATTTCTAAAAGAAAGTAAAAGGACACCTGGTTGTTCCCCACTCCACAATCAGGGATGCCACTGACTCCAATGAAGAGTTCTGCATGTGGAATCCAGGCAGGATGTCACCTCCACTACTCACATCTATGAGACTGATAGATCTCCACTAAATGAGCAAAACTTACCTCTGTTAGGGCACTTTGGGTCAAGCTGCCTTTCTACTTACACCCCTGAAAGAATATTGCAGTGAATGGAAATTTATTAGTGCATGTGTAATGGCATTTGCTCTTTGGTTAAGTAAAGTAATATGAAATACAAAGACTGGGGCAAAGTACTGTTGATCCCAAAACACAGATATCAAGTTTCTTGTCTGACTAGAGCAATAATTTCTATTTTCCTCTGGTTAAAGTAATGTTTCTGTGAGACGCACAATCTGACTGTAAGGTTGGCACTCTGATCTCTTGAGCTATGGCTCTACCGGCTTCTGCCAAAAGGCCAAGTAATTTCAACTGTCACATTCCCACTGCCTGGTCTGCTATCACTAGCTTATTACAACTGGTGAATTTCCAGCATTTTGGCACTCCCGATGCACTGACACACAGCGTAATCTTCTGAATAATATACTCTGCTTGCAGTACACGAGTGAAGAAAGTATCTGTCTCCTTCACGCTTCCTTCTCTTTAAATGAATTTTCCTCACATCCACCCATCTCTGCACAAAGACACATGGTTCCCATTTCTAGGCCCGGTACCCAGCCTACTCCTCGCCTGCTCCTCCAGTCTGGGTTCCTTCGGGCTGTGCTGTGTGACTTTACCTGGCATTTGTCATGGTGGCAGCAAACACTGCAGACGTGGCTGCAGACTGCTACCAGAGAGTGATGGGTGAACCAGGTGCTGAGTGCCTCTCCTGTTTCAGATAGGTGGGTACGATGAGAAATACATGTTTTCTTAAAGCCTGCATATTTTCCTTGGATGCAAAACACGTCCCTCGGCTAAAGCACATACAAAAAGCACATCTGAGACTAGAAGAGGACAGGATTTCCTCAAACTAACCCATAGGAAGGTGGCTCCTAGAGCCACCACTCTGTCGTGTCTCTCAGGAGGACCTGGTGTGAACCAGCATCAGTGTTGGAGAAGGAGACCAAGTGTGTGCCAAACTAATCAAGGCTGGTGGGTTTGCAAGGCCATGATACTATCTGTTCTGTGCTCCCCACTGCTATATCAGAAAGGACACCTTCAGCTCCTTTGCATTTACCCAATAGAAATCACACACCTGCAAGGCAGCAAAATGGCACTGCTTCCTTTTTTCTGGGGATGTGCAACATAAATAAGCAATATAGAGGAGGAAAAAGAAAGGGAATTTGGATAACTTGGAGCAGGTGGCACTGGTGGTTGTCACCTTTACTTGTCAGTCCAGAGTTGGATTTGGGGGCAGCATGTAGTGGAGGAAATGGGCTGGCCCTGGAGAGGAGAAGCTAGCACTCCAGTGTACCAAGCAGCTCTCAGTCCTTCAAGCCACCTGCTTACACAGGAGTCTTTTTGTACAAAACCAAGGCTGGAGGAGTCTCCGTACAAAATCAAGGCTGGAGATGTCTTGGGGATGAATTCCCCCATATCTTGCCTCTGCCCAACAGTGCATGCAGTAGTAGCTCTGGCCCTAAGCATGTGCAACCAAACCCCTCCTATCTGAAATCTTTGCTTTATTTGTTCCCCAAAAAGTAAAGTAGCTGCTCCAGGATGCATATATAAAACTTTGTAAGTTCAGATACTTGTCAAAACCTTTTATTGTGAAACATTCCTGCCTGAATAATGACCCATTCACTCTAGGTGCTTTATATGAGCAAAGTGGAGGTTAATTCCTGGGTTTGGGAATGGCATTAGTAAGGGAACATAGAGCTTTCCTGATCCACACAATGTTAAGCAGGTCAGACCTCCTTTCTGGAGGTAAAGTGGGTTGTTGGGGATCTGAAATGTTGTCTACCTTGTTTTCAACATTAATCGCAAAACAGGCTCTAGAGGAACAGGTTGTCATATTGCTTTTATACTGATTCAATTCTAAAAAGTCTCCTAAGAGCTCCTAATAATGGTTATTATTGATCATAAATAACATGTTCATTTTCATAAGTCTTGTTTAAGACCAGGGCTGTATAAGAGCTACAGATGCTGGTAAAGAGACTGTTCCTGCCCTGAAGTCTGTATGAACTGAAGGAGTAATGCCAGTTTACAGCAGACTAATGATTTGGCCCACATTTTCCAGAGAATATGCAATATAAGGGAAAAGAAGCCAAGAAGCCACAGTGTTTTGACAGAAGCAGGTTAAGCAGTTTTATGATAGAGGCTCCCTCCACACTGGCCTATGCAGGCAAGAACACAATCCCTTTTTCAGACATACCTGTTGGTCACGATGAAAAGCGTAGGCAGCATCTCACACTGGCATGTCTAGCTTGGGAGGCCTGCTCAGAAAAATCCTTCATCGGAGCAGCCGCTGTCTCCTTCCCCTGAGCAAATTCCTTTAAAGCTGTCAAAGATGCTGTAATCAGACTAGGTCATCAAAACCGGTCCTCCTGAGGACTGGAAATAAGATCCAGAGATGAGCATTCAGCTACATGGGCAAGGTCTAAAATACTAAAGTTTCCATTGAAATTAAATGAAGGGACTGTAATTGCTGTGAAAGAAAAGCAAAGCAATCACTGGGAGAGCCTGAAAGCTTTCAGACTACCTCCTGAAATTATGCTGGCTGTAAAGCAGCATGTACAGCATTACAGAATGTGATAACAGAGCAAAGCTTTTACCGGGAAACCAACTTAGATAACTACTAGAGCATTTGCCTGTGTGGCTCCTGGAGCTAAGGCAAATTTTAATCGAGATTTCACCACACAGTTGAGTAGCTTTATTACCAGGTTAAATAAAAAAAGGTTAATAAAGTAATAAAAATAGATTCTTTGTCTTCTTGATTTCAAAACATGAAGCTGTGGTCAATATGTTTAATAATTTGTAAATAGAGTGGAACAAAGCCCAATAGCCATAGTGACCACTGAGAAGGGATGGCTGTGCATTTGCACCCTCTCTTGTACTTACGCTTGCATCAGCAGTTTTGCAGTTTCCATAAATCATTTGTCAGTAAGGAAGAGAAAATGGAGTGAGTTCCTCTCTGGTGCAATGTTTACCGCTGTTACTGGAGTTGCATCTGGGATAAATTGGGCCTGGATTTGACTAAACCCAGTCCTGGATAAAATTAAAGGGTATCAGTGTATTTGATTTTAGCTGTATTTACAGTATATTGTTTACAGTGTCTCTGATTTTAGGTGATTGATCCCTGCTTGAGGAATAGTATTAGAGTAAATAGATCAAAATGTGTCTTAATGCTCCTCCAGTGCTCTGGCATTACACCAGATACTGGTTCCAAGCTCTTTCCTATTGCTCAAATTAAAAAAAAAGAAATCATCACAGTGCATGGTGCAAATGTTTGCATAACTACAGAAAAAATGAGGAATAAACATCCTGTCTCCTAGGCAGGAATATCTGGGGAAAACCACTGACTGACGTGACACGATGCGCTGACGGTCTAGCCAGTCCTTTGGTACTGCTGGGCTTACAGCTGCCCAGGGGCAGCAGGCAGTGCCCTGACTGCTGCGGCGGGCACAGGCGAGGGGAGCACAGAGTGTGCCAGGCTGCCTAAACTGAAAACAGCAGCCAGTATTTAAGGGGAGGAACCTCCGGGGGAAAAAAGAAAGAAAATGAAGGTAATAGGCTCCACTGAGCTTCCGAAAAAAGATAGTTGGAGGAGAGGTTGCTGAAGCACAGGAGAGGTGGAGGTGTGTCATGGGGCATGGGGATCTCTAAAGCAGTTAGGGAGACCCCGGAGCAGTAAGGCATGGGGAAAGCTGGTGCAGGCAAGGAGTGGGTAGCAGTCCCAGGAGGTGGATCATTAGTGATATTGAGGAATCCGTTTCCCATTTCTGATTGCTGTGTTCATCAAAGTCTCCGACTGTTTCACCCAACTGGCTTTATGCTGCTTTTCCCATCTGTCAGAAGGGGAAACTGAGGCACCAGGTTGCAAAGTGACTCGCTCAAGGCCACTCAGCAAGCCAGCAGCAGAGCTGAGTGCTGGGGTCAACTGATTGCTCATTCCACCTCCTACAAAATCGCCCGCTACCAGGGGCAGGTGACTGCTCGGAGATGCTTCCACCAAAGGCTTCTGCAGGCTGTGAAGCTCACAACTATCCAGGGAGAGCACGCCAAGAATAATCAGAGCATAAAAACTGTGGGAAATGCTGCTATAAATCCTGTAACACTGAAGAGCAACCCTGCAAAAGCTTAGCAGCGAGGCAGAGCAGAGTATGGAGCAGGTAGCAGAGAGGAATATCACAATATATATAAAGCCATGTACTTGCCTGAATCCTCTCAAAGAGCAACACCCACCAGAGGCACTGTCCCTGAATGAGCCACAGGGCTTCCTCAGCTGTTTGTCCTGGTGAAGGATATTTACCAGCCCAGTGAACTGGCTGAAGCTCAGCTGAAAAACCACAACCTCAAAAGCATGGGAGACGGAGCCAGTGCAATAAGCACGAGGCTGCCTTGATTTTTTTCTGTGTCTAATTATATATATGTTCAGAATTCCTGGGGGTCAATTATAACCTTAAAGTTGCTTTTCCTTCCTCAAAGGCTTTGTCCCTGAACAGAACAACAAGCGTCTTTACTCCGCAGCTCCTGTGCCACATTATTCCCATATCAAATCTGGCAGCTTCCAGCCTTCCCAACACTATAATTAGAGCATCGTGCAGCCATTGAAATAGCACTGACCCTCGCCACAGCGCTGACCTGCCTGCTTTGCAGCTCTCATCTGTCATGCACGACAGCTCCTCGCCCACGCAAATCAAGCACGTGGAGGGGATGAGGGTTTTGCATTTCGGCTGTGCGTGCCTGGCCTACAGCCTGGGTCCACACATCGCCCCAGCTCCTGCATACCCTGCTCTGTGTTATGGGAGGCTGGTTGTGCTCCAGTTTGCTGCTGGAATGGGGGAGCTGGGTGAAATGGGGAGATGGAGGAAGGAGGCACCTTAATCTGACATCCCTTCTCCCAGGCTGCTTCTTGAATTAGTGTGTGAAACTTGGCTCTTCTGTCAACATTTCATTTGGGTTTGATTTATATGAACGTGCAGGCAGGCTGTGGCTGACTGTACAGACTGCTGATTTAGAGAGAACCGAGACCCAAGGACAAATTAATGCAGCCTGGTTTCCCTCAATCTGTGCTGTTTGTCTGGGCTTCCAGCTGCAGAAACCCCTCTGAAGGGTTTGACCCCCTCAGTCACTGAGCACTGGGGAGCCCCTGTCACCTCCTGGGCTCCCCGCAAGGGCTGGGATGAGAGGAAGGAACAGAGGTTTTCCCTGCCAAGCAAGGATTGTTGTGTTGTGGGTTGATGGGCTAAATTTGCCCTCAATCTGCTTTGAACAGTTAGGGGGATTCAAACTGCTCTCAGTATTTTGCTGAATTTCATTTAGAGGAATTTATCCTCCTTAGTAAATGGGGTGAGTAAGCAGCCAGAAGAGGTGTAGCCAGTCCTGGATGGCAGTTATCCCATCCTAAGAGCTCTAAAACAGATGAGCTAAGAGCCCCCTGACAGGCTTTCTCCAGGGAGCCACAGTGGCTACCTTAGATCATATATCTGAGTTTTATGCATCTGAGAGGGCACATGGACTGGGTGCCCCTCTAAGTGGGACCGGGTTAACAGAAGGAGCCAGTGTCCGTGGTTTCATTGCTGGGTGCACATCAAATTCAGCTGCCTTGGGAACCACAGGCTGCAGGGGTTTGAGTGCTCTGCTGCACGGCAGGGGATCTGGGCATGGACCAGGACTCCTGTTTTATTCTCTGCCGTCCTTATCATACATGGGCTATCGTGCTGTAAATGCAGCATCCCCTTCCTCTCTCTCTTGCTCCTTCCCGTGCTCATCAAACTAAACTGGAAAAGCTGTAAAAGGTCCAGCTTCATTTTAACTCCTCTGCGTTTCAGCCAACTGGCAAAAGTCAGCAGCAAATCCACGCTCATGTGGATGAAGTAAAAGCACGCTTTCATCCTGTGTAGGATTTTTCCCCCCAAGGGCAGAGTTTCTCTCACTAACTGCAAAGCTGGGATTCAGCTGCTTTGATGTTCATGGCACTGCAGATACCCCACCTGAGTACTATCACCCCCAGCTCCCACTACAGTCCAGGGAGACAAACAAGTGCTTTTAGGGGCAATTCATCCACCCTAATTTAAATGTCTACATCAGCAGCGTATGTGTCCTGTCCTATAGGTGCCTGTTCCTCTCCCCTTAGCATGAAGGACTAGCTTTGATGCAGATGCCTCCACCCAGCCAGCCGGATCACACCTACCCTATGCTCAGGCAGAGGATTTTATGTTCCTGAAGGCCAGAATGACATTTTAATATGTATCGCTGGGAGGCATGGGAGGGGGAGATCTCTTCAGGGTGACCTTGCACTGAATGTGAGTTCTCTACCATGAGTTTGTTGGGCTGCAAGGGGAAAGACAAGGAGGATTTACCAGAGTGCAGACTAATGCCCGTATCGAAGTCCCGGCACAGAACTACCCAGATGAGCTGCGTGCACCCTGCGTCGACACCTCTTTACAACTCTCTCTCTCTGTAACTGTGTTTCAGAGATTTAATTTTAAACATAAACCAAGGCTCTTTCCCCTCTTCTGAATTCTCTCTTTGTTTATCAGAACATCATTTACATTTTCTTTTACTTTTATGGGAGGTTTGTATTTCCATGTATGTCAGCAGTGTATAGAATAGACATCTGAGTGGGTGAAGTGGAATTTTGATTTATTGGAGGAGAGTGCATTATCAGTAAATTCAAGAGACTAAATCTGCCATGGAGAGGACTTCTTTTGTTTCCATCATCAAGTCAGACATTATATCCTGTCAAACATCCCAAGGGGCGCTTTTGCTCCAGGCACCAGAGGTAATAACTCTGCTCAGAAATTCACTGTATGTTGAAGCCTTCATCTTACAAAGCCTTCAACTCTTGTTCAAACACAGGATGCAAGTGAAAGAGAGGAAAAACTAGGAATTAATCCTTAGTCTTACCAGCCCTGCGATATCCCTGTTTTTTCAGTGCAGGCTGTGAGGTTCTTCACCTGAACTTTTTCTCCTGATATGATCCCATCGCTCAGGGTGGTACTGCACCATGAAATTTTCAGATTTGAACGCAGTGTCACAGCATCGCACACATCAGCTGGCAGCGTCCCGTCAGTACTTTGATTGCTTCATCTCCTTCCAGTCCTCAGAATAACTATAATGCTAGTTAGCAAAAGAGGGATGGATCCTCCTTCCTGCCTTTATCCCCTCGTCTGGTGGGGAGGTGGCCTCTCGCTCTCAGGCGCCCTGGCATCGCTCCTGGCCCATGGGCTCAGCACGGTGCTCATTGCCCTTGCACAGAGAGGGAGACCATGGTCAGATCCCCTGCCACGACGTCTCTGATTCATTGACACCATCACTACCTACAACATCAGCACCATGTAGGTCGCTTGTTGCTGGCTCAAATACGCTCAGCTCTGGCAGCATTTGTGGAGAGCCAGCAGGTCACTTCCGCAGCGCATCCGTTCCTTCACTGGGGGTGCTCATTTGCCGAAAGTGTCCTTTTTTATGAAGTCAGTGAGACCTGTAGTGCAGGAGTTTACCTCAGATAACAGCATTTTACAACATGCAGTCAGTTTTGGACTGTGCTGCTGCCATTGCTGTGACACTAGTCTACGGCAAACCGAGCCATGTCCCCAAGGGCAGCTTTTAACCAGAGCCCTCAACCTGGAGAGGAGCCTGTTTCAAGCTGGAGCGTTATCCCTCCTGCTTCTTCAAACACCCCTGTAGCCCTTCTGCTCTTGACAGAGGTCTGGAGACCAGCTGCAACATTTAGTAACTTATTTTTGACCCTCTTTCAGGCTTCACAGGTCAATAGTGACCCGCTGTTGGTACATCTGAATGAAGCTCACAGAAGCTTGTACAGGGCACGTTTGGTGTGAGTTGACTAAAGAAATATAATATTTAGTGAGTTCCACAAAACAGAGGGACACTCACTGAACAGCCAGCTATTTATGAATAAATATATCTATTCAGAGGGGGAATCACATAAAACAATGGGCTGGCAGTGGCTGGTAATTTAAAATGCAGCAGGCAGGCTGTTGCTCACATTAGTAACCTACGAGACACATTGCTTAAATAGCACAATCAGCCCCAACCAGCTCCTTGGGAATTGCTGAACCATTTGTGGCCTGCTTTATTCTTAGAGAAACTTGCTTTTAAGACTATTGTATCTGTTTTCTTTATTTACGTAAACTTGATAACTTTAAGTGACTCTGGTTTCCTTTAAACCATATGCTTTTCATTTACAGAAAGCCACATATAGTCAGCTCTTAATATTACTTTGGGCCCCTGATAGGGTAATAACATTTAACAATCCAGTACTATGCAATTTGTTTCATCATTTCTTTTAATCTCTGATGTGCAACAGATTCTTCTCACCACTAAATTTGGAGCTAAATTG
The DNA here is from genome assembly GCF_000699105.1 of Pygoscelis adeliae. NCBI lineage: Eukaryota > Metazoa > Chordata > Aves > Sphenisciformes > Spheniscidae > Pygoscelis > Pygoscelis adeliae. Next base: position 1,237,912 of record NW_008824031.1, read on the forward strand.
TATGTATGTCCCGTGAATTGATTGTGCCTTGTCCTAATCATTTGGTGCTTACATCATCCCCTTAATTTTGCAAATGCCATCTGTTGTACCACAGACACTGTAATGATGGGCTGTGTTTATACGGTGGCCTTTTTTCTAAGAAAGAGCTATATGGAAAATGGAGGTTATATTGTATGTTTGAAGTAAGAGGTGGACTTTTGAGAAGCAATTCAGTAGATCTTCATCTGGCCCCAGCTACAAATGGAAGTAGCTCTGTTAAATGTAATGAAAGGTGCTAATTTAGACCAACTTGTCCAAACGTGAACTTGAGTACGATCATAAATGAGAATAATCACACAACTCAAAAAAGTGTAATGGAAAAGCTAGTTTTCCTTCTTTGTAGTTAAATAAGGCATTGTCTGTTAGAGGATACTAACCTATTCTTAAAGTGGCTCATGCAAAGTTTCTGTTTCTAGTCCAGAATGGAATAAATATGATCTCAGAAAGACTAGGAAGAAAACTGGCTTTTAAATACACAGCTAAAATGTGGACATGAACAGCATGAGTAGCTGACCTCCGATGGCTGGCGGGGAGGACGACAGTCTTCCGGAGCAGCCAGCTAAGGCACTCTTTCTCTGTTTAGCATGGGCATAAGAACAAACAAACCAGCTGTTACCCAAGAAGAAAGTTATCAAGTAGTTTGAGGTTTTGTGGGGTGTGTTCTGGGACTTTTTAATATTTTTTTTAAAGTAGTTCAGGACTGTTCTGATATATTCAATAACCAATGGGATGGAACGCACAGGAGAGCAGTTTTTCACCTTAACTCTATCTGCCATCTTCACCTTCAGGACTTGCCTCCTTCATCCAGTCCTCCCTTGAACCCCAAACTACTTCCATAATATGTCTCCCCTCACTCCTGGGATCACCATCAGTGATGTTGATCTTGCTCAGCCTTTCTCTCCATTAACCCTTCACTCACCCCATTTCCATCAGCTGTACCATGCTTGGGCAAGTGACTTAGCTGAGCTGAATAATAATAATAATAATAATAATAATAATAATAATAATAATAATAA
>NW_008824031.1:1239179-1254525 GCF_000699105.1 Pygoscelis adeliae
TGGCAGGGGTCCACCCAAGTGAAATAAAAATGAAGTAAAAGATTGTTTTTGCTCTTGTTTTCAAACTTTTCAGTGACTTTTTTTTGCCCTAGCACCTTTTGACTGGACAGGATATTAACAGCATTCATGGAGATTGTGTTGCCTCAAAATGACAGTCCTTAAAATCAATGATGAAGAAATAAATTTGGAGATCTGCTGAATGGTGACCTAGAAGCAAAAGGATGCAATAGGCATTCAATTCAGTCCCCTGTTACAGGCAATCACATAATACAATTTAATTTCTACATACAGCAGCCTTCACACAAACAACAGTGTAGTAACTCTCAGCCCTCAGCATCCATCAGAAACTTTTTTCAGACTTTCTCTTCTTCTAATCATCAAGTTTAAAGTTATTGATGGCTAGTTTATAGTCATTTATTCTCATGGCAACATCCTTTAGCTTCCACAGCTCCTTCACAGAAGAAACCGCAGTGCTATTTTACTTTGATTTTTAATTATTCACGTCAGAAATAATGCTGTTAAATGCTAAAGATCAGGATGAGACCTAATGTGTAGCTCTGATGGGGAAAATCATTCCCAGATATCCTGCTGAGCCCATATGGTAATTTCTGTGTTTGGATATGCTTGCATCAGGGAGAGAAAAGGTAGTGAGAGAACAAGAAAAAAGGCATTACAAAAGAAATTCTCCCTCCCTCCCCATTGCCTCTCCTCCTCTAAGCGGTGAGCTTCTTGCGCTCAATCCTTCAGGAGCGACTAGAGTAATTACTGGAATGGATATTCTGGGTCCACTGAGGTGTCATTTCAGAAAGTCCCTCTACTGCTTTCTGAGCAGTCCCTGTGATGATGCCAGCAGACACAATGCTGTGTCATCTCCTGCTCATGATCACAGCTCCATCCCAGTCCATACCAAAAGCTGAGACAGAAGCTGATTTTACTGCTTCTTCCACATCCAATTTCATTTCACCCTTGCTCATGAAAGATTGACAAGGTTTAGGATATGTTCGTTATGCCAAACTGCATGTGAGCTCCAACCAGCTTTTTGGAGAGGGCTTGGCCAATACAATGTCTTTGTGGTCCAGGAATTTTCACATTGACTCTCTTATTTCACACAAGGCTGCTGTAAATGACGATTCCTCAATTTCACTTCCCTCAGTAAATGGGTGTTTAGATGTTTAATTAGGAAGCAAACCATATAATCAACCTTCTGCAGATATAGCTGCACAGTGTAATCAGTCTCATTCAGCTTCTTTGCATGCTGCTGGAGTACCAGCAACTGCCGAATTTATCAACAATGTTGTGGTTCGAGTTGCAATTTGCCCAAGGATTTCTCAATTAATAAATATGAAGCAGCAGGCAGTCCAGGCACCGCACAGGCTATGCTGCACATCTAACATAGTGGTTTCACTCTATTTTGTCAGGAAACCAACTCCAAAGAAATCAGGCAGAAACACAAGTGACAATAATAACCGTGTTTACCTGTTTGGTTTTAATTCTTTTGCACTATTATTTCCTTTTCAAATTCCCACAAAGTGCTTGTCTGAGCAGTGTAAGTTATCCCGGCTGGCATTCAAGGCTATTGTGTTCTTGGTGAATGGTCTGGAGCCCACCTGCCAGGCAGGCAGAGGTACAGAAAACAGGAGAAGGATGTACAGCACACGTCAGAGGTGTAACAGAAATACGGAGGTGCCCCTGTCAAACAGAGTTCACAGTCCCACAGCTCTTAGACTAAGTGGTAAAGAGAGGTAAGCAGATGGGCCAAAGCAGATGCTGGCTGGGAGCGGGATCCTTGGGAGGGCAGTGGACTGGAGAAAGCAGGAAGAGAGGAGTATTTCTGCATGCTCAAGGTGGAAATCTCTTCTCCTGGTGCTCCTCGTGCAAGCATGGGAGGAAAGGGTTGAGTTCAGAGGGTGAACTGAACTGTCTTCTGAAGAAATCTCTTCTTCTCCATCATCAGCAAAGGGAGCCAAGGAATATTGGCCTCTAGCAGATGCCTGCGATGGGTCTCTGTGAGCTCCTGGCAAGAGTGTCCAAACTTGCAATCTGTGAGTGTCCAGGTATTTTCCAGTGAGGTTGCAGACCCTCCGACAGCGGGATAGTCTGGATTCCCATGCTGAAGGCCACAGGTCACTGATATCCACCCCCCTGGGTCCTGATAAGGTTCGCATGTTCAGCCCCATCCCTTTTGCTCGCAATGGTGCAGCGGCAGGCTGCCAGAAATGTCTCTGATCTGACCAGGACAGCTGTTTTTGAATACAGTTTATGCTCAGTCCATCTCAAATCTACTCCCAGTCCCAGGCCAGGGAGGTTGTTGCAGAGGAGCCTGCTCTCCCCTGTTACTTACAGTTAACAAGGAGCTGCAAATCTGTCAAAATGATGCGTTAGGAGTGCCTTCAGAGACATTTTCTTGCTATTTTGGTTTTGGCGGCCCTCAGTCCCTTCATGCCAGAACCATTTTAACCATTGACACACTAATCTTTTTTGACACTTTCACTTCTATACTGCATTCAAGCTGCAATGAAACATGAATTGCCTCCCAGGCTTCCACCGCAGCCTGTTCAGAAGTGTTTGCCCTCTGTCCTGGAGGAGGCGGAGCTGCTGTATCCTTGCATGGGAATGTCTCAGCATCTGGGCTTCACGCATCCATGAGAAACCAGAGCAAGCAGTGGGGGGGAAAACTGGGACAACCTCCTGTGGCTCCTAGTCACCCAAGAGATTTTTGGTGCAGGAGAACTAAAGGCAATAGATGAAGCAAAGGGCTCAGACAAGCCGTGCAACTCTGGCAGTTGAGCAAGTGACTGCACATCGGCGGGTCCAGAGTAACCGCTCATGTGTGCTCTCACCAATCATGGCAAATGGGAGATAATTCTACTTATCTGACGCTGCTCTGAGAGATATACAGTAGGTCACATTATTGTCCATTTTTTGCACATTAGGAACACTTATGTAGGCTTTTACCAGAATTCTCCTGATGTGCAGTAGGGTTTTTAGATGTCATTAGCGTCTTTATGTGTCTGTGTAGTTCTGGAATACAGAAAGATTAAATAAGTTTACACGGTCTATGGAAGAAAATGTTGGAGACTGACTTTAAAAGCAGGCAAACTACATACTGAAATGTGTGCATTGAATTAGATGTCCAGGGCAATGTCCGAGCATTCACAGTGACACAGGTGTTCCAGCCAGATGATGTTCAAGCTATGTAATAAGCCAATACAAATTTTTTTGGCTTGGACTCAGAAATGGAGATTTAGAGACCGATAGACTTTTTTAAGCCCAAACAGATCCATATTATTTGATTACCTCCATAACACTGACCCACACTAATCAAAATACGTAGTGGTTGACCAAAACATGATTTCCCAAATGGTGTCTGAACATCATTTGCAACAGAAAATAATTGAAAATCTCAAGGCCCAATTCCCCACTGCTATGTAATTACTGATGCCTACGTAATACACTATTGATTTGCCCGTGTTTTCCTACGCTTATTTTGCACAGGTGCTAATGACTTAGAAAACATAAACCATTGGAGAAACAGCCCCAAAGTCTTAACAAGAGTAAATCACAGTTCAAAGGTCCTTAATTCCCTTATCTCCGTATTTATTTCTGGTGTACATTCCCCACCAGCCACGTGGAAGTGAATGTGACCTGACTGTAGAAATGTTCCATATTTAAGGCCTTTTACCTGCAAATGTAACCCCACACCCTTCCTTGTTGCCTTATGCACTACTTGCTTCAGCAGTTTTCCTCCTGGTTTTGTGGACCACGGCAAAACCAACAAACAACTGGCTGCTGCTCCGGAGATCAGTAACGCAGCGATTCTTTTCGACCACACAGCCCTTTTAAGGATCCCAGTGGTCCTGTCAATCAATGTTTACTTTTAATGAGCCCAATTAGGTATATCGCTCCAGTGCAGGATTATGAGGATTTGAAAAGGGTCAATTTGTAATGGTTCTTGTGGTGGTCACTGCTACTTGCAACATTAATGAAGATTTATTAAATTAACAACACATGGTTTTTCAGTAATCCAAAATTCACACACAGAGTTAATTAGGGTTGGATTCTATAGATGCACCAGCTTGGTGAGCTGCTTATATCTTATGTGTGCAGAATTGATTAGCTATAGTCCTGGAATATTCATCCAGAACTTTGCTGTTTATAATCTGTTTTGTTCCTCATAAGATCTTTTAAAAACTCAGTGGAGTGCTGCCTGTATTTAAATCAGCGACTCCCCCAAACTGTTTTTTTCTCAGCATATTGTAGAGTCCTCAGAGAGTAGGTGAGGTTGCTGCAGAAAGCTTTTGGGACCTGAATGGGAAATCGATTTCATTTTTTAACATTTCTTTTCCCCCCTCAAGCCTCAAATTAATGCATAAGACAATAGTCAACTACTTCAACAAAATCACTCAGGCATTAAGAGAAGAAATGTCACCATAATACTTCAGGGAGGAACCTGAACCAACCAGCCCATTAATTACATCTTTTGCTCACATTTTATCACCTTAAACAATATAGCTCAATCAAGGAGACCTAAGTATTTTTACAATATTCACGGTTAGCTTCAAGGGAAATGTTGAGGCCAGATGTGTGATCTGGACTAGATATCTAGTAAATATTTAATAACTAAGAATCTGCCTGCATTCAGCAAGGAGAATTCAAAACCTGACACAATGCTTTTGGACTTTTTATCTCCAACTGCAAATGGATGGGAGGTTGTCTGGTTCTGCTGGGATGCAGTAGGTGTCTGGGTATTTTGGAAGTTTTGGGAACAATTCTCCAATTTATTGGAAATTTTACTTCTGTCCTGGGCAAGCTACTGTGTCCATTCAGACAGAGGTGGATTAGAGTTGTGTAAATAGATTTAATCTGGTTTGGGTGGCTGTAGCAGTATGGGCTCTACTAATAGCATGCCTGCTGGAAAGGAGACTCTCCCAACATCTATCCAACTAAGGTATTTCCATGCTTCTCGCATTACTGGCATTACATCCAAGCATAAATCTTAATGTATTTTCCACCTAGAGCACTGGGTAGGTTTTCAGTAAGTAAAACACCCCACCCCTGAAATTATAGTTATAAAAGTGTCTGATTTAGAAAATACAAACTTGCCTGTGTATTGAATCTATTGCCGGGGACATACTCTCAATCTCCTTTATCCTCAGTACTCCTTCCTATAAAAAGGGGGCATAATAAAACCTCTTTGCCTGGCTGCTATACGGACAAATACATGAAAGATCATGAGGCTTCTCAGTTACTATTACAATGGATGCCATACAAATAACTGAGACAAGACACCGGGCTACTCTGCCATGCCGCTTTATGCAAACCATGACAACAGTGCTTAGCTGGGGGTTAAGGTAGCTCTGGTGTCCCATTAGATGGGTACTCTGTTGCCTTTCATTTACAGGAATGAGGAGCTGTACTCCTGTTTCAGGTCTGTCTTGCTGAACCCGCTCCCTGCCCCCTGTGCCCCCCTCCCCTGATGCTTAGTCTGGATAATTGCTTCACATCTGAAACCAAATGGTCTGGAAGAGTAAGGCAGCAAGGTGGCAACATTGCAAGCGCAGCACGGCACTGTGTGACTCTGGGAAGAATGGGAAGAGACTTTTAAAAATAATGGTGGTAATTGCTGACAATACTGAAATTTCCTCTGTTCCCCAAAGATTTCACACAAGTGGGAATGATAGCTGGGCAAAAAGAGATCATCAGTCTTTAACTAAAATCACTGACAATATTCATGCTGCTCCAGCGCTGAGTGTCACCAGAAGTATAGTAAGTCCAATATCCCCCCTCCTCCCCTTCACACTGGAGCATTTTGCTCACCCTGCTCTCCCAAGGATGGTTTGGTGGACAACACATTGACCCGGAATGTGGCATTGGGCTGAGTGTTGGCTCCCACAGAAACCTCATGCTGAGGCCTGGAGAAGTCATGTCCATCTACAAACACAAGTGTATTCAGGCACCTAACTTCTGCTTGAGAAACTAAGTCCCACTGATGTCACTTTGCTGATGGTGTTTTATTTGTTATCCCTGGGAATTAGCTATCGGGGGTAAAGCTTTAAACAGTTTTGGTGAATATGAAACTTCATTGCTTGGTGCTTAGTCTTCTAATGGGAACAATAATATTGTCACACCTCACTGGACTGTTGTAAGACATGTACATTAAAGATTATGAGATGCTCACATGTTATTGTTATGAGAGCCATGAAAGCACTGAGAGAGAGATATGAAGTAATACCAGTGTGAGAAAGAGAACAAAGATATAGCCTTGACTGATTGCTTTTTTTGTCTTGCAATAATGTACACAATCAGTGCCGATCAAATAACGAAGATTGTGGAAGCTGCCATGGAATTAGATAATTTTGCAGTTAAATACTGTTATGAGGGATTGATCCAAAGCTGGATCCTTGGATTAGCATATGAAGGTTGAGGCTCTGTGTTCAAGACCTCGTGCAGCTTCCAGCCTCCTGTGTGGCTGTCCTCAAGTCATTCAGGCCTCTCTGTGCCTGCAAGATCTCATAAGCGATCAGTGAGGGCGAAAATACCGAAGGCCTTAGTCAACTATTGCAGAATAAACTCTATGGAGGTATCACAATCCTATCTATAGCTGGTTTGTTAATGCCTCTTTTGTGGTATCAGCATTGAATGACACAGAGCAGTGTGAATTGTGACTAGGCTGAACCCATAGGAAGATTTGGCCTATGTGCCTTAGTATCAGTCAGAGATAAAGAGAAGATGCGTCACTAGCAGGTGATGTCTTCTTACACCTTGTTCACTCAGCAGTGTGCAGCGATGGGAGGGAGGCTGACCCACAACCCCGTCACAACTTTGACCCAGAGTAGCCCATGACATTTTACCAAGGTTTCACTGGGTATTTTTTTTGCCTTGTTGTGCTTGTCTCATGCACATGCTCAGGCATATGAGGGACTGAGCTTTGCACTGGTGAGGAAAGGGTTCGTGGACCTGCCATACCTCTTCTGCACTCCTGGCCAGGCTGCAGAGGTGCGGGGCCAGGGGCTGGGGCTGTGTCTGCTCTGTCTCTGCGGATGTCCAACAGGGCTGCTCCCCGTGGAGGGGCAGTGTCTTGGTGGCACACCCCTGCACTGTTGTGTGTGGCTGTACACGTGCTCCAAGACCCCGTATCATCTGGAGAGGAGAATTGCAGATATAGGACCCACTGTCCCACTGTGTGCCCTAGGAGCATTTCCAGCATGCAGGAGGAGCAACAGCTCTCCTCCGCAGATGCATGGGGTGGTGGGGATGTATGAGGAGACATTGTCCTAGTGTCACCCTCCAAACATGAGACCTGACAAGCTTTCTTTCCACTCAGAGAAATAACCAGGATCCCAGAAATAAGGGACACAAAACTTACCCTCATTGCTTATTAGCTACAAATAAACTGCTGTCAAATGCCTGTGCAAGAGGGAGTCTTTGTGCAAACCGTAGGTTTTGTTTTTGTAGAGGAAAGCAAGCAAACAAAACCTGACCTTGTCAGTATTTGGAAGGCAGCATGGAAGTGCTTTGGAGTAGCCTCATCTCCCCTTGCTGGTGTTCGGTGGTTATTGCAGCCCCATCTTTGTTTCTGTGCTCAGACTTCACACTGCATTCCAGATGCAGGTTTGCAGGATTTTCCAAGTATTGCCAGAGAAATAATTACATTTTCTGTGTGCGTGCTTATGAAGCTAGAACTGAGCTTGCTTCTTTTGATGAGGTTTAGCTAAATAAATGGATTTTTTCTTTTCTGAAAGGCCTTCATTCATACTTAGCACCAGTATTCAGACTTACTGCAAAGTGGTTCCAGCATAGCTGTAGTTGCTGGGAGCAAAAGGGAAATATTTAATTAAAAGAAAGAAAATAAGAAAAAACCACTTGAACCAAAGTAGACTTGCAAAAATGTTGATTTAATTACATACAAATGCCTCAGTCTTTGCGGCCAAGGATTGCATGAGTTATGATCCTCACCTGGGCGGCAGGAGGGAGTGTGAGGAGAGAGTCAAGTCTAAAGCCACACACACTGATCTTGATGAGGCAATTTTGTGTTGTTGTGATCAAGAGCCCCCAGGTGCGAGGCTCTGTGCCAGGATACATAGGCCAACCTGGAGCTCACTCTAAACTGCTCTAAGGCCAGCAGTCTCCTGGGCCTGGAGGCAGCAAGGGATGTCAGACGTAAGGGCAGGGAGGAGGGACATGGCAGCTCTCTGCAGCATAATGGAGTTAAGCGCCAGAGAGCAGGGTGAGCTACCAAAACTAGCAGCAGTGCTGGGCTAAGAATACGCTCAACTTGGAAATAGCAAGAAGATTTCTTGCCATCAGAAGAAGTGGAACAGCTTGGTAATAAAAATAGATCTGTACAAAGCCAAACTAGGTTTGTACCAGTCGATGAAGGATCTTATATGATGTGGGAACCAGATGTGATGATTCAGGAGGTAATTTTCAGGCCTGTGTTCCTAAGAGGGTGGTCAAACATTGGAACAGAGAGGTTGCAGAGTCTCCATCCTTGGCGATATTCAAAACCTGACTGTAGATGGCCCTGAGCAGCCTGCTCTCACTGACTGCGCTTTGAGTTGGGGGTTGGACAGGATGGTCTTCAGAGGTGTCTGCCAACCTGAGCCATTCTGTGGTTCTGTGGGGAAATACATAACCCAGTGACTGTGAAGCAGGTCTCCAGGTCCTTTTCTTCTGTGTTTATTTTTAGGTTTGCTCTTTATGTGCAAATACACTTTTATTCCCCTCCTATATTGATCCCTAAGCTATACATCACCTACATCTCAAGCTTGCAGGAGTGAGATGTGAGTGGGACCAAGGGTGGACTTCTGTTCTGAAGCTTAAGATCAGCCAGGATTAACGCTCTTTTTTAACAAAACTCAGCAGTGTTGTGCTGTCTAGGACAGGAAGGTGCAAGTCCTCCCGCAAAACCATAGAGGAAGAGCTAACTTAAAGCTTTACTCCAGCAAAGGACAGTACACTCAGGAATACGTGTGAGTCAGCTATTCTGATGGGCTAAATTTTGCTTTACTCCTCTTTTCCCTGTGATCTTTTTTTACTCAGTTTAGAGATTTTATTCACAGAGGAAGAAGCCTTCATGTTTCTTATTCCCACATACTTCAGCTAAGGGTTTTTTTGGGAATGGGAGAGATTTACCCTTTCCAAAAATCTCTCTCCCATGGACTGTCTACCCTGGATCATGAAGACGTGTGAATCCAGAGCCATACCGGGATGCTGCACTGAATGATGGCCAGCACGCTCAGCACAGCGCATGGGTCCTCTCTCACACCCACAGATCCCAGAGCCTGTTCAGAGACACATCCATAGCTGTCAACATATGAGGGTTGGAACCTCTACATGTAGTCATTTTTTTCCTATTTATCTTTAAATAAGCTTTGGAAATGAATTTCCTCACCTTTAAATTATTTCTTGGCACAAGATCCATGCTTCTGGCTCTACTGGTTAAAGAGCCATGGCTGGATTTACTGCCCTCTCTGACTTTAACCTGCTGTTCAAGGCTACAGTGATTGAACACTGGCTTGCAAACCCAGCTTCTATATTTTTTATACCATATAACTTTTTGCTGGTATTTCCCTAATGGCCTGGGAACATGCATCATTTTTTCCAGTGAAATAACCACCCATTTATATATATCTCTTGAGAGACAGCATGATCTGACATTGCATTTAACCCACAGCAAGATATTTAGTTTGTTGAATGGGTACTAAGAGGGGACAAACGTATGCAGCACAGTTCATAATAGGCAGTCATTTACCAGGTAAAATATTGCTCATATTGGAAATATAGCAGGATTGAAACAATGGCATTTTCAGTCCCTTCTTTATCCTTTTCTGCTGCATAACCTTTTAATGCAATTTATACCAATAAACTTGGTATGCCAGATAAAGCTTACAATTAACAAATCAGTATGAGGCAGGACCAATAAATAAAGATTGTTTCTGTGCTGTTTGGGGAATGAAGCAAATGACAGAGTTAAAACATGCCTGTGCAGTGAGGAAAGGCAGGATCACACATGGATAAAAGCAGCCGTGTTAGCTTTGCCTCATCTCACTGGATTCAGGATAACAGCCAGGATTTCAGCTTATGCTGATCACCTGAGTACACCCCAGCAGTATGTACAGAAATCTGAAAATCTGTGCCAGCGTGTTTTCATGGGTCAGTCAGGCATGTGGCTACCAGTATTGCAGTCACACCTTCCTCTGCAACACCTTGCAACCCTTTCTGAGACCGATGTCCTGGAAGCTGTGGAGCTTCCCAGACTCCTCATGGGAAGTGTAACCTGAGTTAACCACAGTGGATGGTACTAAGCATCATGCAGAATTAGGACTCCCAAGTGTGGTCCAAAGCCACTGAAATAACCAGAATATTTCTGTTCATGTCAGTAGAGCAGGTTGCTCTGGAATTGAAATCTCCTACTAATGTAATTATTGTCTACTAAGGGAGGAAAATGCAGAAGTGAAGATGGCATTTCGTGCATCAAGGTCACACATGCCAGCCAGCTCTCAGCATCTTAAATGGCAATGTACAGAGATTTTATTCTTTTCCAGACATAAACATACATGAAGCGCATCACAGCACGGCCTTCCTCCTGCCACTCAAGGTGTGTTTTGATCGAGAGTTGAGAGAAGATGCTCTGCACCTCAGGCAGAGGGACTATCAGGGCACACGGGGGAAGAGCATCTGACCTGAGCAGAATTAGGGGCAGGGGACAGAAATTGGGAGGACTTTGCTGGGCTGACCCCATGACAGCTTTCAAATGCCACGATGGCTCCACTGACCCTGCTCTGACCACATGTGGTCCTTATTGCCAGGACTCTCACCCTCACAACCTCCTGGTTCTTACATCAATCCAGCAGAAGGCACTTTTGCAATCAAAAAATATTTCTTTGTTAAATGATTGTTTTCTTATTTTTTAGGAAGTGAATCATCTATGCTCTGATTAGAAGCATCAGAAAATCTATATCACTGTCTAGCTTCATGTTTGTGCATTGGATGAAATTGTAGTAGGTCAGTTTAAGTCAGGTTAGTTCAAATAAAATTGGATAGAATGGTTCTTGAAAAACAAATAAAACATAAAAAAACCTGTGTCTAGTTCAAAACTTTCTATCCAGGGAAGTTTTGGATAGAAAGTTAAGTTCCCTCTAAAACTTTTCAGGAGAATAGTTTGTCTGACTATGTTGACTCTATCTATTTATTGATTACATGAATCATTCAGTTCCTAAAAAGTCAATCCTCTCTGCTTTCCTCTACCCTAATTATGGATGGAAGTCAAGGTGAATCTTTCCATTAACTTCCATGATCTTTGGATCAAACACTGAAACACAATCATGAGAGTCGGACATCGATAATGAATCTGGGCACAGTGAGGTTCTCTCTGGCCCGGGTATCCTAATACCAGGGTAAAATCAGGGCAATGAGACACAGAGCTGACACTTACCCTGCAGTGAATTTGTTTGGAGCAGTTGTAAATACAGTGAAGCCAGACCTGCAGACATGAGCTTGGAAATGCTTGTTTTATGGTCTTAAGGGAGATTTGTACCTTGAAGAAAATGGCTTCTGTAACCAAACAGCAGCCTGTTAATTGTATCACGTTATCACTTGATAATGGAGCGATTTAAAAGTGTGACTACAGCAAACAGGACCACTTAAAAAGCCTTTCCTTTATGTAGGGCATCAGGACTTTTCCGTGTCACATTCTATTTCCGTTCCTTATTAAGAACAAAATTGATTTGATGTGCCAGGGGCTTTCCATTTGCATTTCAATTACAGATTTCCGTGGCTTCTTAGGCTTTCCAGGCTTTTAAAGGACTAGTATTTCCTATAAAATATTCTGAAGAAAAAAATTTAGGGGCTGAGGTGGAATGAAGTTCATTAAAAATAAAGCTTATCACAAGGACTGCCATCCCCACAGTTAAATTCATTGGTGATTGCTTATATTTCCATTGTTTATTAAATAAGTGAAGAAAAAGTCATTACTAAGAGCTGAAAAGCACTATATGTTAACAGATGACTTACATGATTTTACATGTCCTGAAGTCTTCATTCACCCCAACTTAGCAGTGAGGTAATGAGGCAAATTCCCAGAGCCCCACCTTAGCTGGGATTCCCAGGAACAGGGACCCAAAACCGAAGTAGAAATCCCGGCATTTGAGCTCTCTGGCTCAATTGCATTTACAAAATTTCAAAATAAAATGTTGGGATGATTTTGAAAACAATTCAAAAACTCCTCCCTCCCCCCTCCAGCCCCCATCTCTCTTACACTGAGCACATCTTCATTCTGGGTAGAAACTATGTATGTGAACCTCAAATCAGAGAGCTTTCTCCACATTTTTCTGTGCCAAGGGGAGAGGACCTTCACTCCCAAAGAAGCAGCTAAAGATGCAGCTGTTTAATGCACTACCACATTTTATTGCTTTGTCTTTGCGGAACCGAGCAGACTTTTTACCAATCATTTCCTTCTCTCCAGAAGGGATCTCTTTACCTGGACCTTTTTTTTTTTTTTTTTTTTTTTTTTTTTGCAATACATGCTGTAGATTGTGCACTGTGGGGACTCCTGTTAATGCTGCCATCACTTTCCTTCATGCCACACACTCTCCCAGCCAGGTCGTCGTGGACCAGCTCTCCCTGTTCCTCCTCTGGCTCCTCCGGCAGAGGAAATGCAGAAAATACAGCCTCCTGCGAAGCAGGAAAGAATTTCCATCCAGTCCATAATTCACTCTGCTGTTTCCCATGTACCGCACATGCCCTTTCCTACCGTTGGAAAGGAAATGAAATAATTACACTGCCTGCAAGAAACATGCTTTATGGCTTACATTTATGATAAAATTATGGAGCTGTTGCAATGAAATATTCCATCAATACGTTAAAACAAAGCAAAATCAGTACGGCAGTAAAAAACTCTTATTGTCCCTGTTTCATCCCTGGTTTTCTTTTGTTGGGTTTATTTAGTGCCTTTATTAAAATATTTCTGTTATAATACTGGTTTTAATGCTATATTGTTTTTATAATGGTATGATTTTTATTGTAACATCACCTCCAATTTAATATCTCTTTCCATTATACGTGAATTGCTACTAAAATGGAATTGCTGTTGTAATGGATGTAATACCCTTGTAGGAAGTTTTAAAAGCCATTACTACTACATAATTACAAAGGAAAAGTCAGGAAATGGCATGAGGAAGAGGAAAATACTAAAAAAATAGGAACTGTTTGTGATAAAGACAAGCAAGAGCAAATAGTCTGGTGACCTGCAACTAAGAAAAAATATCTCAGAGAGGAAACACAAGAGAGAGATGTCACCAAAGCCTGGGCCGGACCTCCTTCTGTCTTCTCAATTCTTCAAATGAAATCCAGAAGAGTAGGATGGAGCAATGGTTGCCTGCTCCTTGACTACTGTGAAATGCCCACCCAGACTGTGATTTCCTGGTGATGGTGCCTTCAAGAGGGCAATGTGTAAATGCAAAAACTGCCTCTTGCCTGGCGAACGGGGGGTTGGGGAAGGGACTGAGCTCACTTACTTATTTCACTTCTACTGCTACTAATGTCGTATTGCATATGCCCCTCTTGGAAGCTTTTTGGGTGGCTCTTCTTCCTCCCTGGAGCTTGGTCTGTGCATTCAAGCTGCATTTCTATTATCTTTAACAGTAGCATCCAAGGTTATGCTGGGGTATCCTCACCAGTGAAACCAGTCGGTGTGCATCTGAGCAGGGGAGCCCCACGCGTCCCGCCGTGAAAATCTGGAGAACACTAATCTGACAGTACAGACGTACCAAAAAAAGGGAGCCCTCATCTGAAAAAACAGGGCTAAGTTTACTGAAGTACCTTTAGCTATGGATTTAGATACCTAATCTGAAGCGGTCATATTTAACAGTGGCTTCTGCTATCAAATGCGCCATGTTTTAATGAATTAATAATAATAAAATGAATTGATGGTCTTAAAAGTTCTACAGATCACCCAGATAAGGCATGGATACATTTTATTTTTCATGTGACATTTTGAGGGAGGAATAAAACCCCTTATGTTCACACAGTTCTCCTTTGGATCATTGAAACATATGGTAGCAGATTTATGGCAGTTTATCAGAAGATTTGTATATACATGGATACAAACTAAATATGCATGTAAAACTGTAGAGTAGAGTGTAGCTAGAGTGCTTTTTTGCACTCTAGCTGAAATTTATCTCAGGGTGGATCTGCAATTTCCAGAGTGTGAATTATAGTTTGAATTCTAAGTAACTGGACTCATTGGGTTGGTTAGCCCCCATATCTAAGGATAATACATTTTAATCTCAGCATTTCTCTGGGGTGGTGCAAATTAAAAAAAAAACACAAACAAAACAACCAACACACACACACACACAAAACCCCTGAAGCCAGTTTGATGAATTTCTATGATCTTATCTCTGCAGACCATTTTCTCTTTGGCAGGGTAGAGTTTTTTTGCTTCAGCGGATAATATGGGAATTCAATCATTGTTTTCCAAAGTACATATTATTTGCAATAGTGTGGTCTGGGCGATTGCCTTTCTCAAAGAACAGGACAATATTTCAGCTAACAGGGTGGAAATCAATAGCAAAAGATTAAAGCTCAAAGGATGAACAAGTGCACGTGAACCAAAGGAGAAAGTGACAGTGAGAGCTGCCTTTAAGTGATAGCAGGTGCTCCTGTAGCCAAAGAGGAGAAGAACGAAGAGAGACGCTTCAATTAGCTCATCGCTGTGCTCCCGACAGATGCTGCTTTGTTCTTAGCTTTGAAGGATTCTTTCCTTTCTTCTGATAGGTTTGCAACTCCCTACCAATTTCTTGTTGCAGCTTGATCCCGTATCCCAGTCAAGCCCCGGTCAGTCTGTTATCCCGCCTGATGACTTTTTTGCTAACTACATTCTGACTGAAAATCAGTTTAGCTCCCTTAGTGTAACAGAATAATTTCATGTCTGCCCCTATCAGTGCCAGGGCTACCATGCCTGACAGCAATGTCAAGGTGCTTTGTCGGTACTGCTTCCCCTAACAGCTAAGCTCTCTGCAAATGCTGGGGTAAAATCATCAGAGTCAAATAAGCAAATTACTGGTTAGAAATTATTAGGAAGAAAACAGAACAAAACGTTATGCAGCCACATGCTGAGTACTGTGTGCAGCTTGGTTCTGCTCATCACTCAAAGGAGAGAGAAGGGCTGGAAAAAGGCAGCCCGGACACCCAGACATGTGGCGGCTCCCACAGAAGGAATGGTTACACAGACTAGGAAGCTTCAGTTCGGAAAAGATTTGGTCTAGGTAGGATATAATTAGAGATTGTAAAATGACGAATGGCATGCACAGGGCAAATAGGGAGCAACTGCTCCCCTTCTTCC
>NW_008824031.1:1255135-1271708 GCF_000699105.1 Pygoscelis adeliae
AATTGGTAGGTTTGAAAGAAAAAAAATAATAAGTACTTCATTGCCAGTGTGCATTTAAGCTGAGAAACTCCTCTTTGCAATATGTTGTGAATGCTGAAAGTTTACAGGGCTACAGACTCTGACTGGATAAATTCATGGATGAATAGTCTATCCATCCCGTTCCTTGCTAAGAAGTGCCTCAGCTGAGTGCCAGCTGCTGAGTGTGCTGTAAAAACCTTCTGCCCTTGTGTTCTGGCATCAGAGGTCAGAGGGGGGATCTGGGACCAGTCAGCCTCCAGTCCTTACCAGTATAACTGTGTTTATGTAAACACTGACTGTCTGCATCGAGCCTCGATTCTCCACCTCCTGCCTGGGATGGGCCCAGAGACCTCTACCTGCAGCACTCCGTCTCCCTCCCTCTGCCTCTCCTCTCACACTGATGAGGGCTCAGGCTCACAGTTTTCCTTGCTTTGAGAAATTTTGACGCATGAGCTAATCCACATTGTTAGCCCAGGGCAAATACAGGTGGTGGGACTTAACAGTGTGGGCTAAGCTAAGCTGAATTACTTTGTGCTTGCTGTCGCTAGAAGTTTGCATACAGATCATTGCTGTGGAACTGCTGGAGCAACTTCATTACACACCTGAGTAAGCAGAGAGGGAGAGAGGGGAGAGAGGGAGAGAAGAGGGAGAAAGAATCATAGAATCATAGAATCATAGAATCATTAAGGTTGGAAAAGCCCTCTAAGATCATCGAGTCCAACCATCAACCCAACAACACCATGCCCACTAAACCATGTCCCTAAGCGCCTCATCTACATGTCTTTTAAATACTTCCAGGGATGGTGACTCAACCACTTCCCTGGGCAGCCTGTTCCAATGTTTAACCACTCTTTCAGTAAAGAAATTTTTCCTCATGTCCAAGAGGGAGGGAGAGAGACTTTTGGCCACTGGCATGTTTTCATGGAGAAACGTGGCTTTCACAGTCTTGACTGCTTTACGCAGTTTTGGGGCTGGGACAAGCAATTGCCTTGACAAATTGTGCTTGGCAAACTGAAGTAAACAGCCCCTTTTGCCAGACTGCTCCTGCCATGGTATTAGCTGTTCCACCATCCCGGTCTCATTGACTGTCCTTCACTGTCACTGAGTTACTGTCACTCCTGCCTGCAAAAGTGAAAATATGCCAGCATTGATCCCGTACATGCTCATAACACTTCTGACTCCCGAAGACCACAGAGAATTTTAACCCTTAAATGGAATTAAAATGCATTTGGTGGGAGTTTAGGGCCCATCTACTACCTTAGGACCAGGTACCTTTGCCAGAATTTGGTCCGTCTCTGCTGTGCAGGCTGGGAGCAGAACAGGATTCCCAATATGACCCATTTCAGTGGGGTTCAGCTGAGGTTCTGCCTGTGAGCAAGTGTCTGACTGTGTGGTGGCAGAGATTTAGTCTGGACTTAAACTATGGATTGTTTTTCAGGATGCAAAAAAAAAAAAAAAAAAAAATGGTGTACATCATACATTTGATTCAGTTGCAAATGTTGAGAATTAACATATTTATTCTAAAATGATGGTGGATATTCTGCAGTCATTAGCCTGAAGCTGGGGATTCAGAAAAAAGAAAAAAAATAATAAACAGGCTTCAAATCCAGCCACAAGGCTTGAATTTCCCACACTGCCAGTATTAGGAGCTAAGTTTAGCAAGTTGGAGAGCTAAGTCTAGCTATTTGGAGATAATTCTAGCAAGATCCTTCTGATTACTTTGTTTCTGAACAAAATTAAATAAATTAGAGAACTTCCCAGTGAAGTTAAATAAAATTAAAGAACTGCTGTAATGGGAACATCACCTTCTCAGGATGATTAGAGCCCAGCACGACAGTAAAGGTGTTTTGCTTCCTCTATACCACTGTGCCTGCAGTGAGTTGCTGGAGGAGGATGGCTCTGCCTCTCAGTCAATGCTCCTGTCCAGGACATCTCCTCTGCCACTTCAGGTGACAGGTAGGTTGCTTCAGCCCTTACTCCAATTGCTTCTGTCAACGGGTAACAATTCCTGAAAGAATTTCCTTACTGTCTGACCTGGATGACTGCTTTTCTTTGCTGAGCCATGCAAGCCAGAGAGCCAAAAACCACCAGGCTGGGATGTCTACCTGGTAATTTCCATTCAGACAAGGGGAAGCAGTGATGGTAGCAAAGTACCAAGGACGTGGGACAACACCAGTAGCACCAAGGGATGTCTCGCCTGTGCTGATGGGTCTCTGGAGACCCGGCAGAGGTAGCAGCAGGCTTATAGGCTCAACAATTCTTAAAATGTATATAATTTCATGGAGACAAGGAATATGGTGTCACAGTAGCAGAGCAACCCACATCAGCACTGTTCAATGCGCAGGAACCCACCTGAAGCAGACCCAGAGGTTGATGCCATAGGTAGACAAAATGCTATTGCAGTGACCCACTGCTGAAGAGCTGTGGGTAAATCCCTGAGTCTGTGTAACATCTGGTGAAAAATAAGCTGGGGTGAGGCAGGGGATAGTATGACAGGTTTTGACAGCCCCTTCCAGCCTTAAGCTCTACAAACAGCCTACATGCAATTCCTTTAGAAATGCGAAGGTGGAAATGCTCCATATGTCAGGTCCAATAGCAGAGTGATGGGGATGTCATCATACTCTTCCTCTGAGCCTGAGCCTCAGCTAAAGCCAGAGGCAAGGTAAATGTCTGGGATAAGCTGCCGTTCACGGGCAGAGTGGTAGAGGTGTGTAATTCCCTGCTGGGAGAAGACACTTGGATGAACTATTAACTTTTTTTCAAGATAAATCCACACTTACCATGTCAAAGGCTGCACTGTAAACAATATCCTCTCTTCCAGCCATGGGAGACAAGCAAGGTGAGCAGAAAACCACAAATGCCAGGCTGCCAGAGCATCCTTTATTGCTCAGCACCCTCTTTAACTTCTGCTTTTTATGACCAAGACAAGATTGATAGTCTCCTGTTCCCAGTTAGCTTTACTGAAGAAGAAGTGAAAGGTTGATGTTGCCAATATATGGCCCTAATACCCATTGCACATCAATGATACAGAGATGGAGGCCATGAAGAAATTTTGGAGGGCTGAAAGGAAATAAGACTGTAGCTTAAAAAAAGGGCAAAGTGCTGCTACAGAGAGAGCACAGAAATAACAGGCAGTATTTTTCTCTGTGAATGATGAACCGGTGCAATGATGCCTCAGGAACTCTGATGTGCCTCTGGCTTTCAGGCATTTTAGCTCTCTTCCTGTAGTTTTGTCTCTGTAAACTCTTACCAGCACTTGTGTAACAACATTCTGCTGACA
This sequence comes from Pygoscelis adeliae, assembly GCF_000699105.1. NCBI lineage: Eukaryota > Metazoa > Chordata > Aves > Sphenisciformes > Spheniscidae > Pygoscelis > Pygoscelis adeliae. The sequence continues at coordinate 1,258,434 of NW_008824031.1, forward strand.
CCATGCACGGGGAGAAAAGGGTAGGGGGAGGCTCACATTCACCATATGTTCTCTCATGTTATTCACTCCCGTCACCCCCAAAATGCAGTTTTATGACACAAGTTCAAAGCTGAAAGTTTATGACTGGCATATGGCATAATATGGGAATAAAAATAATGACAAGCCAATGAAATAATTATGCTTGTATTTTATTTCTTTTTTCATTTGAAATTCTGCTAGCTGGGATCTTTCTCCAAAATCTGCCACTTTTGGTATCTGGTCATATTCTTCATTACATACATCATTTCCACTATGTCTTGTCTGACCCAATATTAATTTACTTATGTTTTATGCACTTACAGTAGCATTGACTGATAAGCTCTACTGGAGGCCCCCAAGCACTAAAAGCTGGCTGAAGGAAAAAGAAAACTAGGGTAACTATTAGGATTTGGGTTACAAAAACACCTCCTTGGGGACTCGGGAACCAAATTCTCATTTGTGGAAGAGGATAGATGCTAATGTCACTCTACTTTTTGTACCTAACGTAGTTAGCTAATTTAGGTGCAGAGTCTCTCTCCCGGTCAGACGTCTCCCTTATTGACATAAGACCAGCTCCTCATTTGCTTCTGGTCGCTATGCCGAACACAGCACCCTTTGAGGAGTCACAGGCCCTTGGGAGTCACTGTGCCTGGTACTTAGCACCGGGGGGAAACTCATGGGGAACTTGATCTCTGATGGACACAACTCATCCAAAATCCAGCAATTCCCACACCAACATGAACTCCCCCTTAGAAAAGAGAAAAAACACCATGCAGAAGAAGAGGAGAAAGGTTGCACTGCTGAGACACTGGGTATTTGGATGTCAACCAGCTTAGAGACACAGGGAAGTCCCTGTAACTTTCTGATACTACCAATTGCAGGGTTATGCAGCGCCTACATCGTATGACAAAAAAAACATCTGCAGCATGGCTCAGGTAACTCCTCTCTCACCATGTTTTCCTCCCAGTCCTACAGCACCTCCCCACTCGTAACTCAAAAACAGCACGTGAATTCACAGCCTTGCATTGACAACCGCCCAGAAGCAAGACACACATACAGCAACCTGAAGAACAAAACATGCCACTGGTATTTATTAACATAGCCTTGTAAATCAAAATAGTCTGCCTGTCTGGTGTCCTGTCCAGAAATTATTGGCTCATTCATCTTAGCCATATTAAGCAGGCCACATTTATCAAGGTTGCATAAAAAGAGATATATAAAGACTATTCCTGGACAATAGTTATATGCAAGTATCATGTCTACAGCAACTGCCCATTTTGCAGGGATGTACCAGTTGGTTGGCATTGCCTTGTTGTATAGACAGGGATACAAAAAGAGGTGAAACCCAGAGAAACTTCAAAACTCAGGTCAAAATAATGGCACAGGCTGAAATGCACTGAATTCAAGGACCACCTTCTGGTTGTGTGAATATTTTAGCAAAGATTTTGTGCAACTGCATCAGGTAAAAGCAATATTCTGTCTATCTTCCCAGTATACTGCCATGAAATACTGAGAACACAGAGCTGTACTGTATATACATTGTCAGAAACATCTGGAATAAACTTCGTTGGCTGCCATTCACTTATTTGATAAAGCAATCATCAACAATGCTTTAATTTGGATAAACTTCCAGCAGGACGCAGGCTGCATCTCACCAGGCCCAGCTGCCAAGCACACTCCCATGCTTGACTGCTTGGTGGCCAGATCCCTCAGGTGGCTTCATTCACGCTTTTTAGCCACCTGAATGAAGACATGGCCATTTTTCCACTGGCCACCTCGCCAAGGTCAGTAGGTACAGGGCAACTATTTGAAGCTATCTGTTCCCTTTTACCATTCAGGGGTTATCTTCCAAATCAAATGCAAGCAAATTTTAAATGGTTGACACTAAGTCCATAAAGTGGAATTACATTTCTCTCCCCATGATTGCTATAATGTTTAGTTCATAGGGGGACTCTATCAGAGTAGTATATTATTGTGCTGGGCGGTGCACAGACACCCAGGGAGACCCTGCCTCTGTGAGTTCCCACACTGAAAGACAATCTTTTTCTCAAAGAATTTATAGTCTAATCAGACAAAACAAAGGATGGCTGGGAAATGGGGGTAGCAGCTTGCCATGAACACATATCAGTAGAGCTCGCTCACAGAGGAAGCCTGTCAACCTGTTTAAATTTTTCAAAAAGAGTATTTTCTTTTTTTTTTAAAATAAAGAATATATGAAGATAGGTGTTTTTAATAACCAGTTTTTACAAAATCCATCTATTTGATCTGCTTTACTGAAAAAAAGTTATACAGGAGGCAGTACAGTAGCCTCTGGGAAAATGATACACGATACACATTTTCCTATTTTGCTTAGATATCACCATGAAAGGCATAGTATAAAACCCCTGCTCATTTCCAAGACGGTAAAAATCACATATGTAATAACACATGCTAGTAAGTATTTGTAAATATAATATTTTGGAAATTTTTCCTTTAGAATTGTAGAATCTTTTTACTGGATCTTTCCTTTTTTCCAACTTCACCCATCCGTAAACCCACTTTGACCTAGTCACTACCTATGTGTGTTGGATGATGGAATAAATGTTAAAAACCTTTAAATCATCAGAGAGATTTTTCATAGATCACTGTCATAGCCTTAAGGCCTGAGAGCCAGCGAACCCCTAGAGCTTGCTGGAGACGGTTATATCGTTAGAAATCTTAACATCCCAGCTCCCTGAGACAGGTGTTTCTAGTGATGACGGGTAAAGCTATTACATCTTAAAACAATCTCTGCTCCATGCTCATATAATGCTAGTATAAATGGTCAAAGCAGAGCAATTTGGGGAACAAATTACAGCACAAAGGCACCATGTCATACATGTGCTGTTCTAGGATGTTCCTGTGAACCGGATCATTTCTAAGAGGAAAATTCCTCTTTAACAAGAAATGTTGAGGATTTCTGAATGAATATTTTCTGTGTTGGACTGAAAACCAGACCTTAAAAATTGCATGTGTGTGTGTGTCTAAGTGTAGGACAGAGGAGGGAATCCTGCTGTGTGAAAGCTGTTAGCCCCAGAGAGGGGATGCAAGTGGTGGAGGATCAGTTCCTTGCTGTGAATCTGCGGAGATTCCAGCTCTGGCTGCGGAGCCAGCCTTGCACGTGGACATTGTAGTAGTTTCCTCAACAAGAAAACCTCAAGAAAGGTAAGAGTAAGACAAGACTTGGCTCTGTAGGCCATTTGCTATGTTACATCTCCTAATCTGAGTTATGACTGTTGTGGTCCTTCTACCTATATCACCGTGATGAGGAATTGAGTAATGTTTCCCAGCGTGTTGAAACCTGTAGGTGTACGTCCACTAGTAAATGGGAAAAAAGAAAGGACAAGAGAAAGCTTAGAAAAGAAAAGGAATTGACAAGGTCTTAACTATCTCGTTACATAATATATACATACTGTATGTTATGTATATAAACATGGTATATACATAATGGTGGCTAGCTGTTGCCCATGGCCACTATACACGACCAGAAGAAATGAGCAGCAAGGAAGATGCGTGTTGGGTATTAGAACTGTCTTAAATGGAGGGAGGGCTAGACACTACAACAGGCTGCTGGGAACTGTGGAGTCTCTTTTGCAGAATAGGTTAAAATACAGGCAGAGCAAGCACGTTGTGAAGGATTTCCAGAGACTGGTGAACCTCCTTTCAGCAACGGTCCTCACCAGAGGATCTGTGAATCTCCTTCTGACCCACCATTTCTACCTCTTGATGGGTTTTTTTTTTGGAAAAGTTGTCATCCCAGCCAGCAAATCGCTGCACTACAAAATTCTAGATCAGGCCAGCATTTGCCCAGAAAGTGGGGAGAAGATGTTAAGTCCCACCAGAGCCTGTTTGCTGCGGTGTGATGCCAAACAGCTACATGGCTACTGAGCCCGAGCTGAGCCTGCCTGGGGCTGTGCCATGGGGATTAACCAGCTCAGCTCCCTTCCCTGACTTGGGCAGCTCTGCATTGCATCCACAGCCCTCAGTGATGTTACACTGCATGTGGGAGGGGAGGGAAGCAGCAAATATATTTTCTAGGCGTGTCCACTGCAAATAAATCACACTGTATGAATTATGGAGTGAGAAGAGGTACACGGCATGATACTGCTGTTATAAATGCCGGTGTTATTAGTTGTGCTAGAGTGCTGGAGGAGACAAATCGGTGTGGACAGAGCATGGATGTGTGGTATGAAGATTAGGTATGATGGATTAGTGTTGCATTTCTCCAGGACTGCAGCACTGTCTGAGACCTGTGGTCAGGCAGCCCCACGGCCAGAGAGGCAGAACATGCTGGCGTGGCAGGGGAGATTTAGTGGCATTATGTGGGTGGCCATATCGGGATATGCAGAGACTGTGATTCATCACTCGGGTTCCTTATTTCTGATTTCCTGCTGCTTCTGAACAACAAATGGAATTGAAAATGTAAGTCTATGCGACAGCAGGAGTCTTGGGGGTGGCTGTGAGTAACTGACAGTTATAAATTATAGCCCCTGCAAGCAGTTAGGAGGCCTGTGGGAATAAGAGATATCATAACATGAAAATGAAGGTCAGCTACAATGCCGTGAACATGGAGTGATCGCCCACTATATTATAGGGTCTTTAGGAACTAGCAGAACTACCCAGCCTTTTGCAGACATTGTGGATCAGAGGGCTGCTCAGTGATGTCCATGAGAACCAGGGATGGCTGCAGGGTGGGGGAGAGCCCCGAGCCCCCTCGGTGGGTTTGGTTTGTCTGTAGCTGTCAGGCAGGAGGGATTTGCTTTGGGTGTTTTTCACTGTAGTATAATTCCCTGGGATTTAATAAACACAGACCAGGAGAGTCGGAGGGAACTCATGAATCTCCCCTGGCAATAAAACCCAAATGTTTCTGTGATGCTTATATTCAAACTGGGGTAAAAATAAAAATATTGACTTACTTGCAGCGATCTAACACAGCTTATTTTCACTAAGTTATTTCACCAGAGTATTTTGGAATAAAAATATGAAACCAGAAAAAGCAATGGAGCATTTACAAAGATCTCATTGCAAAATACAGCCTATTTTTCAATCAGAGAGATACAACTTTTTATTTTAAAATTGTTTCTGAGCTCAAAGGAGAAAAAGTCACAACTTTGGGGAGAAGGAGAGTTTACCCCTTTTTCCAAATGGTTCTCAGGTAAAACATTCAGAAGTGTGTAAGTGTCTTAGGAAAGTATGTTTTTCTCTTCAGAAGGGCCATGGGTTGTTTGGCAATTACTGCCAGGCATGCACTGGGCGATAAAGCTGGCTGCAGAGATTCAGAACAAAAGCAAAACTGGATCACAAAGCAAGGTCCATCAGAGACCTCCTTGCTTGCTGGGACAGGGGATCGAAAATCATCAGCCTGGGTCTGGAGACAGTTTGTGAACCTGGCTGTGTGCTCATGAGCAGAGGCTGGTGGGCTCGAAGGCAGATATGGTAGACAGCATTTGGCTCTGGGCTCTTCCTCCCCTATCGCTACTGACAATTCCCCATCTAGGCAGAGGGGAGAGGCTTGGGAGATGAGCTGCCCTGAGCCCTCACCTTCTTTTAACGGACTAGTGCTTGCATGTCAACGGGTGGCTTGTGCTCAGGGGCAGGTACCTGGAATAATGCAAATTGCTAAAATGAGCTTTAGTTGGAGATGTAATGGACTATGTGGATGGAGTGCAAATGGGGAGACGTAATAGACACTCGGCAATGAATTACATCCCCAAACCCCAAGCAACTTTTGCAGATATGATATGTAAGGATGTTTTTCACAGCTGCAGATGAAGAGCATTCTGGTAACAGCCTCAGTCTCTGGGAAATTCTGCAGGGATTTTGTGGGCTCTGATCCTTGCTGTACCCTAATTTCCATCCTCTTCACTAGGGCCCTCATGTGGGGAGAGTCTGGTTTCGTTTTCAGTCCAAACCATGCAAAAGGCAAATCCTCATCAGCCCCTAGCAGATGTGATGGGCTGATCGTTATTGAAGATGATGTATTTGGGATTTGTAATTAAAATTAAAGCTATTTGCTATAAAACATGTAGAATTTAATTCCTTTCATTAGATATCTTAGGCTAATTGTTGCATCCAGCAGGGAGCAAATGGCATTGTAATTGCTTGATATCTCATGCTGGTTTGATTAGAAGACGATAGGAATGGGAAAAAAGAGAGATAACTCCGAGAAGGGCTTTATCTTTCTTTCTTTGATTTCTGCTTGGTGCCAAGCATTTTTAAAATAAAATAGAAATTTTCAAACTGACTTTCTGTTCCTGTCTCAGTGAAAAGGCTATGGGGTTGAGGAGTGAAAATGCTGGTTTTATTTACCCCTGGAGAGGTGCTGAGACTCTCAGTTGAGGAACGACACTGTTTTACAGCTGAGCGTAGTAAGCACTCACTGGTCACGTAGAGGAGTTCTCATAAGTACTCTTTCCATCCTTCTGTGAGGCAAACTGAGACACGGAAAGGCAAAGTGTTGGGTCTCATGTCACACGGCATAAGTGGCAAGGACAAAGACTGAGCCCAAAGAGCCTCCCTTTTCTTCTAGGATATACAGTTCTGAAATGACTGTGGTGAAGTTCAGGAAGGTGATGGAGGTGTGAACTACTAGTGAGTCATAGGGAACTGCTGCCACTCCTGGTTTTTAGCTACTAAATTATAGTTCTCATTCTTCCAATGCACACTAGGCAGAAGTCTATTATGGGTGGTGTTTGAGATAAGTGGGGGGGCATGCGCATCTGTGTATGGGAAATCCAATTTCTGTTGTAGCTCTGAATATGGCATGCAGCTTCCTAACAGTGCCCATGCAATGTCCATACCAGCCTCTGTGCTGAACGTGGTGAATAACACCAGTTCAGTGTTAATCCCAGGATTAACACAGCTAACCAGGGAAGCATTTCTTGGTGGAGGAACAGTGCAGTGGGTCAGACCGTGCCTTCTCTTTGGACACTTACAGAGCTGGGAACAGGGCATAGGAAGAGTAAACGACAGGCATGAAAACAGGTAGAAAAGTATGGGGAAAGGAAGATCTAAGAGGACGGAGTGTGAGAGTGGAAAACAATACAATTCTAGTGTAAAGAAATATTAAAAAGCAATTCCACCTGTGAAATATAGGTTTAGAGGGGGCATGATACACTGGGGATAAAGCAGGTGGCAAAGCTGTCCTAGGCTGCCTCTATGCTTGCACAAGCCAAAGAGCCACGGTGGGGTGCCTGGTGGGTTATGCTGCAGGCACCCAAGGTGCTGCAGGACACTGATGGGTGTAAAGGAAAGAAGGCAGGTGAGCAGACAAGGCTGATGGAGTCTGGCCTTTTCATGGGAATTTGAAGACTGACCACAGAGGGAAACCTTTCCATGGCAGAGATAAAGGCAGGGAAGTTGCCTTTGTCTGTGTCGGAGACTCGCAGGACGTGGGAGATATTACGGTGGCCTCTACAGTGAGTCTTCTCTCTTCCTTCAGTCTTTAACAGGAGACTTTTTCACATTCCCCCTGTACAATAACTGATACAATGCCATCACCATGGCCTCGGATAGTCCAGCTCAGTCAGCTGCCCCCATACCACTCTATCCTCATCAGTGTGCAAGTCAAGGCCCATACAGGAAAGTTTAGCCCCCAGCAATGACCCTTTTATTGAGAAGCAGGTTGTGCATGGCTGCAGTCATAGTGCAAGAGGCAGGTTACACCTCAGTCTTTTAAAGATGTTTTTATGGTACTTGATGCTTCAGACTCTGAGCACCTCATAATCTTTATTAGCATCCACTCCCCAGCATTTCTGCAAGATAAGGAAATGCTTCTGCCTTCATTTTTTCAAGTGAGGGATAGAGGTTGATTCACAGAGGTCCTTCAGGTACCACAGATGTCTTCTGACCCTACGCTGAAGCTCATGTACCCCTGCAAGCATCCAAGTTTCACACTTGGACAGGTCACCTCAGGTGCTGGGAGTTAATGAAATTCGTAGCCAGGGCTGAAATCAGCTCTGCAAAGGCACTGTTTTTTACCAGAAAATGGTCCTGGTGGCAGGAACCGTGTTCCTGCTTGGAGCGCACCGATCCCCGAGGCAGCCAGGCTGGAGCAGCCGTGCAGGGATGCACCGATCCCCAGCTGTACCCTGCAAGTGGGAGCTGTGGTAGGGGATGTGTGGCCAGCACAGGGCAAAAGCAGGCTCTGGGGATGGGTCTCTTCTGCCCCCGCCACTGCATTTGAAGCTGGATTTAGCTGGTGGGCTTCAGAAACATTGTGAGTGGGGAAATTTTCTTTTGTGTCTCTGGATATTAAATGTGGTGGCTACTTCTCCTGCCCTCCTTTTTATTTTACAAAGAGGTTTGCCACTGGGTTTTTCCAGCCCTTCCTATGTGGTGACAATCTCTTATTGGAGTTTTTTTTCCATCTGTGCTGCCAGCTACAGGTATGCAGACACCTTCTGCACTTTCTGCTTTTAACTTTTTAAAATAAACTCCCCCTCACATTAAATAAGCTCCTTGTGCATGAAGTTTGTCCATGGTATGTGTGACATTTAAGTCCAAAAAACAAAGCTATAGCTAGCTGCTCTGCACCAGGCTATATTAAGCCCATCTAAGCAAGACTTCTTCTAGTGAGCAGAAGGGGAAAATGCCTCTGTGGCTGTTGTACTGTCAGCTTTCCTATCCAATTTAATTAGTTCTGTGGAGCTCCTTGACTAAATTTGCATATAATTTATTCTTCCCTCCCTTTCCTTGTTATATGCGTTAATTATTTTCATGCAGCACGCTCAGGGCTCACAGATGAAGCGCAGATCTGGGTGAACATCTCTGCCTCCGGCAGGCGGTCACCCCAGGGAAGCATAGCTGTGAATAGGTACGGGAGGAGAAAATTGTGTATGATAAATCTAAAGCTAGGCAGACTGAAAGGCGGGAATGGAGCAGTGGGAAACTGCTGGCAGTCTGGGTCTTCCCTAAGTCTGTGCATACAAATACGGAGGTTGATGGAAAGTCTCTTTATGAAACCAGCTTCTGCTGCTAGCTTAAGGGTCAATACTGCGTCAATCCCTCTGGGATTTTGGTTTGGAGCGCATGAACAAGACTTTAAGAGAAATAAAACTGCAGCTCTAATTTGAAGTGGTTTTTAGGGGTGCACACGGGATGTGCCGAGGCATTGCCTGGGTACAGGCTGTCACGGGAGGGAGCGGTGCGAGGTACCAGGGCAAGCATGGCAGATGTCACTGCTGAAGAGAGCGAGTGGGACGGAATCAGCCGCAGGTTGAAGACTGATGATCCTGTCACCGCTATGGGGGCTGCTGAAGCAATAACACCCCTCCCACAAAACCCAAGGGTTGTGGTGAAACCTGCAGAAACCAGTTTTGTTTATTTGTTAGATAGAGGTACATGAAGTGAAAAGCTGATGGTTTCACACCCGTGTCTAAAATCACTACGGTCATCGATCAAGACCTGAGTGTCCCAAAGAGTTTTCTGCTTCTTTGGAAGGAGAGGCAGGGTGCTACTGCTTGGCCCCGGGATGGGGCAGTGACCGCAGGCTCCAGCTCCCAGGTCCTCCTGCTGCTCCTTTTGTTGCGATGAAGTAAAAAAAAAATAATTAAAAAATCTGCCTATGTACTGACAGAATAGCAGATGTCCTCCTCCCATTCACTTGCAAAATCTAGGTTTATGTCCACCTTTTCCTTTGCATTTATTTGCTTACAGGGACATAGAAGAATTCAGATAAGCACCTTCCTTTTTTCTTCTCTGTGGTGGAGCCCTGGTTTGACGAGACGAGGAAGGGGGACTGTTTACTGCTCTGCCGTGCATCCAAATGAAGATAGCAGCGATCTAGTTCTGCATGATAAGCATAAAAAATGGTCCTTTTATGCTAGATCATCTCCTGTTGTGCAAGGTAAAATGGCTTTACATCTCTGTACGACAGAGGCAGAACCACTTAAACACAGTCCAGAGGTATATTTTGGTATCTCCCTAAGTAATGATATTACTGATAATTAGCAGACTATACTGTGGCCCATAGTTACTTCTAAATTTATCAGTGAGGAAACAGTTTGTGGGAGCTATTACATGTTGGTTTTGTTATTAATCCATCCGTACAGCTGTGTTCTCTCCCCATGGTAAATGTCAGATATGGGAAATTGCAGAGTGGACAGAGGAAATACTATGTCTGGAAGGCACAGATTGTTGGCTAAATAAACCTCCCCCAGGAAAGCATTTGGAGAAATGGGAGCAGGGGGAGAGGAAAGGGGAAATCCGATTCCAAACACAAAGAGGGAATTTAGTTTAAATACCTCAGCCAATGGTGCAGAGATTTTTAACATATGACATGAGCAAACGATTCTTTTGAGTGCTTTGTTTACTGCATAATTTAAAGGAAGGTTTTTGTTGCCCTTTGCTACATAATTGAATTTTTATAGTGCTGTTAATAAAAATATACATCAGATGTGACAATTATTATTCTTCAATGGATTTTTATATTATTTCGGTCTGAGAGAGATATGAGAAAACATTAAGGATAACTCTAAAGATGTATTCTGAAATCATTTCTATGATTTAGTACTTCTTAAAATTAGTGAAATAGTTGGATGTCTTCTCTACTTCTGAGAAGTAATTCTGGGTTTTCAGAGAGAGTCGATATATTTTAACAGTCGTAAGAGAGGGGCCAATCCTGCAGTCACTTTCAGGTAAAAATCCCATTTGTTTCCATGGGAGTTTTGTCAGGGTAAGGGAGACGGCTGCATCAAGATGCATAAATGTACGTAAAAAATGTCAGTTCCAGTATGTCATTTGTTTGAGTGTTGAAAACAACATTATCCTTTCATGTCCCATACAGTGAGGTAGTAAATCATTTTAAAAAGGTTTGGAGATAAAGAAAAATACATTTGACCCTTTGTGCTTGATCCTGGCCCGTTACTTATGTCACTCCCTTGGTTCCTGGGGGACATGATACAGAACAAAGCTGCAGAATTTAGTTGTGTCCATGAGTGGAACAACAGTGCAAAATCTCTACAGTTTGCCTTTATACTTCATGAGATACAATCTGATGGAGTTCAAAAAATTATTTCCTTGTGTTTTTTATTAATGGGAAGAAAAGACACATTAAACATCTGTCATTAGATTTATTTGGGACAGTATTTTCCAGCTGAAGCATTTCTTAAAAGTATATTTATCCTTTGAAGAAGAAATGGCATTATTTCCAGAATGGAGAAAATGATTATTTAAATATGTTTTCTGATAATGGGACCACTTTGTTAACGAACAGTAATTTTCTGGCTACCTCCGGGTGAATTAAGCTCATGGATTATATAATACATCTGTGAAAGCTTATCTGATTGCCCAGTAATTGTGACCTCATTGTGGGTTGTGCAATTAAGCATTAAGCTACTCTTTGGCACCATGGTTAATTGTGTTTTATTTTTCTGATACGCTTGTTGACGATATGGAACAAAATTACCGATAAGAGCAGAGGGGTGGGAGGAACAGCGCTATCTGAGCACTGTCCCCACACAGCACTGCAGGTGCCCCTCTCCAGCGTGGAGGAGATAATTAAGCAGGCACAGAGATATTGACAGTGCGGAGACTGTGTCACATCCAGTGTGAAGGCTTTTAGGCCAAAAAAGTCCTTTTGCTTTCAAACCAATATGTTATGCTGGAAGAAGCAGATGGGTTCAACATGCTAGGGAATAGTTTTCCAGGGCAAATTTGCAGACATGTTTTTTGGGTGTTTTCCTGCACCAAGTCATAGCTTCCCAAATATAAATGGTTGTTTGGGAACATGCAAAGCAGCAACATTTTAGAAAACTTTTTGGGGAAATTGTGCCCAAAATATAGATGTTAGTCAAGTTGAAGGTGGGCTTTGGAGATGTGGTGAGAGATGAGATCAAGATGAGCAAAAAAGCAATGTTTACAGGTAAAGATAAATGACTCAACACTGGGAAAGGATCTCAACTCTTTGGACCCTCCAACAAATATGCCAGAATCTTCAGGTGGCCAAGAGCCAGGAGTTGCTTACCTGGTACCTCAGAGAGAGCGGGGACTTTGGGAATGGTTCATGAGCAGGAACCTATGTGGTCACAACATTAATTGCAAAGCAGGGATTCACATGTAGCTCTCCTGTTGGACAACTCATTGGAGACACCTTTGTTGACCTGGTGGATTTTCTTGTCCTCCCCATTAAGTACTTGTGCTGTGCATTGCTCCCTGTACCAACAGTGTCCTCCTGCTTGACACATGACACAACTGAGCCTGAAAGCCAGCTCTGAGCTGCTGGAGAGCCGCAGGTCCCCATGTGCTAGTGCACAAGAACCAGAACGTGAAACAGGATGGAAGGAAGAAGTAAATTGTCAGTTCTTTCATGCTGAGAGAAGCAAGAAGCATAAACATCCACTGTGGCTGATTTCAATAATGCAAAGTAAGGAAGTATTAAAGGCTTTTTATTGTGGTGTAGTCATCCCTTCCCAATCAAACATGCTTCCTCTTGCACCTCCTCCTCTGGCTCTTGGACTCTGACATCTTTTGAGTAGTACCTCAACAGTACACCCTTTTCCATCGTGATGTATTGTGCTCGTGTATCTTCAGAGTGAGCTTTCTTTCTAATGATCTATTAGTGAAATGCATCATTTGAGTGAGGATGATGATGATGATATACTACTCCATGGATGATGCCATCCAAAGGAAAGAAAAGGTCAGACAACAAATTCAATAGAATTATTGGATAAAAGTCAGGCAACACATCATCTCCGAGGCTGCTTTCCTAATGCCAAGGAGGACTGCTGATACAAGCAATACATTCCAGGGACCATTTCTTTTATGACTCTGCCTGAGCTGACCCCTGAACATCAAGGGAAAGCAATACTTTGTATCATCTGAATTGAGAGAGAATCAAAATATTTTTGTGTTTTAGACTATGCATATGACAAGTTCAGCATCAAATCCCCAGGCAGCATATATCTTCTGTTCTTCCAGCCATGCTTCTGTCTTCTGGGTGCACATTCACAAATGTCACATGCACGTGTCTCTGCCTAGGCTAGTTCTAAATTACGTGCATCTTTGTAGAACCTGATCACTTAGTTCACTGCAATCATAAAACATGCTAGCAAATAAGCTTTTTGAGAGTGAGAATCATAGAACAGTTTGGGTTGGAAGGGACCTTTAAAGGTCATCTAGTCCAACCCCCCTGCCATGGGCAGGGACATCTTCAACTAGATCAGGCTGCTCAGAGCCCCGTCCAACCTGACCTGGAATGTTTCCAGGGATGGGGCATCCACCACCTCTCTGGGCAACCTG
>NW_008824031.1:1273662-1289049 GCF_000699105.1 Pygoscelis adeliae
TGCTTGGCTAGTGTAAGCATTACCTAGCAACAACTAAAACATCGGTGTGTTATCAGCATTGTTCTCATCCTAAATCCAACCCACAGCACTGTACCAGCTACTAGGAAGGAAATTAACTCTGTCCCTGCCGAAACCAGGACACCACGTCTCCCGTTTTGTTCCGGAGAGGGCCCACATTTTCCCTTAGGATTATAGAATCACACCTACAAAATTCTTACTTTATTGCAATATTTTCCTTCATCAAGTCTGAAAATATATTTTAAGATCATTTTGTCTGCCTCTTTTCCACAGCATTTAAAAGCCCTGCTACGCTCAGGCTGAACAAAAAATATTCAATGTACCTTAGAGGGAATTTTTTAAAAAAGGTATGGATTTTTCTCTTCTCTCATGTGTCTTTTTTGCTTTCTTAAAGTCCTAGAACTTTGCTGTGGAAGGGCACTGAAAGACACACATAAATAATGTGCAGAGTTGTATCCCAAAATGGCTTAATTGTTTAATGCCTACTGAAATGTAAATGAAGCTTATGAGAGCACTAAGAGATTCATCTATCCATCCAAGGTCAATATATTGAGTAAGGTGCAATTTGCTGTGTGGGAGGGGGTCTTCCAATGAATATTCTTGATTTTCAGAAAAAGGCTTCAGGATGGCCTCTCCTTTCAAGCCCCCCATATTTGCATTTGCTGATAATGATGAACAGTTTTGTAGTGCTGAGATGTGACATCTGACTGCTTGATTTTGCCATTTCACACGTGAGAATGACATGCAATGCAGCTGCTCAAACAGTGGGAATGTAACCTGGCACTGGCCTTGGAAAATCAGAAAGGATGCTTTTGAAGCCAAGGGCAGTTCTGTGCTGTATGGACATTTCAAGATGCTGGGGGTGAGTTGGTGCCAGTGGCTAACCCCCCAACATCCCCTTTTCTGCAGAGCATGGGGTGTGCTAACAGTTGTATCATCGTAAGGGTGGTTAGATATCTCCCAGCTGGAATCTGTGTATGGCCTATGGAGTACTGTGGAATAAATTCAAAACACCATGCATACGCTTCATCTGTTCCACCAGGATTTTTCTGTTTTTTTCCCCCGTATCATTGACACAAGAGACTGATTATTGCTAGGGAAATTGCACTGTGAGTTCCCTGGAAATCTTAGCATGCCTGAGTCTCTGCCGCTAGTGAGGTCCTTCTAGCGGAGTGAAGTGAGGAGTTGCTTTTGGGGAGAGGGTACAGGAAGATTCATCCTGCCTTCAGCTGGCTTCCTGAAAAATGCAGCCCACTAATAGCTGGGAGCAACTGTTTTGAGGCCTCTAATGCTTGTCTCCTAGTCAGAGGTAATGCACAGTGCACTGAATGGGAATTATCAAAGACTTATTACACCTTAATGAGTAGGAGTCTAAAACAGCAAAACCACAGAAATTTACTATGCACAGAATAATTCCTGCAGAAAAAAGCTTAGAGAGTCTTTTGACATTTCTGCCCAATTCCATAATCTTCATGTCACTTTCTTTTGTTTCAAGAAATGTATGTTCAGGAATGCTGCTGCTTCTTAATTTGAAGCTGTTTCAATGAACTTAAATTGCTTCAGTATTATTAAAGCTTCTTGGCAAGCATGATTTTTCTGGGTTGAGTTAGGGCATCTAACAAGATAGGAAAATGAGAAGTCTGAAGGTTTACTTGTTTTTAAAAGCTTGAGCAAATTTCTGGTAATGGTGTGTCAAATGCAGATTGTAAATTATACAATGCCGTTGCATGACAACATTTTCAGTTATTCCAGGCTTGATTCTGATTAAAATAAAACTGAGAACCAGTTTAGCCTGTAGAGGTGTGTGTCCATGAATCACAGAGTTAGCCTTGGGAAGGATGGATCTACATGTCTCCAGTAGCTAAAAAGGTTGTAAATGCAACTGCAAAATAAGTGCTGTAAATATATGTATGCATGTATATTTAGACAAAAGATCCTATAATATACACAGGCAAGCAACCTCTGAGTATGTCTGTGGTTATCTGAGATGTGGATATATTGTCTATCTTATCTCTGTTTCACTATCTGCTTTTTAGAACAGCTACCACACAGCTGATAAATTAAAAGACGCAAACGCACAACCCTATACTATACAGTCGTAAAAATTTCCTAAGAGCAAAACAAAAGCTCATACTTATGAAAGAAATCTACCACTATGAAGAATTAATAACACCTCAGCATGAAATATTTGTAAATACATTTTTGCTTCTCAGCATTATAAGTGAATGTCAAGCTAACCTGAACAAAATCCAGTTGCCTGCTATTTTCTTCAGTGCTTCCAAATAACTTCAAATAGAGGTTAATAATCAATGACAGATCTTTTCCTACCAAGCCTGTTTTTTCATGTTGTTTCCTTCCTTTACCTTCCCTGTCACCTCTCCATGCTGTTCCTCCAAATCCCTGCTTAGCCTGGACTCAGCTTAACCATGCCCTAACAGTGCAGCGATCCACGCTACAGCGCCAGTGTCTCCCTGGTTCAGAGTTTGTGAGCTGCAAAATCAACTCATTGCACCTACAGCCCGATTTTGCAGTATGCCAAACTTTCTCTTTAAAAATAAGTAAGTAAGTAAATAAATAAATAAAAGAAATGTCATCTTGTCGCTAATGGTATTTGCGTCATTTTGCAGCTGTGTTCGCTTTGAAGTGAGCAGTCAGTGATTTTCGAGTTAGCTAGGTGAAGTGGAAAAATAATGATGGATTCGGCAGTCTTTTGTCATTTTGGTGCCTGAATTTTCCTTACGTCTCTGTGAGCATTGGCCGTGTACTATTTACTGGTGGTGAAAAATAGATTCCAACACAGGTCCTGCTGGAAGAAAAAATCTGGGGCATTTAGTTTCTCATCATTTCCCCTCCATTCCCCCTTATAATGAGTGTTAATAAATAACTTTGGGAAAAACAGCTCGTGATCTTTTATCACTCAAATGTGCAACAACAAAAATTAAAATGGGGGAGAAACCGATAAAATGCCTAATACCTCATAAACATTCTTTACCCGAAACAATGAATAACAGGAAATAGAAGCAGCTCTTAATGGGAAGATATGGAGGTTTGTGACCAATCTTGATTAGGCTTTTTCTCCCCAATTTGTTGTGTGGCTTATAACATCTCTTTCCGGACAGAATAATATAGGTCAATAGCTGACTTAAAGATTTTTAAGAACTGGAATGATTAGTGGTTTGAGCAAGAGCCATTAGACGATTCACCAATTTGTGCTCTTTCAGAGATGACCTTGTCTTTGGCCAAGGAGCGTAAATCTAAAACTCCAAACTCCACTGTTTGCATAAAATAAATCAATACTCAGCCCTACCGAGGGATGCATTGATTTGGTTAAAAGGAAGGAGGGCCTGATGGTTACAAGCTCTTTTTTTTAACTTATTTTCTTCAGGAAATGTTTATGATACTGTGTGTGCCTGTCTCCCTGATGGACATTTGACTCTGTTACGCAATTTCAGCCAGATTTAGCCAGTGTGCCAGATCTTAGAGACATTGGGGTCTGAGAAGTTTTGTGAAAACAAGAACTGAATTTTGGAAGCAAGAGCAAAGATGCCAGGTGCTGCCCGTTTGCACCAGCAGAGACTTCTCCAAAGCTCTTGGAGCATGCCTTCTGATGTGTCCATCCATGGGCAGGTGCTCACAGCCCTTGTTTGACTCTTGAGCTCAGTCTGTACCTCAGCCTAAGTTATTATTTCCTGTGATACTGGGCAATACTGGACAAGAGATCTTGACTTCTTGGGGCCCCAAGATCCCTCTTGGTAATTCAGGAAGAACACTCCCTTTTCCTGGCCTGTCTCACCCATTTTGGGACTAAGCATTTTGGGAAGAAAATAATGTTTTTTCAAATACAGTATTAGGTCCAAGGGACTCTGTTCTGACTGAAGTGCCTGGGTGCCACTGAAATATGGACGACGTGTGTTCATGTACCTCAGAAACCATTCTGCCTCCTCAGGGCCTTATCACAACACTTTGTCAAAGCAGAAAGGCAACTCACCACCTCTTCACCTGAGTGCAGGTAACTGCAGAGTGGAGGGCATTTTTCCAGGTTTGGCAAAAATGCAAAATGAAATAGGTTACCATAACGCTCCTCCTTCACTGTCCAAGCTTTCCCCATATTTTTACTTTCCAGAAAGTAAATGACTTATTTGAACCCCAAGATCCCTCTGGCAAGCAGTGACTTCACATAAACTCTTTCTACCTGCCGGCCATCAAACCATAAGCTGTTGGAGAGAGGAAAGTATATACAGAGGACAGAGGAAAATATATAAAGCAGTACAATTGCCTTTTTAGGGCCATTTAAAGACAGCAGCCAGCAAAGAAAAGTTGTGGGAGGGGTGGTGAACTATAATTTTTCATGGTTAGTAATAATCATACACAGTTTCCTTCTGCAAACTTCCTCCTGCAGCTCCTCTCATTAAATGGGAAATCAGGCAAAAAGGTTTTGATGTTGCCTTTATCTGTGCATGGTAGGTTTCCCCTCTTCCACACTGTTGTATTGAGGGGAGTTGTTGCCCTGGCTGGGCTGGCTAGTGGGAAAAGCAATGGGAAGAGAGCAACGAGGGCTCAGATCCACACTAGAAGCACCTAGCTTGCCCCACATACTGGGGTGGGGAGAGGGAAGACGCTCACAATTAGCAATGATCATTATCATCAGGCAAGCGATTCATAAACATTCCATAAAACAGGGCCTTGGACTACACAAGCAACAGCAAATATTGTAGCAGATTTATTAGTGGAGCATGAAACATTTATATTTTTCAGATGACAGGGCAGATGATGACTGTGTTATGCTAGCAGGCAGGATGAACCTCATTCGAAAAGTGCCTCGTAGGTGATGGCTAGATATGACAGCAAGATGAATTAAGGTCTTTGAGCATCAAGATGGTGTGATAGACCCTGGGAATTGTAAACACCAGTGGTATCCTTCAGAAAGCAGCTGAGCTTTCTTTGTGTAAGTCAAGGCAGAGCCTTGATAATTGCAGTGCCCCGGTGACATTGGCAGGGATTGAATTTTTCTGTCATCTTTTAGCAGGGTAGCTTACCAGAATAAATGTTTAGTGCTTCAAATTAGAGTTATAGTTAGCTATAGTTATATAGCTATAGTTATATAGTTATATAGTTACATAGTTATAGGAAACGGGTGTTCCCAAGAGATCTGGACTTTGGCAAACAACTTTGTTGAAGGGGTTTTGAGCCAATGACAGCTTCCTTTTCTACTGTTCATTAAATGCATTACTCCCCAAATCTGTAAAAGAGCTGGACTGGGGTGTCTTTGTACAAAAAGCTGATTGAGGAGGACAGCTGAATAAGATTCGACTCAAAGTCACAGTCCAGGTAGGGCTAACGGATTAAGTAATTGGACAATATTTAACTTAAACAGTCAAGCTCTTTGGACTTACTAGTGTTTAATTACACCCATGTCAGTTCTTGAAGGGAAAGGAAAAGGCCATGGAGTAGAATCAAATAGGACTTTCCTTCAGCCATCAGCTGCCCAGAGGGAGAGACTGACATCTTTACCTTTTCTGCATTTTTTATCTCCTTCTAGGTTTTGTCATTTTGAGCTTACACTTTTTTTGATATAAGCACATTTCCAGATGACAGATCTTCCCACCTTTCACTCTGTTACCATGTTTAAATACATTTTCTTGAAGCAGCCCAGTATGTGAATGAGTTTCACGCCTCCTTTAAAATGTATATGCAGGTGGATCAAAACTGTGCCTGAGATGGCAGCTAGTCTGACTTATATCTTGGGAATGTGTCCCCTGTGAAAATTCACTGTATACATCAAGATCACCTACCTTTCACACTCAAAATACTTTGAACTCAGCCACGTCCTGACAAATTGTAATGGTCTCCTTCAAACAGAGAAAGGAGGAGGTTATCTACCAAGGTGTGCTTTTTCTTTTCTTCCTCAAGCATGAAACAAGTTTTGTCTTTTTTTTTTTTTAGTGAAATCTGCAAAATCCAAAAGCCAAAAAAACCCAAAGCCAAAATCTGATCTCTTCCCTGGCTTTGGGGGTGTTTAATGCTGCACATATTTTAGTCATTACTGGACTAATTCACACTAGTGTCTCTGCTTGCTTCCATTTCATTGAAGAATGAATTATTGTTATATACTCTAGTTAGTCATCTCAAATTTGTCTGGTCCCACTGAGACACTCATTTATCTGCCCTCTGAAAAGCCACATTCATTCATGTCCAGCACTAAAGGGTTTGTGTATTCATCTTACCAATGAACTGAGCTTCATGATGAATATTTTTTTTGCTGGAGGACTTGAGGAGATTATGGGAGGTCTGCAGGACTTGACCGGACTGCCTATCCTTTATACATACTACACAGTGGCTGTGTTGGCTACAAGCAAGCTGGGAGCCCTTGAGGTTTAGCCTATTTCCATTTTCAGGCTGGTTGGCTCCAGCTGCAAGCACTGCTGGACTAGTGGGAGAAAAAAATATAAGTAAATGGTAAGAAAAATCTGTGTTCCAAATTAAACATGGGACTAAGGCTTGGTCCAAACAAGCCCATGATGAGAAAAAAATCAATTTCTCTGCTACTCCATACTTCAGACTTTTCTAAACTGTGTCCTGAAGTAATTGGTTCACCACTCAGAGATCAGGCAGACAAAGGTGTCCCTGGGCACAGACTGTCCCCTGCCATGACTTCTACCCTGGAACAGCAGCAGCTCTGTTGGCACACTGCAGGGACCTCCGCCCAGAGTCAACCTTGCTTGCTGTCCCCATCTGTCTGGGCAGACCACTGCAAGGAGACCTGGGCAGAGCTGAAGTTTTCCCAAGGAGAAACTGGGCTTCCACCTTTGCAACTGCAAACAGGCAATACTTCCTCTCCTTTAAGCAAACTGGAATATCTGCCACAGAAGAGCAATAATTCTTGGGGTTTGTTATAGGCATATTAGGGCATCTGTGACCCCATCCTGTTGTTTTGAACTGACGTGGCTCCTACCTCCCCTCCGCTCTGGACTGAAGGTGTGAGATTCCCATGCTCCCGTGTTTGTCCAACATTTCTTAGTCAAGCTAAAGTTTGTAGAGAGAGAGAATTTCTTTCAAAATTAGAACAGCTGCTAGAATTGGAAGAAAAGCAATGAACTTTTGGTCTTCAGTTCTCTCTGGAGTGTTTGGCATTGTGAATAATGCTTACGGATTCATTTATGTGGCTTAATTCATCCTCCTGGACAATGGATATAATCCTAACTTTAGTTATTTTCTCAGTATGATGCAAAATAATTTTATGTGATTTGAACAGTATTTAAACAGTTGGATGAAAGGGCACTTATGGCTAAAATGGATTTGTTGTATCACTTGAATCTGCTAATGCAGGACGTTCAGTGCAAGCTGAATTGCCTTTTGTGCCTGGCACAATACATTCCTTTTTTATTTGCTCATACCGTGAAATCCGGGACTAGAAGTTACATGTCGGGCAACAAGTAGGTCTCACAGGAGTCTGGATGTCAGAGTAGAATGGGCTTTCATTGCGTAATGAAGAGGAAAAAGGGAATGAACCCCTAAAAAAGAATTTTACCAAATTTTTCCCATGAACATTGTGTTATTAGAGTAGCTAGTGAGTTAAAACAACATCTGAAATCCTGGTAAGCCAAGAAAGATCATAAAACTGCAAGAGGCAGGAAAAATGGCACCCAGCACACAAACATGTAAATTAGGACAAAGAAAATGACTGTAAATGCCAGCAGTCCCTAAAACATTAGGGACTAATTTCTAACAAACCATTAACTGCATGGGGAATTGTCAAACATTATTAAATATAATTTGCTACATCTGTTTTATTATAGAATTCATTTGGCACATATGCTATTTATGTTGCACACTATTTTTTTTTTCCTTTATATACTGTTTTTTTCTTTAAGCCTTACCTGAAACCCAAACGTAGTACAGCAAGTGGATTAGGATTTATTTTACTCCTGCTGTAGGCACTCAATTTGTGTGTTTGCATGCACACTTACATGTGAACCCTCCTGCCTTTGCCTGCCTCCCACCTCCCACAAGCAGCTGCAAACGAACGTTTCTGCATTACAATCAGCAGCCAGCCCCCAGCGAGTGCTCTTTCTGCTGCCTAATGTTATGAATGCATGTATGGAAGACATGGTTTGCAGCCTCTGCAGGGATACTGTTACCATCAATATCACTGTGCCATTAATATTTAAATGGAACCATGCTCTGAATTGCATTGGGGTTTTTTAAGCTAATATTCAAGGAGTAGGTGATAGCCTGTAAGCATCAATATCAACCACATCAGCCAGCCAAAGCTGTAATCTTGATCAAAAATAATAATGTCATCCATAACACTGTAAAGATTTATTAGTTGTGACAGATCTATACGTTAACAAATCACTACATGGCCCTGAATGCCAAGTAAACAGAGCCAGTCTCATAAGGAATAATAAGACCTTTTGAAAACCCTATTAAGGAGTGTTTCACACAGGAAAAAATTGCTCCAAAAATAATACAGATTTGTTTGTGTGTGTATGCATGATGAACTGCTGTCTGTCCACTCTCGCTCTTCTACAGTCAGGATGGGGGATGACTAGCAAACCAGAATGGGCCCAATAAGTATTTTATGGTGCAGTTCTGGTTTGTGTTCTGCTGTAGCTTGAATTTGTTCTGATTTGGTTCCACTTTCCCTTCTACAAAACTGCAGGATAACTCACACTGAGTTGTTTTGAGAAGATATCACAGTTAGGATGACTTTTAAGCTTGATTTGACTCCTTCACTACAATTGTTTAAAACGTCCATTCCTACGATGACAGTAATGTGATCTTCTTTTCTGTCACTCACGTTGGTGGCTTTTACTGGTTGAATGTACAAACCATAAAGTCAGGAGTTTCCTTGTTCATGTTGAAGTTTTAACAAAATCAGTTAAAATAATGAAAAATGCATGTAACATTATCCATTCACGCTTAGCCCTGTTTCTGTGGTGTTTCCATCTCAGGTGTTCTGGTGGCAGAAACATCCCCAAGAAAAAAAGGACAAAAGAATCTGGCATCTGAGGAGTCCTGTCCCTGAGAGGAATACTGGTAAGTCCAGTCACTTAAAAATCGGGACACAGTATGTAAATGTCAGAAGATTAAAGTAATAATAACCTGGAGGGTTTTTTTTTAGTCTACTTCTAGGTTGTCATATCTTCATAGCTCATATTATCAGCATTTTCTTCAAAACAGAAACATTCAGAAATGTCCAGAAACATTCTCTCCAGAGTTAGTTTCCTAGTGCAGGCAGAGCTTTAGTGGCTAGGGACTTTCTGCTCCTGTCCTTCTGAAGAAAGAGCTGATACTGTTGTTATGCCATAGCCTGTAGCAGAGAGGAAATGAAGATCTTCTAATCTCAGTCACTCTTTTCCTTCTCTCTCTAATGCCATCTCCTAATTCTTGTCTCAGGAATAAGCACATAACTCAGTGCTCCAAGATTGGTTTCACCTGTTTAGTTACCCATTGCCAGAAACTTGAGGGTGCCCGTGACCCTGAGGATTTTGGCAACCTGGCTTCTCCTCTCTTTTGTTACCCTAAGCAATCATGTTGCCTGGAATGGGAGATGATGATCTTGAGGCACAGCGTGCAAGGGTGTGAAGGATACAGCTTGGACGCAGCTGAGTCCTCAGCCTAGTGTCTCCTAGACTTTCTCTTTCCTTCGCTCTCAGGGCCTTCAGAAACAACCCATGCTGCCTATTGCTCAGGCTGCTTCTCTGTTCCCCATGCCTGGACACTGTACTGCAGATCTCTCCCCACTACATTTAATATAGTGTTTTCTCTTCATCCACACACCTCATCCACAGTCCCTCCATCTCTTTCCTCCTGCAGGATTACTTTTCTCCTTCCCTCAGCAGTGTTGTCACATTACAGTTCGTCTGAATGCCAGCGCCAAGATGATTTTCTTATTCCGATGTTTTGCCCTCTCCTCCTCTGCAATTTCAAGCAGATCTGTCTTCACTTTCAAGATCTTTCATGAACTATCCATACAGTAGTGTCCTTTTTTGCTGATAACTGGCTCCTGGATGACCCCTAGACACTGGCCTTCATTGCCCACTTACCACAGTTTCAAACAAGCTTCATATTCTTTTCCTTACACTTGGGATGAGCTCACTGTGAACATCTACCAACATTTATCCCTTTCTCGTACTCTCTTCAGCTCCGTGTCTGGCTGAGAGCCATCGTAATCCTAAGAGTGTATGACCATGCTGGAGGAATAAGGTAGAGCAGCAGGGTTTATCCTTGTACTTTTGCATTTTCAGTCACTAAGCCAGTGGCAGGACATGAAAGTCTCAAGTTAACAACTACCAGTGGTTGAACAATGGATTTTGTATGGTCTTCAGGGAGCATCAGCCTTTGCCAAGCATTTGTGCGAAGGGTGGGAAAGTAAAGAACTGAGGATATACTGTTGATCTAATTTATCAAAGTTTCAAAGGAAAAATTAGTGTTTACTAATTTCATACATGGGAGACAAGAAGCAGCAATTCCTTTTTGCCAGAATGTCCTGTTTTGACTTTTAAAGTATTGTAAAAAGTTTTAATGAAAGTAAAATGCTTAGATATGAGTGACACATACCGAGATACTTTCTTTGCATTTTTAGAATGTTGGTGCAATAAGATTTTTCAGACTTTGTTTTGGTCCTGAGCTGGGACAGAAGGAGAAGTATGTAATCCTCCAGGCTCTGCAGACTGGGGGATCTGTTTCCCGCCTGGGAGAAAGCTTCATTGTCAAGGTAGCTGCAGAAAAACCAAGAAGCACCAACGTTCGCTCTTCTGATGGTGTTTTGACCCGGATTGACCAGGACCTCTCTTCCTGGTCACCTTAAAAGATATGGCAGGATCAGCTGGACAGGCTTTTAACCCACATTTTCTGCTGAAACATGTGATCTATGGAGCTGTAACAGTTAATATTTTAGGAAAACTTTTTTTAGAGTGGTCTGCCTCATAGGTATAGAGCCCCTGATATTATCGGAGGAATGCATTATAAGCTCTGAACTGCACCCCTAAGGCAAAAACCAAAGTATTAAAATCCTCTTTTTACATATGGGGAAGTATGACCAGAGTGGTGCAGGGATTTGTGTAAGGGCATATGGCTACTCAGTGATGGAGCTGAGGACTGAACCTGGGCTCCTGCTGACACTCCAAGTACAGGGCTGCCTTTTCTAACTCTCTCATTCACAGCCAGCCTCATCACATGGTTTGGACATGACAATAAATGTCACATGTAACACTTGTCTGGTAACTGATAAATTTTCTACTTGGGATGGGATGATGTGAGAATACAGAGGAGGGTCGAATTTCTTTAGCAGCTTTATTAATTATCTATTAAATGGTGTAAACAGCAGACAAAATTGCATTTGCAGGTACTTCTAATTGAAAGAAGGGGCTTTTGCCAGAGGATTTAAGACCAAAGACATTGGGATGTTAGGAGCAATGGTCAGGGAAGTTGTGAAATGGGACCAAAGCAGCAATAAGCTACGGGGACCATGCAGAAACCTTGGGGCAAATGACAATGCTAAGGAAATGTGAGCTGCTTTGATAGAAAATACCTATGATGATGTTAGCAAGACGGCAGATCCAGGCTCTTCACAGCAGTACATGGTGGGAGGGCGAGAGACAATGGGCATAAGCTGAAACAAGATAAGTGCAGATTGGATAGGAGGATAGACTTTTAGGGACAGTGAAACACTGCAACAGATTGCCCATAGAGGCTGTTTTGTCCCCATCCTTGGAGATCTGCAAGACATGACTAGATAAAGCCATGAGAAACCTGGTCTTACCTCACAGCTGACCCTGCTGTGAGCAGAAGCTGCCTGAACTGTCCTATGATCCGATGGAAATGGGACTCACCTCACCCCAGAGGCCAACCTAGGACCCAGAGTATGTCGTTCCCAACAGGAGAGTGAGGACGTACCAGGAATTATTCAGGAACTTTGCAATGGAGCTGGGATACAAGTAAAGAACCCGGGATTTGGCCTTTGCTGATCAGCTTCTCAATATTACCAGCTCATCTTTGTTCTTCCTCCTAACCAACTTCAGGCCAAAGAAAGCCTTTGTACTTCTCTTTGTCCCTCTCTTTCCCCTCCTGAACTTTGTGTAAGGTCAAGAGAGCTGGACATGAGGTTTCTTCTGAATTAGAAGAAGGTGCTCAAATGTGATGGCATATAATCATATATGTCCTTCTACACCAGGCTTTTGCATATTGCTTCTGAGCACTGCTCACTCTGCTAGCAGGGCAAGATTAAATACTGTGCTGATATCCCCCACGTGGCAGCATCTATGACTAGACCATCAAATCAGTCAGTGACATACCACCAGTGGAAAAGTCATCAATCTGTCTCCATAGTGACACATCTGCCAAGATTCTTCTGGCCAAGGCACAGGCAAGAAGCAAAGTTACAAAAGGTGGGTTTTTTGTGCTGCAGATGCTGTTTGTGTTTGCTTTTTATGCTTTTTTGCTGTTCTTTTGTTTTGTTTTGTTTTGTTTTGTTTTGTTTTGTTTTGTTTTGTTTTGTTTTGTTTTTAAAATGGGTCTTGCTGCCATATATGCTTCAGTTATTTTTTTTCCTCTTTTGTGCACTAGTTTCTCTCTTGTAAAATATATCTATGGAAATAGATGAGGGATTGGGACCAGAAAATAAAATTTTAAAGCCTGGACCCAAAGTAACAATAATGGTACATACACATTTCTATAATGGGGTCACTGAACGAGAATCCCCCCAGCTCCAAACTCCCAGGCCATCTATGTGTGGCCAGGGTTGCAATCCAGATCTGATTTCTCCACTCTGAACTCATCTCTAATAATTAACAAGCCTTTGCTGGATTAATGAACATGGCAGTGCAAGAATCTCACGCTCATTTTACTTATTTTCGGACCTGTCCGTATTAGCACATAACTTAAAAAAAAATCTAGTGTTACTTATTGTAGTATTTGGGAGTTCTGAAAAATTGCCTGCCACTAGAGGTTATTCAAATTCTGGTCTTGACATATTAGCCTAGACAGTTTTAAAGCCATATCTACAGCAAGTAGTTAGCCATACTGCTGAACAGACATTTTTCTAAATGAACTACAAAGAATAGCCTATTGTGGTTAGCTTATTTTATTTACAGCATTTCACATGGTGTGAACATTAAAAATTTACAGAGTAATATTGATTTGCAGCTCCATCAAACCACTTCTACCCAAACTACGGAACCAAACTGTTTGAGGAAAGGTGCCTTATTCGAATGATTATTTGTGCTGCTCCGAAGGCTGCTCTCTGCGAGGCAGCCATAAATTCACCTCCTGGCAGAAAGTTAAAGAGGAGGTTCAGAAAGTAAATAATTGCCAGGAAGCATCAGGAAGGGAGTCTTGCTAGTGTGTGTGATGCACGAGAGCTGGAGGAGACTGGTGTGTCTGATAAGGTTTTAATAAATGCATTTTCAGGGGCTGGGAGGCGGTGGGTCCCGCAGCCGGCTGGGACGCAGGGTGGCACTGTTGTCAGCCACTTGGCTGGCTCTGAAGCATCGCCCATTTTCAGCTGGTGAGAAAGATTTTTTTGTCGTTTCTGTCACTCCCCAGATAAAAAAAGCTAACAAATTTGAATAGACCAGAAAACCAAATTGTACTGGGTAATGGCACACGGCTTTGCAGTGACAATTCTGCCTGACAAGTGAGTTGCAAAAGGGAAAAGTAAAGAAAACCTCTAAAAATCCAGAAAGCCACAGATGTTCAAGTAACCTTTCAAAAAAAACCCCCACAAATGCAAAAGTGTGTGCTGGAAATAAACATGCCCTTCTCAACCCCATTAATGGGAACTTAATTAGGCATAAAATTTATGAAAGACATTGGAAACGTGATCTTTTTCCCATTAGGAGAAAACTGGGCTAGCTTCAAGTCTGTGGGAGAGCTGGGTGAGATTCATATGTAAAAAGATACATCTCCATCAGGAAAGATATATTTGAAACATCTGGTAAAGTTCTTTGGCCAGCGATTTGTACGTTTTGAAAAATATATATAGAATCCTTTTGGTCTTCTCTGTATTAGACACGTGGAATTAAACTGTATTTCATGCAGATGTTATAAACTAGATTATTCAGCTTTCAGTCTCTCGCTCACAAGTCCTGCTCACATTTTGGAACTGAACTGCCAGAATTTCAAAGGAAATTACAGCAGTGGGATGACAAGGTTTCATTTGTCAAGACAAAGGAGCTGAAAATCCAGATATTGTGGAAGTACTGATCTAATTCTGCTACTGTTAGCCCTTTTTTTTACACTGCTATAACCCAAACAATTCTAAAGTAAAACTTTTAGATTTGCACCAGTGCAAGTTACAGCAGGATCAAATTCATCTTAACTCATTTAACTCACTGCTTATATTAACTTACCTTAGCATAGTAAGGGCCAGAGTCACAGTTAATTCATTTGAAAGCATCCAGAATGGAGGAGAAGAAAATCAAGATAGCATTTGGTAACTCAATCTAATACTTTTAAAAACAGCACATCAAAAGGTGATCTGGAAAGAGCAGACGAAACTTTGCTTGAAGTTTGTGGGTGAAATTCAGTGAAGACATGGATGATGATACATGTTACACAGCAGCTGTGAGGAGGTGAAAAGAGATTTCTGAGTAATTTGCAGTAATATGAATGCATAGATTTCTCCCTGGAAGGGCAAGTACCAACAAGAATGGACAAAGGCGGCATCTGATCTCCACAACACCTCCTCTCACTTGCATGGGTTGGCTGTGGGGGTCTGCCGTTCTCCCACGGGGACACATCATGGAGGGGTTAGGTGATGGGGTCCGTAAAAAAGGCAACAGGCAGGAGACAAAGTTAGAGCTGCTTTACAGTAGTCTGATGTCGGCCTGTTTAGAGGCCTTTGCCCAGTGTCTAAATTACTCAGTGTTACTCAGCAGCTTATAGCCAGATCTGAAGACACTTAGGCTCTCCAAGTAAATGTAGGTGATTGAGTTCATCAGTATAATCCATTACCTTCCCCAGCCTAATCTTTTAAGTCTCTGGTAATTTGTTTTTCATTGGCGAACTAACTTCAGCACCTGCAGTTTTGCTCTAGGGGATATATAATGAAGGAAAATTGTCCCTGTGAACACAGAATTGCTTTGGTCCATAAAATGGGGCATCCCAGGAAGGATTTATTATTTGTAATGGTCTTATAAGTAATAGTGACATAAAAGCAACATGAGATTTGAAACAACACAAGTGTTTTAAGAAGAGAGCTGAGTGACAGGAGATAGTGAAAATACCTTCCTTCCCTCTGCTGGCATTTCAGTATATTCATTGATTCAAAAAACTTCTCACTGGCGGGAAGAAAAGAACAAAGAGCAAGAACAAAGGGAAGGGAAGGGAAGGGAAGGGAAGGGAAGGGAAGGGAAGAGAAGAGAA
>NW_008824031.1:1289110-1323427 GCF_000699105.1 Pygoscelis adeliae
AGAGAGGAGAAGAGAAGAGAAAAAACAGAAAAGAAAAGAGAAAAACTCAGTCATAATCTGATTATACTGCTGCCAAAATTAACGGCAAAGATCCTGCTCATATTTATCAGGCAGAATCAGCCCTCCTAGTGAGACTATGCTATGGACCTGGGGCTTGCCTGCAATCCCACTTCCAAAGGAGTAAAGTGGGGCTGCTTAATTGAAACGCAGATCATGTCACTGGGAAAATTATGCGGGAGGGAGTTGCATCTCTTCCTGATTCCAATTCTGTATCTTTTACAAAGATCTGTCTTAATGGTACACTCCTGTGCTACCTTGTCATACAAACTGCTGAAGGGAGGAGGGGGAGGAAGGCAATTCATTCCACAGAAGTAGGTCCACTAGAGAGGTATTTAGGTTTTATAAATAGGTCTATAAATAATACATTTCTATTTCTGCTGGTTTTATTGCTATTGATATGCAATATAGTCCTCTGGGCTTAAATCTGCAGATATTTTTATTACTTGAGGTCATTGCCATGTTGCATTGTACAAATAGCAGACTGCATTCACCTCAGCATATGTTTATTTTTGCGTGCCTCTGTGGCTGTCTTGAAAAGGCGATGCATCGGGTGTTATCCATCTCTTCTACCTGTCCTTAGATTTTGCTAAGTGTATACTTTTATGGATCAGTTGAAAAGCCCCAATCACTCTGTAATTTAAGATTTTATGCCTGAATGCTGAATGTCATCCTAATAAGTGTGGTGGTGTGTGCACGTGTGTGAGGAGGTATAAAAGAAAATAATGCTTTGTTTCTCTGATGGATTTCTGTGACTGTTTC
This sequence comes from Pygoscelis adeliae, assembly GCF_000699105.1. Classification (NCBI taxonomy): domain Eukaryota; kingdom Metazoa; phylum Chordata; class Aves; order Sphenisciformes; family Spheniscidae; genus Pygoscelis; species Pygoscelis adeliae. The sequence continues at coordinate 1,289,930 of NW_008824031.1, forward strand.
ACGGTACTGTCTGCACCTTGCTAATTGAATAAGGATTATTTTGGAATGAGGAAAGCTGTAGCAGCTGAGTAAGATTCAGTCAGTGCAATTAAAATATTAATGTAGATTGCTGCTAAAAAGGAAGTTGCTTTTTTCCTAATGTACATCGAAAAAGCAGAGGTGAGAGGTAGGTGGTCAGCTGCTGGGTTTTATTCTCTTCCAGCTTACAGTGTGGAATATCAATAGTCTTCAATAATTCCCTCTTTGAAGCTTACCTTAATTGTACTGTTATATATGTCAAGGCACCAAATGAGACCCGAGACTGCTTGCCTGCTGCTGTGTAACTACCCAGCAAAAACTTGCAACCTCCATTAAGATGTTTGTATGCTGGTTTCTGAATGTTGCCACGTGCTGGCTAGTATCTGCACAAACAGCCATGCTGTAAGGTCACACTGAAGATACAGCGCTTGAACGTTTGTGGCACAGTAAAATCACATGGGCACCTCTGTGCTCCTCCCGAGCCGCTGAGTCTGAGCCAGACTGGAGCTGGGATGCAAGTCTAAGTGTCAGATGCCCCAAGCTATCGTGGCATCGTAGAAACAAAGAGCAAGGTTGCGGTTGAATCCAGAAAAGAAAAGAAAAGAAAAGAAAAGAAAAGAAAAGAAAAGAAAAGAAAAGAAAAGAAAAGAAAAGAAAAGAAAAGAAAAGAAAAGAAAAGAAAAGAAAAGAAAAGAAAAGAAAAGAAAAGAAAAGAAAAGAAAAGAAAAGAAAAGAAAAGAAAAGAAAAGAAAAGAAAAGAAAAGAAAAGAGAAAAAACAGAAAAGAAAAGAGAAAAACTCAGTCATAATCTGATTATACTGCTGCCAAAATTAACGGCAAAGATCCTGCTCATATTTATCAGGCAGAATCAGCCCTCCTAGTGAGACTATGCTATGGACCTGGGGCTTGCCTGCAATCCCACTTCCAAAGGAGTAAAGTGGGGCTGCTTAATTGAAACGCAGATCATGTCACTGGGAAAATTATGCGGGAGGGAGTTGCATCTCTTCCTGATTCCAATTCTGTATCTTTTACAAAGATCTGTCTTAATGGTACACTCCTGTGCTACCTTGTCATACAAACTGCTGAAGGGAGGAGGGGGAGGAAGGCAATTCATTCCACAGAAGTAGGTCCACTAGAGAGGTATTTAGGTTTTATAAATAGGTCTATAAATAATACATTTCTATTTCTGCTGGTTTTATTGCTATTGATATGCAATATAGTCCTCTGGGCTTAAATCTGCAGATATTTTTATTACTTGAGGTCATTGCCATGTTGCATTGTACAAATAGCAGACTGCATTCACCTCAGCATATGTTTATTTTTGCGTGCCTCTGTGGCTGTCTTGAAAAGGCGATGCATCGGGTGTTATCCATCTCTTCTACCTGTCCTTAGATTTTGCTAAGTGCATACTTTTATGGATCAGTTGAAAAGCCCCAATCACTCTGTAATTTAAGATTTTATGCCTGAATGCTGAATGTCATCCTAATAAGTGTGGTGGTGTGTGCGCGTGTGTGAGGAGGTATAAAAGAAAATAATGCTTTGTTTCTCTGATGGGTTTCTGTGACAGTTTCACGGTACTGTCTGCACCTTGCTAATTGAATAAGGATTATTTTGGAATGAGGAAAGCTGTAGCAGCTGAGTAAGATTCAGTCAGTGCAATTAAAATATTAATGTAGATTGCTGCTAAAAAGGAAGTTGCTTTTTTCCTAATGTACATCGAAAAAGCAGAGGTGAGAGGTAGGTGGTCAGCTGCTGGGTTTTATTCTCTTCCAGCTTACAGTGTGGAATATCAATAGTCTTCAATAATTCCCTCTTTGAAGCTTACCTTAATTGTACTGTTATATATGTCAAGGCACCAAATGAGACCCGAGACTGCTTGCCTGCTGCTGTGTAACTACCCAGCAAAAACTTGCAACCTCCATTAAGATGTTTGTATGCTGGTTTCTGAATGTTGCCACGTGCTGGCTAGTATCTGCACAAACAGCCATGCTGTAAGGTCACACTGAAGATACAGCGCTTGAACGTTTGTGGCACAGTAAAATCACATGGGCACCTCTGTGCTCCTCCCGAGCCGCTGAGTCTGAGCCAGACTGGAGCTGGGATGCAAGTCTAAGTGTCAGATGCCCCAAGCTATCGTGGCATCGTAGAAACAAAGAGCAAGGTTGCGGTTGAATCCAGCTCTTCCAAAGCCGTCCAACGCCTATGCCTGGAGTGTGATGGAAACTGAAGAGGTGTGCCAACACATGCCATAAAGCACTGAGGCTGCACTGCCATTTTCAAGCAGTGTCTAACGAAATGAAAAGCTCTTCCCTTTTCCCTTGTCATCACCTGTCACATCATCCCGCAGAGATCAGCCCCTAGCTCACAGAAAGGCTTTCTCCTAAAACATATTAACCTTGGCTCTCTCTCGTGTCACTACTCTAATTGAGACTTAATGTATTTACCTCTGCTTTTGTCACCCTCCCTCCCGCTCCCCTTTTATTGGCACCGTGTTGTATTAGCATCCGTAAGCACATGCCCTTTCCCGCACATGTCAGACGGGCAGAGTGCTGTCAGTAAGACCTATCATTTATCCAGTGATGTTCTGGATCATTAGCAGTGTCGTAGTCTCACCTTCCATCCTGGTGCTTTCCCTTAAGTAGATTTCACTGCATAAGTCTCCTTTTCAAAACGATGGCTTAAGTGCACATGTTAATTGCAAGATTTAATTACACGGCGGTGAAGTTGTGAAATTTTCCTCCTAATTAACAAGGAAAAATTTGGCGCGGGAGAAAGGGTATAATGGGGAAACGCCTTTTGCATTTCATCATTAACAATTCTCGCACATGGCTGTCGCAGTGGTGCATGCCCTGCCTCATTGACTTCCCTGTGTGAGGATGGGTTAGGTGCAGGTGAAGGCCAAAAGGTCCACGGCCAGACACCTGCAAGAAAAAAGGTGTTGCAGGAGCTGGAGGGGAGCAGAGCATTGGCATTGCGAGAGAAATATCCAGAGAGTTTCAGGCAGCTTCTTTTCACAGACACGTTGACCTGCAGCAAGCAGGGTGAGCCCAAATCAATTTTATTCTGAGATTTCTTTCCAAATTGGTATCTAGAGATTCATATCCAGTCTCCAGGAAGTACATCCCAGCATTAGACAGGAATTAGAGACTCAGACAAAAAAATGCTGCTTCCACTAGATGAGAATCTGTTTCTATTTCCGCAGGTCTGCCTGCCTGCCTGCCTCCTAATGTGCCTTTTGAAGGTGGGACACCTGTTTTTTCTCATCTTGGGTTTTTCTTTTTCTTTTTTTTTTTCTTTTCTTGTTCCAGAAGCCAGTTCAAATATTTAGCCTTTCTGTTACCTCTCCTTTCTCTTTCCTTTCACCAGGACAGACTCTCAGAGGAGCTGTGCTGGCTGGGAGTGTGAACAGAGCCAATGTCAGTACCAGGGAGTTGGAAATGAAAGAATGTTAGACAGTTAATGTCTTCTTTTGGGTAAGGCTCTCTCACAAGCCCGTCCTAATCAAGCTGAAGGGGTACAAAGGGCGCAGCTCACATCAAGACTGCATCCACCCTCTGCCTATAGCTTGTTCTTTTTTCCTTTAGCCTTTGTCATCACCTTATGTCATGATTTTATTTTATCTTAGTGCCTCTGATACTAAATAGCTGATGCTCTCAGGCTTTGAAGCACTCTGCTATCCTGGCAGCCTGGGCTCCTTGCAGCCAGGTCACTCCTCCCAGGGCTTCCATTTCCCACTTGTCAGTGGAAGAGTCTCCTAAGTCCTGGCAATCACCTTTTGGGGTGGGAAGGGCAGCACTGGGAATCCCTGGCAGACTGGCTAGCAGGAGGGTCGTGGGAACAGGCTACAGCCTTTTCTTTTGCAGGAGCTCTGTGTGGTGGAATTCGTCTTGTGTAATTTTTCAGACCCCATACCGGTAGACATTGCAGTGTTTCAGGATTTCCAGAAAATTGTTTTGAACACAATTGAAAAGTTGCAATTCTATAAAACAAAAATATTTTATTCTTCTTTTGTATGTCTTTTAAATCAGGTATTACATTGTAATTCTTAATACAACATAAAAGCCCTTCAAAAATGACGATTTGGATCTTTGAAATTTCTTTATTAAAAAAAGGTTTTTTTGGTTGTTTTTTTCCCAGGTGAATTTTTGTGGAATTCAACACACTCCTGTGGAAAGTCCTGAGACTAGTGTATTTTTTTCATTCATCAGGCAGTCACCTTATCTGACATCAGAATTTCACATGCTTTTTCTTTCAGGCACACTGCACAGATACATAATTCTGTACTCTCAGACTTCAGGTAATGAATAATCATATTCACGGATCAACCTAATTAGGTAGCAGAGAGCATTGCCTACAACAGAGTGAAAAAGTGTATATATTCACAGCTAGATAACTGTTCATTAGGGGCCTGACCTTGCAACCATTATTCATGTTGAGTGGTACTCACTTATGGGAGATACTCCTATTGTCTTCAGCGTGCATATTACTACATAAAATATCATCTGCCAATGTTATGACTTCCTTAACATCCCAATATTTTCTACCTACAATGACACCTGGTGTAAATTATGCAAGCAAATTTTTGAAGAGAAGGCAGCATTGACAGCGGTGCTGTGCATTTCATTGCATCTGTAGGAAAAGTCCCTCCTGACGCATCAAGCCAGTTACCGCACCAGAGCTGAGATAATCACAACTGGCCTTGAGTATGCTCCTAGTCTGTTGCTTTGTGATTTAAACTTTGTTTACTTAACCCTCGTGAGGAAACCTGTCTGGCTTTGTGTTGCAGAGCAGCAGAAGGAAATGGTCAGTGTACCACTCTCCAGCTGACGGGGCAGTTACCAGCAGCTGGGGACCCATTAACATATTAAAATGCACTAATGCAATTGCAAGCAGTTGTTTCACCAGTCCCTCAGGGATGAACGGATTTGAATTGCAGATTCTTGTTTTCCTTCTCTGGGGCTCTCTGCATTTTTCTGTCTGTTTTCCATCCTCTTAGCCAGGAGGTCTAAGCCCCTCTCTGACCTAGCCTGGTCAGTCTGAGTGCCGCGTGTGCCCCACACACTGGCCACGTGCCACACATCCTCCCTGCATACATACAAACCTCTGGCAGGGGATGTCTGGGAGCAAACCGGTGCTGCCAGGTGTCACGTCCCACCTACGAGAAGGGGAGAGAAAGGAGGGGAGGAGGGGAGGAGGGGCAAGGTCCATACACGAATATCAACTTTAATGGAACAAAAACTCTATGAGCATCAACCCTCTGTGTATTAATATGTCACATAAGCTAAGCGGCTTTATGAGAAGTTGAGGTAGGCCTTGTGTTACTTAGCAGCATCAAGGGCAAAGAATGAGAAGGAGGGGAGAGAGAGAGAGAGAAAGAGCTGGGAAGCAAGAGAGAGAGATCGAGAGATCACCAATCCTGGATCCAGCGTCAGACCTGCCAACGGGGGGTGTCGGTGTGGAGAATGCTCCAAGGAGGCTCGTGTGTGCCCCTATTTATTGGCCCCAGTCCAAGGTTTCTAGGATCTTCTCTCACCCCAGCTTCAGGAGTGGTTGAGGCATTAGTCAGTCAAGGAGAGTGACACCGGGCCCCTCCCCGTGGCTGGCTTCTGGAGCTTTCTCTGGGGGCATTGCCTGTGCTCACAGCACAGTCACTTGGGCCTCGTCCCTTACACCAGGCCAGTTCATACACCCATTTCTGCCTGTCCCCTTTCCCTTGGGAATGGACAGGGAATGGGCTGCATTATTTGGTCAGCTCCCTCCTCGCTGTGCTGGTAGTTAGCCACTCCTCTGTTGCAGTAGAGAATAAGTAGAAGCTATTTGTCATCAGGCATCCATGTAACAGATCATCACATTATTTTTTATTTCCCAGTGAATCCATTTGATGGTGGAAGGAGTGTTTGGAGGCTCCTTCCTCAGAGAGCATACCCAGGTGAGGTGTCAGTATAACATGGAAGAAGAAGTTGTGTTTCAGGAACGGATAATCCACCTGAAGGCTTGGGATACCCAGGTTTTCTCCTCGTTTTGCTGCAGACTGCCTGTAGGACCTTAAGTAAATCATTTATTTCCTGTCCCTGCCCCAGTTCCCTATGACGTGCTGCAGACCCATATGCCCTGACGGAATATTTGCTGCCTTATCTCTGCTCCGACTTGCCCATTTAAGAGAAGTTTTTCAGGGGCAAGGCTATTTTCCAGTGCTGTACTGCTTTGTAAAAAAGGGAGTAATTCCCTGCTCAGCTGGTCTGGGCAGCGAGAAATAGGTGATCCTTTCATTGCAACAGGTTAAACCCATCTGTCTTTGCTATCTCTTGATTGCCATGCTGCCTTGGACCCCTTTTCTGCATCCAGCGCCAGCACAGCCAGACCCCCGCCCTGCTTTGCTCTGCAAGCACTGCTGTACCACAGGCAATAATAACAAGGCAGCCCTTGTACTTGTTTAATGCTTTGCTGTGTGACAGCTTTTCGATACAGGTAAGCTTCATGGAAGAAGCAGAGGTAATGAGCTTGTGTATTGGCTTAATATATCATGCAACAGCATTCATACGTACAAGGCACCTTCTAACTACTGTGGGTGGATTGTGAGCAGCAAAGATGTTATCTGCTGCTGGGAAAGAAGGCTGGTTTTAACATGAGGCATGTGTTGCTGTCAGCTTTTGTCAAAGAAGGGATGGTTTACCTTATCTTGTGAACGGGCAGCTCTGAATACAACCGTGGACATGGTGTGGTGACACGGGGAGGTAAGCTCCAGAAACAGCTATTACAGGTAGAGTGGATGTAAGGATTTTGTGCCCAGCAGATCCTCTCCCCTCTCTTCTTTCTCCAGTGAGGAGCTGCCCTGAGAAAGATGTTAAAGCTGTTTCTTCTTCAGCTCTATCAGGATGCACAGGGTTTGGCGCACAGCCATTGAGCATGCATGTAGGGCCAGGGTGATCAGACAGGGCCTTTGGCTGAAGAGAGGTGACACCATACCAGCTCCCAGGCCCCTGTGAAGCTCTCAGTAGCCACTGATGTGGTTCAGGTTTCTGTCATGTCTGAGAGCAAGAGCAGAAACACATTCCCATGGTCCAGGAGTTATACAGACAGGGCTCTGTGCTCAGACAGGTGCTTTCAAGCTCATCAACGTCCATGTTATTGCTGGAAGTTTGGCTATTAATTATGCCTCTTCTTGCTTTTGCCAGTATCAGTGTCCTCTTACTCTGTTTCATGAGGAATCAGGCAAGACTTTTGGGCCTGGTGATGGCAGAAGATGATCTGACTGAACTGGAAGTGATCAGGAGATCAATAACATATTGATACTCTGTTAAAACAAATCTGGTCTGGATGGGTCAGGCATCAAAAGTTCACTGAGGCAATGGAAATCTGTATTTGATTTGAGATGATCAGGCTGTCAAGATGCAGCTAATCCTGGCCAGGATCCTACCATTGTCCCAGTCTCTGGAGTCAAGCTGATCATGAGTAATGTGATATTCTCAGCACCTTCTCTCTTATAATTTTTAACTCTTTTACAGGCTTTCTTCTCTTCATTACGCATGAGCGCCAGGTCTGTCTGAACCCACGCAGACCCCAGGTTAAGGCCCTGATGTCTGCCTTGGGGATGGAGACCTGAGAGCAGCCCAGCACTGCCCCATCCCCAGCCAGCTGCCCCTCTCCGCCGTACAGCCTGCTGTGCCCATTACTGGGGCTAAGCTCTTAGCAGCTTTCAGGCGCTCCTTTCTCACATTGAAAGGGAGACAGAAAGTGATTGTGAGAATTATCTCAGCCCCATTCATCTGAGAAGGGGTCCCTGTCAGGGTTGTGATTTTCCTGATTCCTTTTCCATAGCACTGGCAATGATACAAAAGCAAAAAACCTCCGAAAAGCTCCTAGTCTAAAAAGAGCTGTTGCTGTACAGTGATCCTGTGATGACTTATTGCCAACAGACATCTGAGTTTACTATAGATCTACTTTAGGTCATAAGTGCAAAAACATATCTCGTTAATATTTAAAGATGCTTAGCACAAAAGCATGCATAATTAAACAGTGCATCAGAGCTGATAATTCCAAATAATTTGTCTTCTGAAAAGGGGTTTTTGTAATTTGTTAAACTGGTTTGAATTCTGCAGCTTAGCAGCAGGAGTATGTTTGCGTTACAAAATGAATAATTTTAAATGTTAGGCTGTGTCCATCCTTTCTGAGAAGGAAAAGAGACATGGCATGATAGAGGGTTTTTAAAAATGCACATAGGTGTGAATTCAGCATTGCACAAAGCTCTGTGTCTGTCTGAGCTATGTCTCATTTTTAAAAGCAAAACTGTATTCCTGCCAGGTATAGCATTGCTTTCTCTCCCAGGATATTTTCATGTTCCATGAGGAACTCATTGTTATTAGCCATGTCTTCCTCTAGATAACTCAATAGTGAAGGTATGCCTGTAATAAGAATGATCTATTAGTTAGTAAAACAAGTGACATACAAGACAAATATGAAAAAAATAATGGTGTCAGGTACAAGATACAATATACTGTGAGCTTTTCATTACATCCAAAAGGCTATCTGAGCACATTTTCTGCCTGGATGCTAAAAATCTATGAGGAAAGAAAATGTGCTTATGATCCATTGCAAATCACGCTTTTCAGAAGTGCCAAAATACAAATTGATGTGTGTCCACAGCTATTACTTAATTTAATATAAGATCAAAAATTAAATGGCAAATGTTCCGGGCACACTCAGATCATTGATCATACAGGAGAGTTATTTAGAAGGGAAATCTAAAAAAACTATTTTACAGACCTCACTGAAGGTATTTCTAGAAGTTACTGAAGTTGTCAGGGTCTTGTTTACCTGTGACAGTACTGGGAGAGCAAATCTCGGCAGGCACAGCTCTGCTGCAGTGAAGCTGTTTTGGCTGTTATTAACTCAGGACCTGGAGCTTTTGACTTAACTTCCTACTACAGATGAATTTGCTATTTAGACTAGACTGGAAGGGGGTTGAGGGGGTGCACTGGAAATTGTCACATATTAGTGTCCTACTTAGTGCTGTGTTTTATGTAACAGCTCAGCACTTCATTGGTAATAAGAGTACAAATTAAAGACTGAACTGTGTGTGCCCGGTCCTGCTCTGAAGTGGCCGACACCAGTAGGGGAGGGAGGGAGAAAGGAGACGGTAGGAATTTTCTCTCACAGCTGGAGAATGAAGCCCAGAGAGGTGTATTCAGATGGTATGTCTGGGATGTTGTGGCATCCAGAGTGGAGTTAAGATGGATGCAGGTATCTAAATTCAGTTGATCACAAGTGAGCATCTGTCAGGGCTGCTGTACCCTGATTTAGCAGGTAGTCAGAAGAGAGAGATGAGCAGCCACATTGCAGCTGCCTGTGAGGGCTGACCAGGGTTACACCTGACTCTCCTCTGGCTGTATTGGGAGCCCTCAGTACAAAGGCAATCCGAATAGTTCATCATTTTCTTGAGCTTAAACATCCCATTATCTGTCTGAATATAGCCCAGAGAGACATTCAGGCCAGCTCATGAAATATATTTGGTTAAGTAACTAGTACTTGAATGCATAAACTTCAAAAAAAAGAAGGGAATTTGGCTATGTCTGACTTGGCTCCTTTGGCACCAGAAGAGCAGATTAGATCAAAGCAGCTGGTGCTGAGGCCCCTGTATCTGTGCTATATTTCGTTCAGGGGTTTTACTTTGTGATAGATCTTTTCTGGTCCCAACTGCTGAACATCCTCACCAGACCTGTGATTCAAGGCTTCCCAAAGGACTATGCACTGGTGCAAGCCAAGATGTCCCCATTATGGAGTGCATCAGTAGCATAGTAGCATACGTGGAAGGCAGCTTTTCTCCAGAAGGAATCTAATGTACATGAATCAAAACTGCTCTGTGAACTGAACTAGCCTGTCGTAAGTGGAGCCGAACAGGGGATTCACTTCAAAACAGCAGCATTGCTCAGAGCCCATCACTGATGCAGACACAGCTGGTGCGTAACCTTCAGCATCTGGGCATGGGGAGTTGTGCACGGATGGTGAGGAAACCTGTGTGACTGAATCTGTGACTTTTGGCTCTACCACAAAACTGCACTGGTCCCAAATATAGACTGTCTAAAATTTAACTTGTGAAGAATATGCATTTTATATATTGGCTATGAGGAAGAGACCAGGCTTTCCCATCCAGCCACAATTACAGTATTTCTCCTCTAATTCCCTGTCTCTTGTCTCTCTAAGTTGGATACTCTGGGAAGCCAATGACTAGTTTGACTGCTAATAAGGCCCTTCAGACTGGCCACAAGGGGATAATCAAAGGCTGCATAATGTGGCGTGTACTTCTCTCTTAGACCTGACGATATTCTTCCACTAGCAAGTCACAGAATGATGATGATGCTATTAGTGGGACCACTGAGTTTGTTTCTTTGACATGAATTTCTGCTTTTTTGAGGGCAATGGCCTGCATTGACTACATAATGCCAGAGAGAGACAACTTCCTGCTATTTTCCGAAAACTAAATACGAATACTAGGAATTCATCCTTTGGGCCTCCTTAGGGGGAAGGCTAGAGACAGCTTTCTCAATCAGATTTCTGCTTTGGAGCAACATCTCTTCAATGCATACTTCGCCGATGTGGAAGAATAGGACAAGATATATCTCCTGGTCCTACTCCATGTCTGCCAAAAGCTGTGGAAAAGGGACTAGGAGGGAGAAAAATGTAAAAGCATCTTTGTCCCCTTGCCACCAAATACTTTAGACTGGGCAAGGACATGGGCAATCCAGAATGCCCCACAGTTCTAGTTTGTGCCTTGGCTTAGTAATTATTGGGAAAGAGGCACAGGTATAAGCTTTGCATCTAGACTTATTTTTCAGTTTTCTCAAAGGAAAAGAGATTTGGGTTCCACTGTTTCTCCACTGTTCTTAACTTGGGATGCTGCCAAAATGTCAGTATTACTGTCACATTGAAAGAGCCCTGGATATCCTGCTAGAAACCACAGACCTGCATTCCATAGGTATTAATGAGATTCATCATTATTATCCTGCAAATTCTCCCTGGACATTGGTATAAAACATAGCGCCATGGTGTTACATTTCATGTTAAGGTATGGCCATAGGATCATCAGGAGATGTCAGATGTATATGTTTCCAAGCTGGATATTCTCATTTCTGTTTGTATCCCCCATTCTTTTTATTATTTTTTTTCCAGTAAAACCCCCTTGAACTGGGTTCTTTAGACAATACCAGGGATTTACAGGGAGGCCGTGAGACAGCTATCGAGCTTTCATGAGTCAGCTACTTCTTTTCGGACTCTGGGAGTGGGATACAGCTTCAGATTAAGACACTTGAACATAGGTATGTCCTTGTAGATGTCAGTTTGTGAGCTAGGCATCTAAACACCTGTTAGATGTCTTGGGTATCTTAGGATGTCTGAAGTGGTGCTAGACGTTCATATTTGGGGAACTGTATCCCCCTGGTACCCAGATATTACTAATGAATGTTCAGATGCTTACAAGTAGACACATGTATTTACATGTCCTAATCTAAAATTGAATCTCAGATATATCATTGTTCTTTGGTTTTGCCTGCTTCCATCCCACCCTGATATGGAAGGATCTCTCTTGCTCAGCCTTTCCCTAAAGCTTTTCCCTCAGGCCCGCACTGGATAGAAAGGCAAGGCAGTAAGCTGAGATTATGGACTGATGATTCACTGCTTTTCAGCTGCTTGCCCCTGGCCGGAGGGCTGAGGCAGTGGGAGGAGAGCATATGGGCACTGTGAGGCCACTGCTGCGCTAAAGCACACCAGGTTTGCTTAAACCAGTTGAGGGATTAGCAGTTCATGCTCAGAATTACAGTATCTCTGGCAAGAGGAGGATAATTGATTCAAACATGCCAATTTGCCTGCAAGAAATTGTCTTAACATATCACTAAGTGATGCAGTTAGATGTTTTCTCTCTTCTGCATTTGCAGCTGCCTCTTGGTTCCTCTTCTCCACTTGTCTCGTGGGAGCCGAGGGTAAGAGCGGACCAGCTGAACCGTTCTGGCAGTGTTTCCTCCTGGTTGCCCTCCTTCTTATTTGCCTTGGCAATGTGATTGAGGGTCTTGTCCTAACCTGGGCCTTGTGTGTAACCAAGCACTTGCTTGGCACTGAAAAGAGAGTCAGCACTGTGCAAGCACATGGGCAGTTATGATGGTGGCTGTTAAAAATCACAGTCTAATGCTAGAAATAAGTTACTAATAATTAAGCTTCCTCTCTTGCCAGCCTCTCCTCCCTTAGAAACTCACTGAATAACACTGTCCAAGGCCAGAAGGAGGCGTTTCACTACCCACTGTGACCTGCTGAGCTTCGCAGGCCATCCGTTTCTGCTCAGTTAACCCTGCACTGACCCAGCTAAGCTGTGCATGGCTCAAGCACGTCTCCCTGCACCCAGCCATGACCCAAAGGGCAGGTCCAGGTGGTGCAGACATCCCACTGGTCTTCCTAAGGAATGACTCCCCTTCCCTGTGGTGATGTGCCCGGGACCTTCATGGGTTTTACTCATCATTAACCCCTGCGAAGCTGAGCTGGCTGAGCAGAGGCTTTGTCATGGGGCCATGCCTTATTGCCAGCCTCTCCGAGAAATGGAAGTGTGTGGAAAGGGTGGATAAAAGAGCATCCAGGAGAGGAATATTTTCATACATACAATACGTCTTCTAACCTAGATGATGCTTTCAGCCTGCTGCCAAAATCTACTTAACACATTGCACTAAACTTCTGCTCCCAGATTGCGAAACATCTCACTCTGGGCTGCTATTACTGTCTCCTCCACAGTGAAATGTTCTGCATGATTTAGTTGGCAAAGCATCGAGAAAGAATACTGCAGGTTGGGATGAGCTTTATTCCAGAGTTTACCTATCTAAAATGATTAATGTATGCTTAATAACTTCAAAGATTTCCCATCTCTTCAGAAGGAGGGGGTTTCTTCAAAGCTTTCAGACATAGAGTCTCCCTTTCGAATTGATGAAGGCATGGTCCCAGTGGAGATTTTACATTGCCAGTATGTACTCCTTCAAAGATTTCATTGTTGGCATGCTGTATTTGAAGATTTCCTGCCCTCTGTTACCCGTTCATTTCATTTTTCAAAGAAAAGAAAAAGAAAAAGAACAAGAAAATCATATCATTGGTGTCCCCTTCAAAGCAATTTCATGTCACACCCCTGAACCCTGGAGAGAGGCAGCATACACCAAATTTAGGGGTTTGCTGTAGTGTAATTAGCATCTCTGAGGAAAAGAGCTGCCCTTTCCTAGAAGATTTGTTTTTCTTACTGGGAACTGTCTTTGATGTGCTTTGATTCAATTGCCAGACCATTTTTCAGATTAAATGCTGAACAATAGTAATTCTTCAGCGAGTTCATCATTCAACTGGAAGGTTTTTGGATCAAGAAGGCACCCACTCATAAGTCTAGAAGGATTTAAAGATGCTTGCAAGAATATCAGAGCAAAAACTTCTAGGATTTTTAGAAGCAAAGGAAAATGTTTATCACATGGAGTCGCTAGGACTGTAGGAACAGAGACTAACTTGTTTCCTAGCTGTTTGTGGAAAGAGATGTACGATAGTATATTAACTCCTGGACTGCGTATTTTAAAAGTTTGCAAGGACTGCAAAAATTTATAGCTGCTTCACTTCCACTACTCAGTCCTATCAATATAGTTTAAAGTAGAACTGAGAAAGATATAATTCTTCTAATGGTTTAATCAATTTACGAACACTGCTTTTACTCCTATTTTCCCCTGTGTAATAAATTGTTAATTAGTGTGTGTCAGAAACACATGGAAAAAAAAGTCCCAACCTGTATAGGCTGCTGAGAAAAGGAGGTTATTTCTGAAACTGTACATAGATCTGTGCAAACTGGTAGAGCTGAGATTCCAAAGCATAGTCAGAGTGTCCACATCCCAAATAAACAGTAGTGCTCTGTTGTTTTGAATGCCTATTCTTTCTAGTTGTCCTTTGTTTTGCCCAGTGAGTGCATTCATAGCTCTTCATGGCTCAGTAATTCATGAAATTCTCTTTCCATTAAAAATAAATACTGCATTTTATATCCTTGAGATGGACCCCACACTTGATTGTCTTTTCTATGGCAGTGTATATTGAAAACTATAAAATTATAATACAACTATTAATCCGCTGTATCTGCTTGTACCTAATTTTTATTAAAAATGTATTGTGCTCCAGCTGGCTCATAAATTACAATGCGGTTGAAAAGGCTCCAGTTGGATTACTTCTGAAGGGGAACATATTGAAATAAAGAAAGGCTTACTGATTAATATTTTGACTTTATATACAGTGTTACTAAGGTAGCAGCTTGATTACCATAGAAAAGAATTTGTAGTTAACTATATTGCAGATCTGGTGAATGTAACAATGTGAAACTTGTGGAAAGTGGCATTTACCAAAGAAACCACATTACCATCACTGATCAAATCTTTCATGTCATCTTCTCCTTTTATGAATGACATAAACCCCTACTTTGTTTCAACAGTAAATTAATACATTTATAGGAATGTGGCAGAATCTGGAGTCACATACCATCTGTTCTCTGTCTCTCAGTTGCTACCACTGATTGTTTCTGATAGCCCTTCTAAAAAATGCCTAGAAATAGCTGAAATAACTTTGTCTTTAGTTTTAAGACTATGAGAAGCAAAACTCCTTAATTATGTTTCATTTGGGAAGTAATGGGAAAGGAGAAATGAGGATATTTGGCTTAGAAACAACTAGGGGCCTCCTCTCCCCTTTTGTATGCTTAACAGTCAACACAATTTTGGGGGTAAAATTTATACATTAAAAAACACCTCATGGAACTCTGTGAGTGAACTGAGAAATTTCAACTGAAAGCTGAATTATTCCAGTTCGTGCTTGTTACCTCAGTCCGAAAACACGAGTTAAACTCACATAATGCACCCAGTCATTAAACTGGAGGCTGTGACTGCTCATGGGTGGCAGAAGCTCACCGAAAAAATGAGCTGCTTTCTATAGGCAAATGGGCACACAGGCACTTGGACTACAGCCCCCATGAGGCTTGGTAGCTCCGTTTCCAGCCTGAAACTGTTTGATTTCAGACTATTTTTTTCCCCATAAAAAAAGCTTAGTTTCCAAAAAAGCCCTTTGCATTTTTTGTCTGTCTCACATCTTCTCTCATTCTTTCTCACACGTGCGCACCAGGCTATGCTCCTTTTTAATCAATAAGATGACAGAGAAGGTGAATTTTTTCTTACATTTGTGAGTTAAATGAGAATAAAGCCCCTTTATTGTCTGTACTTTGTTCCTGAAGTTTTGCCAAAAATAATGTTGGCTTTATTAGCTGTGTAGGACTGAAGATGCTATCATGGTGTCAGACCACATACCAAGATGCAGGACTGCATGTGTTTTTAATTTTCCAGTTATTTGCCTTGTCCTTTTTGGTCGACCGAAGCCTCGTGAGAATACCATCAAGCAATGAAAGAGAAATGGAGTATTGGAAACAGCAGTGGCAGCTGCGTAACACAGAAAGAAAAGATCACTTGATGGCTGCCTTCCACAATTTTCTGGGCCAGCCATACAAGGAGATTTACATATGCTCTCTCAAGATGTCGGTGTAAGAACATAAGCATTATCCTTGATGTACCATAATGCTGACTGACAAGATACACACATGATAAGACTACTTTAGAGAGTTAAGTGGTATTCCTTTTGATCACAGGTATTTACAGTCATATGTAAAGCCCAATTCATTCCCTTCTTTATCTGATAGCAAAGAGGCAGGACACAGGATTTAATACAGAGTGATTACGGGGTAGTGAAATAAATAAAAATAACCAGAGAGATTTTGATGCCCTGCAGTATATATGACCTTTCTGCCCACTTGGATAGGCAGGCTCCTGAGGATTTGGTTGATCTATACACATGGCTCCTGGATGAGACACCCCACACAGGGTATGGCCTTGTATCACATCTGAGCTTGAAAAAAGTAATTTATTTGCATTTGTGAGTATTTTTCATTTTTTTATTCATTATATTCCTTTTTTTACAGACAATTCCTCTGCACTTTCAGTCCTTGGTTGCTAAGAGTGTCTGAGCAACAGCTGACTATGGCATCTTCGCTCACGTCTGCACAAAGCTCTTTCTAGTTCTGAGACTATGCAAATGGAGAGCAAACAGACATGTATCAATTAATATGAGACACCGTCACTACGGCAAATCCAACTGAGTAAGGCTGTTTGGGGAAAACATTAAGAAAACCATTCCGATTATGGGAACCTTTGGTTTTTCATTCCTTTCAGAATTTTCACTCCAGCGCATCCCTCCTGCCTTTACTTTGCTTTCTTTCTCTGGCCAGAAGAGGAACACAAGGCACTGAGACCACAACTCCTGTGAGGCAAGAGAGTTACAAGTGCAGACTGAAATTTCTTGGATTTCTAAGGAAAAGAGGAGGAAGGACATCCCACACCAAGAGGATAAATCCTGGGGATTTAAAATTCACATTAAGCTTAATTTTTAAATGTTCAGTTTTCTTGAAATTGAGAATTTGTCTCAATGAATAAAAAGGGGACTAGCTTTACCTTAATATATATCACTTCAGCTTTCTAAATCGTTACTGAAAATACTGTTTCACAAAAATTTTGGGGATTATAATGACAGAATCAGCTGAGGAAATTCCCACCAAAGATTTGTGGGGGTGCCCATGTCCATTATTTACAGAGAAATTAATATGTTCCTTAAGAAAGGTATCACTCATAACTCTCCGTGATAGGACAGTATTAGTGAACCACAAAGCTGAAGACTGGCTGTGGAAGTAGAGCTGAAGTTAGGATTAAATTCACATCAGAAGCGTCTTGCTGGGGAAAGATGATAAGAACCCCAAACACTCCCCATCCCTCCAGTAAAGAGTTGGGGGGGGTCAGTCAGTGCTTTCTAGTGATCTCTCATCTTCATAAGTCAGCAAAGCAATGGCACAGATATGGGTCTTGCAATTCATTCTCTTTGTCCAATTTATGCTTCCTGGACATTGCCAAAGGGTCTGTGTTATCCAGTTCCCACATGCTGTACAATGACACCGGACCGGTGCCTCAGGGGGCTGAACTCTATTAAAGAAGCACCAACACAAGTTTCTTCAGCATAATCCACTAGACCCACTCAGCAGCAGCATCCCGCAGGCAGGTGTGCTGCCTAACATTCCCTAGTGCTGGGATTTCAGGCAGTTTGGTGTATCAAACTGAATTATCTCCAGTGCTGGCCTGACTTGTGTTGGGGACACTCATTCCTCCTCTCCCCAAAACAGCTCCTCCTTTTACTGCAGTCAGAAAGCAAGGCCAGAAGTTCCCTGTGTTCGATGCCTTTTGACATATCCCAGCTTGCAAATGGGTAATGAAATATGGCACCTGCAGGAATGTGTAGCAGTATTAAAAAGGGTGAAATATTAAACAGGCGAAAGAAGCCAGTAGCTATGTGCATTAATTATTGCTTTACTAAAAAATGTCCTAAGGAATTTCAAGCGCACACAGTTCTAGATCTGTGGATGAACAATCCCTAAGTATAGTGTGTGTACGATCCCTAAATATACACTGGTGCCCCTTCAGTCTTGTGATCAACTATTTCAGTGATTCACAAACTATGCACTCATATGATGGGCCATGCTAACTCTGAAGGAGCCTTTTGCTGTGTGATCTGCAGGTAATGGGTCTCTAGGAGATTTTGGAACTGTACCTTTTAATTCATGTTATTGTGCTTTGAAGGTGCACAAAGGCTCAGCACACTTAGATGCACCTCAGAGCTTCCTCAAAACACCTTGGGCTCTGTCCTATACACATCGATTGATGGAGCCATTAAGACCTGAATGGACGAACAGTAATGATTCCATTTGGACCGATCCAATTTCAATGACATTGTCTCATACAATTCCATTAACATTGGAGCTGTTACAACCTCAGTGACAGATTATTATTTCTTTTAAAAAAGGAAAAAGAAATTAACACAATATATTGAATTGCACTGAACTGAGACAATAAATAATGGAATGTACCAGACACTAACCTCTCCCTTCTGTAATTCCAGGAGGAAAAATAGACATATTTACCACAAAGTTGATGACATATGTAGCACTTACCTTAAAATATGTGGCAAATCCTTATAACATATGGGTAGAATTATGAAACTGGCTAGATCTCATATTGGCTGCAATATAACTTCAGGTGTAGAATTAGACAGTATGTATCTATCTATATCTATCTAACAATGGTCATTGCTGTAGTCACTCAGCAAAACACACTGCTAAGTGCGTGCTCTATAATGGAAGAAATGAATTTAAAGAGCTAAGTTTTTCAGAAAGCACAATAGGACCAGTGGCAAAATGAAGTGTGACCTGCCACACCCTACATTAATATGCTAGGCTGATATTTGCATGGACAGAGGAAGGGATGGCAGTGTAAGTGCCAGAAGCCTCCCTCTTCCTCCACGGCTACTTGAGGGCATAATCTAAGTAGTGCCATTCCCCAAGTGGAACAAGAGGTATACCATATTAGATGAACTTGTACCATAAACTTTTCTTTGTCTAAAAGGATTTGTTTTGACTAAGATTTTTATTACTGATCACAATCTCTGCCGGATCCCTACCCCCGATTCATCTGATCCTGATGGGAATTTGCATCGCTCCATTGCTATTAAACAGTACTGGGTCAGTTTGTACTGTCTGAAGAATTTGATGCTAAAAATAGCACATTATTCCTTGAATTGGTTTACTGGATTCAGCTTCAGAATGAATGTCATGATCTTTGAAGATGCTATGCATAGTAGTTATTCCCACTGGATATCCAGCACCTCAAGACACATTTCTTGAATGCACAAGCACGCTCTAGGGATTAATGTAAGGATACCAAGAGGGATCATGCTAAGAAGTTGTGCCTTCCATCTCCATGATATTGTCCACTCCTTAATCCTGGCTAGCATAGGAAGATAACATAGACATATAACACGGGCCACACAGATGAGAGAATGTACAAAGGGAACTTTTTTGAAAGTGGATGCAAAAATGAGGTAGCAGTGAATTTGCAAATCCACTTGTTGCATCCCCTTTTGAAAATGTGTCTTCTTTGCATTTCCTTTCAGCAAAGTTTCCACAGTTTTCTAGCCACCTTGAATAATTCCTGTGTGTTTGTGGTGTGGTAGTTTGCTATCGATTGTATTCAGAGATGGTAAGGCTGTTTGTTCTTTTTCTTCAAGCCCCTCATTTCCAGTTTGCAATGCTGCGGGCATCAGCAGCTCAGTTGCAATTCTCATTTGCAGTAAGCAAAGTGAAGAGATTAGACAGAGGAAGCAAAAATGCCCTTCCTACAGGATTCAGGTGAGTTCAAGACCCCTTACTGATTCTTCCCATTCATTTTATCCTTACATAAAACCCTTTGTCTTCAGTGGAGATAACCGAGTTTACTGCAGCATCAGAAAGCAGATAATCAGATGTGGCTTTTGGCAATGCTTGACAGTACCAGGTCTGATGGAAATGTGATGTTTCCGGCTGCTGAGGGAACTCCCCTAGAGACCCACCATTTTTTTCAAGACTTTCTTGTCAATAAATTTGTTGATTAAATGACTGCCTCCATACTTTGCTCAGAAGTAGTTCATATGGGCCTTAAGTGTTTGACTCAATACCTTTTGCATAGATTTTCTTTATGCTTATTAAACTCAGACAGTTTTATGTTAACAGGGTACAGGATTTTTTTTTTCCTGTAGCCATTTGTTCTTGTGAACAATTGCTTAGTGATTTTTTTATCTGTGTCTTTCCTGCCCTAATCTGAAGCCCTAGAACAATTAAAATAAGTGAATTCCAGACCTTGTGACTTATCTCACATACACATGTATCTGATATAAAAAGCCTGCTCACCAGTGCTTTCCCTTCTCAGGGTGGTGGATGCTCACGGAGATTTCCTCTGAAAATGTCTCGCTCTTGAGTCTAACCTTTCTGTAGCTGAAGCCACAGTCCATTCAGCTTCTCACAATGCCAGAACAGTTGCACACACTGAAAGTGCATCTGTTTGAAATGTAATTAGGCTCATAATGGGAAGTGAGTTTCTGCTTTAATTAGGATGAGAGAACTTCTTTTCTCTCTAATCTTGCAGGACTGCTCTGAGCAGGTCTGCCTATCTATACTTTCCCTTTGTTTGCTTTAAATACGCAGAGAGTCTGCACACAATTATAGGTACCAGAGGGAAAATGTGTGTCTGATATAATGACACGAGGAAAGCAGCCATGTTCCCTGCTCCCAAGGTCTGGCATCCCCTAGACTATCCCTGAAGTGGAGTGAAACACCTTTAATCCTATTTCATGAAGTCCCTGCTGTGCAGGCGGGGCAGGAGGGGGAAGGAAAGAGCAGAATGGGAGAAGTGATGGCAATTTTGGTGGAATTCAACTGCTGTTGACTATGAGGTGTTAACACAAGGCTTAAGCAACTGCCTGATAATTTGCAAGAGCAAAGCTTGATTCTGACAGGAAAAAACCAATAATGCAGAGTTACCACCCTGTCTTCAACCTGCCTGTATCTGCAGTATTATCTTCATCATTTCTACAGATTCGTCTCTGCAGCTGTGGAAATAATTAAAACAACTGGAATGCTTGCGGATGGCTGCTTTTATCATATTGTCTGTAGGCTGTAGATGAGTCTTACTACAGGGAGAGCAGTGGGGTTAATGTTGGCTGTAGATCTGCAAAGCCTTTCTTTGTAATATTCACCTTTTGATATTCTTAAGCTGCCTTTGTGGATCCATTGTTGTTGTTTTGTAATCTCAGGAGTGGTTCAGTGCACACTAAAGCCCCTTTTTCAGCCTCTTCAGGTACTACAAGTAGCAATGGGACTTTTCCCCATCCCTTAATTCACACAGTGGAAGAGTTTTATTTTACTGTAACATTTCTGTTTCATAGGTTAACTGATTAATTTGTAACATTATCACGATACAGGAACTAACACTAAAAAAACCTCTAGCAATAGACGTAAAAAATCCCAAGCATGCGGAGAGATAACATGCTGAGTTCTGGTCAGCAGGGATCTTCACAAATTCTCCTTGCCTTGAGGGAAAAAGAGGGATTCACTATTTTCACTTTCCCTTGTGATCTGACACCATCCATCTCCTGCCAGCAAGAGCTTCCCTCAGACTGCTCAAGAAGGCTTGTGCTCTGGTCCAAGCACTATGCTTGTGTTTATGTATAAACACTCATAAATCACTTTCATTTCAAAGCATTTTTGTACAAATACCAGAATTTTTCATGAGATTTTGATACAATAAGAATCTGAATTTCATTTTAGATCACTTCAAAAGGAGGAAGTTTGTAACATACCCTGTTAGCTTTAGAGAGCCTGGGTTATGTGTGGGGGTTTATGGAAAAATAAAGTTGACTTTATAGTTGGTTTTGTATTCAAACACAGGGGAAGGAGGAAAATAATCAGGTTCCATCAGTGTAACCTATCAGTTTAAAATGGTATCTTTTCTTCCACTTAAAAAGAAATTGGCGTATTCATTTATACATATTGTTAATTATCTTCACTCCGGTGATCTAAGTATTTCTCACAGCTAAATGACTGCAGCATCTTGAATCATCCTGAATACAAAAAAAAAAAAAAAGAAAAAGAAAAAGAAAAGGAATGAAGGCATGCACAAAACATAATGAGATTCCCATGGGTTTAAAAATGTCTCTGTATATTCTGGGCTTCTATAAAGCCATTTAAATGAAAGAAGTATTTAAAAAAAAAAAAAGAAAAACTCTTTGCCTTAAAGATGCACACAGACATAAAAACTTATTCCCCATGGAAATTGTGCCTTTAAATGACATTTCACTTTTATGAACAGTTTTATTACAAAATAGATTTCCTGCAGCTAATTTCATCAGCTGTCCCACTCTGCTGCTACTTTCCACTGCCTCTCTAACTTCTTGTTATCTAAGTAAGGGTACATTAATTGCTATATGATGTAAGAGAGTTGGCTGTGTGCCAGAGCCCTAAGCAGGGAGGTATTGTGCCTAGCAGGTCTCACTGAAGATGCCTGCACACAGCTGACTGTGGTAGCAGTATTTAAGCAATATTTCCATGTGATGGATTAAGTGTCATTGATGGATGTGGGTAATGGTATCTCCTGAGTGTCATTTTAACAAGACATATATGTTGTTGGAAGTATTTCACAAGTCTTTGTAATAATGCATTAGCCTCTCTGAGAAGGAATAAGTGATTAGTAGCACTAATTAGAAAGTTCTTGGAGACAGACTTTGCTTGATAAAGTACGGTGTGAGCTTTCAGTCTTTAACAATAATACAATGAGTTCAAGGTAGAATCAATCTAGGAGGGTGATTGCACAGATGGCATTAAAAATTATACATCCCTTATTAATATATTGATTTGCATTCTAAATTAAGCAATGACATTTAATAAACAAGAAAAAGAAGAAGGGAATTTTTTTTTATTATATTTGCTGTGTGAGTGATGTGTAGTTCAGTTTCAGAGTGAGGAGTTTAATCTTCTGTTATCTGCAGCAAGACCTGCATTTACAGAAAAAGAAAAAGAGAGAGAGCAGGAGAGAGGGAATTACCTAGTGCCTGGGAAAGCTCATTATCTTGGATCTGGGTGGGCTGGGAAGCCTTTCACAAACATTGCTAGTCATTTCTTTTCTTTCTGTGTGGCAAAAGTGAAGAAGAAATCAATTTCTCATTCTGCAATTTCCATTTTCAATTACCAAAGCTGGGAGAATCTTGGAAATGGATGAGAAATGGATAATATTTATGGTTCCATTCAAAATGTTCACCCACCTGGACCAGCCCTCACTGGGAAATAACCCTGAACCCAGCCATCAGGAGACCACACGCTCTCTTTGCAGAACTGGGCTAGAGGCAATAGCTAGATATCTCTACCTTCAAACCCACGTTAGCTTCGAGTGGCTCAAGAACCATTTAATTCCATCAAATCACATCACAGCAGGGGCAGTAGCTGGAGCCCCTGCATGGAAGGAAAATAAGTCTGGATCTATGGAACCATCCAGCTACAAAGTCACTTTGTCTCATTCCAGTCCTTGCCTGAGCTTGCTATATGACAGCCCTTAAACCTTTTGCATTGCAGGGTTGGTAACATCTGTATGTTGTTATTCTTCTCTTGCAACCCCAATGAACAGCTATTCCTGCACTGGAATTTGGGATAGCAGGCCAGGTATTTGGGTCAGTGCCTCTGCTGAAAAAATTGCTCCATTCAACCAAAAAAAAGGTGTCAGGATCCTCAGGATGGAGATGTCACAAGGGAACACTGCATGGTGGAGGTCCACATTAGCACACGTGCTCGGTGTGCCTGAGTCAGTGACTGTCACTGGACAAGTGCTCTCATCCTGTATTCTTATGGACTTGTCCTGCTGACTGGTATACGCCATAGCAGAAACACAGATGAGTAGTATGCAGTTCTGATATATTTTGCTTCATCTTTTTTCACACAAATATCCCTTTGTGAAGTTGCTCAGTTATTAACTCCATTCCAAAAGGGACAACACAAACACTCAGCCACAGGGGAGCTGGTTTCTGCCCCAGCTGCCTGAGGAATGCAAAGCAGAGCAGGACACAGCAGCAAAGGTGTGGGGGGTGTACACCGTGCGAAGGGAAAGGAAGGGTTACAGTCCAGGGCTGAGCAATTTGCCTGCCTAGAGATGTCTGTGGAGAAGATGCCTGTGCTCCCCGAGTGCACAGTCTGTGTGTGCCTGTGGGCTGGGCAAAGAAGATGAATCTGCAAAAGTGTAATATGGCTGTCAGAAACACCAGATATTCAGGCAGGATTAAATTCTTGTATATTCTGGGTGCAGAGCCATGGTCATCATCAGCAGGAGGGGAGTGTGACTTCGTATCTTCAGGGTTGCTACCCAAACTACCCAACTGCTGCTGAGACATGCCTTTAGAGAAACACCTATCCACTGAGTCTTACCTATGCTCTTTTTGCTTGTTAAAACACAGAGTTAGACACAAAGATACAGTGTCAAAAACATCTTTATTTGTGATATAAATATTCTTTTTCAATATTATCTTGCATATGCAGCTTGGGACTAATCTTAAAGAAAGGTCTTTTCTGTCCGTTGCTCCTAGAGGTTCAGCTCCCTTTGCTCCTTTGTCCTATTGGACTCAGTTTGAGAACTCTTGTATTTAACTATTATTTGAATTATTCTTCAAGATTTGGATAGGGGTACATCATACACATGCCAAGCGATAACAGCTCATTTGTGACCTCCACAATGCCAGATGTGCCATAGCTCCATGTTCAAGTAATTGCACAGCAAGCCAGTGTAACCTGCCTTCAGACAACACGGACACATTGAAGGGGACACAGAGGCTGCAGGTAAAGTGGCCTTCAGGTGTGCTTCCTTCCCATGGAAACAAGTTTGGGATCTGATACAACCTCAGATCTCAGCCTGAAACAGAGTTGGGATGCGGCTGAGAGAGGCACCACGTGTGGGAACTCGTAAGCTCACCCACAGGTCTTCCACGCCAGGTAGAGCAAGGTATGCTCGAAAGAGCTGCTTCTCTATATGCTAGCAGAAGTTGCCACATTGAAACACAAAGGTTGTGAGACTGGTGCCTGCCTCTCCCTTTGGTCTCTCTCTGGTGTTATGTACGCATGCCTATCATCACATGCATTAGGCTCACATTCAGTCCTTCAAATCATCTGTCTACAGGGTGGGATCAAAAGTCAACTTTCTGCTCCTTAGGGAAAACCGTGTGTTTTGGGGTAGGATCTCTCTTAAGCTTCTCTGCATTGACGGAGGCTTCACAGCATAGCATGTATCACCTGCTGAGGTAAAACAAGCTGGAGAAGCTCTCAGTGGCACAGGACATCTGGGTTTATGAGGAGGAAAGTGGTAGGCTGGGAAAACAGGTGTTCAGAATTGAAGCTGAGCCTTTTAAGAATTACATTTTTAGCAGATGCTCAGGACTGAGTTCTGCTGATTGATAATTAGCAGGACGGGCATGAGAAACCTGCTCTGGCCGTGAGTGCCTTTTGAAGATTCTGCATTTCTGATGAGTTATTCAGATCATTTTGAGAGAAGACTTTCTTTTCACAGGTTAAAAAAAAAGGCAGATGGTTTCTATTGCAAAAAAACACACCAAAAAACATCTGCTCAGCTATTTCCCTCAGAATTTTTGTAGCCTGTCCCCTGAATGCCTGACTGCAGACCTGGCACGCTTTGGTTTTGATGTCTGAAGTTTATGGCATAGCAAGGCACAGAGGTTTAACAACTCATTCTGTATGTGCTAGGGAGAAACTAAAGACTGCACCCTGCAAGGAAGAAACAGGGTCAGTAAATGTTAGCAAATCCTCTTAAGAAGGCTGAGTCAGAACTGAAAGCCCCTCTTTAATCAAAAGATTTCTCCAAATCTTGTCTTGTCCTGAAGATGAGAGACAAGTAAAAACTCTCCAAGGAATTATTTTTTTAAACTAGAATTCTGCTAAATTTTGGATGCCAGCCCATGCTTAAAAATTAGGCAGCTGATTTCAAGTATCTTTTCAGATATTTTTGTGAGAAATAGAGCTGTTTACAGGAACACATATGCACGGGAGGCCTTATTAAAGGAAGGAAAATATCTTTTATGAACACTTTCAAGTATCAAAAAAGAAGGACACCAATGTGTAGGAAAGTAGTGGGAGCTATAAATAACTTTATGTTTGAATATAAAGAAGTTATGAGCTTGTTTAAGCATAATGGATGGTGGTCAGAAGATAAGCTTTGAAAACCCAGGGTAGAGGGAATTTCATAGTGAATTTATTTGTTTCAGTCTGTTTATTCCTCTACCATTCTGTGCAGGAGGGTCAGAAGGGCTGTTGGGAGACATGAGTCAGGTTTAAAAGCTCTCTATTTTGTCTCTACTACTTGCTGCCTTCGGAAAAACATAAGTAAAAAAAAAACCCAAAAAGTAAACCTTGATATACAATCTCCAACAGGTGGAAAGACAAGTGATAAGCTGGCCTCACAGGCTCCTTCTTGCCCAGGTTTCTCACTGCAGAATAACCCACTCTTGAGAGGAAGGATGGAGAGCTCCTCTCTGTTCGCCTCTCTCTACTTCCCCTGAATCTCAGATCAACCTCTGCCTTCATGATTAATTCCCCTTGGGAAGAAGGAGCAGTAGGTTCAAACCCTTGTTAAGAAGGACATGGTGATATGAATCAGTTAGCACTCCTGGCACAACACACTCATTCCTAGCAGTACCTGTCTTAAAGGACAGTGTTTGCAAGGTGTTTCGAGCAGGTGTGCATAGTTGTAAAATATGGCCCTCCTCCCTCCTATTGTTCAGTCTCTGAGAGTACCTTTGTGAATACAGCCATCTCAAAAAGTAGTCTGCAGTTTTCCATGTCATTTGGCCCTTGCATAGAACTTGATTTTGTATGGAGATCTGCACTTCATTGTGTCACAAATACAAAAATTATGAAGCCATTTTTCATTAATGAATATGTGTACTTCATCAAAACAATAGCTTTTGCAAGAAACAGAGAAAAATACTTGGAAAGGTAGCATTCATTACCTGGATGTTCAAACACTATGGATCTGAGTCTAAACAGGTTGTGATAATCTCCCCTTATAGCTAACAGAATAATCTATTTTTCTGTGGTTTCCTCTCGTACAAAACTAAGCGTCAAAGAAAGATAAAGAAATTGCACCCCATAAGTGTGAAATCTCTTTGTTGACTATAAAGGTTTCCTAGGGTGACTGGCTCAGACTTGTGCATGTAGCTTTTACCTATCTTAAACTAGGACACATAAATCCAACCTGCAGTGTCTGAGCCCGGCTCTTTATGTTGGCAGTTTTGAAAGATAACAGGCACAGATGTCCACGTAATATGCAGCATACGTAGCACAATGTATAACAAGTGTATCTCCAAGATATGAAGAAGCAAGACTCTCTTCACTTGATCAACTTGTGGAGGGGCTCCTTTCTGCCTTTGATGGACACCAGCTTTCCTACAGTACAGTCAAGGCTGTCATTAACATTTTGATCCTGACTCCTTGCATGTATATTCTTCAGCTTTTTAGTTTTGGATCAGGTTGTTCTTTTGAAGAACATATTCTGGGTTTTTTTCTACTTACCACACTTTGACTTATGTTAAAGAGCAGTCCTAAACCACACAAATTGGATTTCTTTTTGGCTGAAATGAAACTGGAAGATATGTTCCAGATGTGCACCAGTGTGCAACTGCTAGAGGGAATTCAATCCGTGACACCAGAGCTCCTCAAGAATGAAAGCCCCTTACACCACTGTAATATGGATATCGGGTGCTCAGCATCAGCGGTTTAATTCTGCAGACCCACTCCTGCTGGACTGCACTACTTGTTAATGTAGAAGAGTCTTTGTAGTAAGGCCTTCCTAAAGTTTGGGATGCTCAACGCTGGAATTAAATGAAGCTGATCTTTTCTCAAAGTAAAAATGGATGAACCTCTCAAAATCCTTCAGCTTAGCTAAGCACTGCAAAACGCAGGTATTTTTCCTCAACCTTATGTGTCTCAAAAGCTGTGCTGAAAATATAACAAGATTACTCCACCCAGAACAGGAACTACTTATAAAAGTCACTGGGGAAAAAAAGGTACAGAAATTGCTTGTTTAGTGGTTTGGGGAGGGTTGGGGTGGTTGGGTTGGGGTTTTTTGGATACTCTGGATTTGGGTCGCTTTTTCTTCAAATCTGCCATCATTCATCCATCCAATCCGAAAATAATTACATCTTGTTTGATAAGGTAACCCTAAATGATATTTTGAAATATGTATACAGGTGACATTTAACATGGGACAAAAGGTAAAGGTTAAAGAAGAGATCTGAGGCATGGTTTTACCAGGCAGGACTGATGCTGTTAAGAGACCCGTATCACTTCTATGGCTCCTATGGCTTACATAGTACAGTTTATCTGACAGGCGTTGTCATATCTAAGAAGTACCAAGCCTGTAGTTTAATGAAATCCATCACAACCAGGTAGACCTTTGCTTTCAGGCAGTCTCTGGGAAGAGTTTCCTTATGTCATTTGAACAAAATCCACTTTTTCCTGAAAACCAGGGAGCAGTTTTTCTAAAGCACGAGCTGTGTGGAAAGGCTTGTATACTTCTCCTTGAGTGGAGCCTGCTTGTGCACTTGATATAAATTTAATCATTATACATGCCATTCTTTTTTATTAAAATAATAACATCTTCCAGGCAATCAAGCTGAGTTTCTTGAAACTCAGCAGTTTTACCTGCTTATTTATGGTAACATCAAAGTATGGGCGCTCTCATTACAGTCTGTAAATAACCAGGGTTATGTCCTTGATCGGTGAAATATTAGAGTGTTGTGTGAGTGGGAGTGTCTGTCTGTTACTCATGGGAGGCTATAAAGTGCACAGAAAATAATTACCTTTTTTTTTTTTTTTAGTATTTTTGATAATACAGTCATCCTTTACTGATGGGGTATCTATCATGATCTGCTGGTCTTTTATATTGTCTTCCACAACATCTTAAACAGAAGCTGAAGAAGTCCTCAGGCTGCACAACATGTTTCCCTGCATATTTAATCCCACAGACAAGTCCATGCAGAGCAGAAGGACACCACCCTGTCCATTTTCATGCATTAAGTGCTGGAGAAAGGGTGTCGGGGAACAGAATAAGGGTTTGCTGGTGAAGTCCTGTTGCATATCACTTCAGTGCAATCTTTGTAGTGTTTTTCCACCCAGTGACAGATCAAAAAGCTTATATACATCAGGGGTATGCTGAGAGGAAACATTTAAAGGTGACAGCTGGCAGTGGTGGCTCTACAGTTGCTCAGTTCTATGAGAGCTGTGAGCCCCACTTGTAATCTAGGGTTTTACAATAACTCCCGGACCTGCAAGGGATGGAGATTGCCCCTGCACAACTCTGAGCTCCTGTTGAAAAGGACGCACTATATGAAAACCAAAGAACTGCAGGAGGAAGCTTTTTAGTGAGCTGGGAAGCTGGACCTCTGTGGGGCTACGTTGGAGCTGTTCCATAGGTGATGCTGGCACCCACGTAAGCGAGGACATAAAATCAACCTTGAATATCCACGTCTGCATCACTACGAGAGAAAACTGTGCCTATGTGGTAATACAAATGGCACGAAGTGGAATTCAGTTTGGGTCTGGTTGCTCTTACCAGCCTTGGGCTAACATGTTCTACCATAGGTAGATGTAGTCATGGGTGGTATTGTCTTAAGCTAATCTGCTCCTCCTTTGCACCATACATGTACATGAGCAGGAGCATTTGTGCTCTCAATTACCTCATCTCCAAGGATGAGGAGTCTTAATAGCGTGCTTTACTTGGCCATACCCAATAATTAGCCATCACATTTGCAATTGTTCATCATTTCAGTATTCATTCATTTTTCATCATTTACCCTGGAGATGAGGTGTTAGGGGTAGAAATGTGAAATCCATTGCCAAAATACTCATCCTGCCAACACAGTATCTGTGATATTTACATTTGTGATGTATTGATGAGTAAAGCTGAGATTTTTGGGTGGGAGAGATTCATGGGCAAAGGCCTGAAATGGTGTGAGAGCTTCTAGAAATGTTAGGTCTGCAGGGAACGGGATATGAGGTTTCTGCCACTCCTTAGCAGATCATTAGTACATTGTGTGAATATTTGTGTGTCCTCCATCCTCAGAGTTCCACCAATATTTGCTGTTTTACCTGTAGCTAGTGCTTCATTTTAGCATTTCTCTGAACATTAAATGTCCTGAGCAAATGTACTGACACAGCACAGCTTGTTACAAAACTGCCCACTCTTTATATAGAGATGTGTAAATTGCTTACATTATTCTTCTTTCCTTTCTGACCTCTTTCTCTATATTTTTGTTCTCATTTAGCTGTTCTCACACAATGACACACGCTAAGTGTTCCCTTCAGCATGTGAATGTCAGGATAACCTGAGGTTAAATTATAGCTTGCTAAAGAGGAGCCTTGAACCATGTGATGTTATGCTTCCATTCCTTTCTTGCTGGGGGTGGGGGTAGGGGGCAGAGGGATGAGGAGGAGGTTTAGTGGCAGCATGTAATGAAATATCCAGATTCTAGCTTTGTGATTTTGCTCTTTATTCACACTCTCACTTAAGGTGTACGCCACGCTTGCATGTGTGTTAAACAACATCTGAAGAAGTTGGAATACATTAGCATTTTAAGTAACATGAAAATGTACAGGGTACCATCTGGGACTCTGCAAGTTGTAATACGAAGAAACAAGTTGTATTTAAAAGCTGCATTTAATGTTTGGAATAAAATCTGTGTTTTCTTAACAGCTGAGAACAAAACATTTTCCAAAACAAGGCTTAGCTGCCTGGGCTCTCCCTGGCAGCCCGATGCTGTGTGAAATGGGGAAGGAGGGTCCCACTTTATGCAGTTTTCCTCCCTTGATGGGAGGAAAAGTCTTGATGGCTTTTTTGGTTTGCTTACTTTTCCACTCTGTAGGCAATGTTAGGTTCTCACGTGCTGTGCTACAAAAAATCAGTTTCAGAGGAATTTACCTGAAAAACCTTTGTTTTGCTGATTCCTTTTTAAGGTTCACTTGCCCACAGCTGGGCATCAAGCCTCTCCACCTTGTCTAGCACATCTGGGGAGGAGGTGTTCTCCTGTGAGCAGTCCACTGCTCTCAGTACATCACTTCACTTCTCTGTGCTAGTGACTGATTTTGTCCTGTTTTTACTTACCTGTCAAATAAGTGTACTGCTACTTCACTCAGAGGTCTACACATGGAAATCACTGTATTAGAAAAAAATGACAAGTGAAAATTAGACCAATTAAGAAGCTTCTCTGCTCTGATGTTTTCTTATGATGAGCTTTGTCAAAGCTGTGTTTCAGGGTAGACGTGAAGGATCCACACACACCAGCTCGCCTTGGTCAGTCTCAAAGTGAATTGATCAGAGCTCATGAGTGTAACGGCCAGCTTAATTGAGGATAGGTTCTTCTGCTCATGTTATTAGATTTACATACACGCTTGATTATTAACACACAGAGCATGCTGGAGATAATCTTCTGGCATTGAATATGATGAATATGTTCCTCGTTTCACTCCAGATTGATGCCCCTGGCATTTGTGTGCTTAGAGCTAAGCATGCTCTAGTGCACTGCTAAACTTAATCCTGGAGGATTCCTAAGGCAGGCTCCTGTGAAACATGTAACCCACAACACATAGTAAGATGGCAAAGCAAGAAAGTTTTATTACCAGCCTATAGATAGCCAACATAGGTCTTGTATCTCTTAATATGGCTCTCACCAAAGAAGACTTTGTACCATGCAACATCACTACACAGTCTCGATGTCTGCAAAAAACCACTTACCTCTGCTCTGGCTTTGGATGTCACCCAGGCAGTAAAGACGGCATGGGTCTGCTTTTGCAAGGGAAGAGGTGTGCCTTCTGAAATGGGGTCTGGGCTGTCCAACAGGGGAAGCAACTGGGAAGTAAGAAGGGAGGTGGGCTGGGTGCAGGGCTGGGTCGTTACCCACTCATCCTCCCATGGCTGAGCTGGGCTAGACACCAGCATCCGTGCTGGTTAAGGTTATGGGGCATAGTTTGTGCTTCTGGGGAAATGGATATAGGGTTGCTGAGAGCAAATCAGAGAATGACTAGATGTATTTTCCCACAAGCTCCACTTTCTCTGCTGGGTAATAACTGACTACCTGTAATTGGTAAATCAAAGGTCTTGTTGTTTTAAAGCAGAAGAACAGTGCATCCAGGAGTACAAACCCTAAATAATGAATAATAAGAATAATGTTATTGAACAGCTGCAATGCTGCAGTGAGTACTTAAATGTCAGCTTTAAAAACCTATATGCCAAATATATCTTCTCTTGGAGAGAATATTTACCTTAATGTTCATTAATGAAAAATATAGCTAAAAGATTTATAATTACAGTGGTATACTTAGAAAGGATTTACAAGTATCAATGTACCTACTGAGCTGAAAGAAAATCCATTAAGTTTTGTTCCTTTAAAAATGGCTGTTGTCTTCCCTGTTCCCAAATAAAATAATATGAGTAGATGTTTTTCCTGTGAACATTCATTAAATGCTCATCAGGCATAATCTAAGTGACAACAGAGCTTCAAGACACAAATCACTCTTATGTATCGTCATGCTGGATCATTCATTTAAATATATACTTGTCTCTCTTCTTTTTTTTAATGATGCCTTTTCTGTTGCAAGAAGAGATGTTTGATTGCTCTTTACAGGTAAAATTTTTTTTACCCCTTTTTAAAAATCATTAACATAATAGACGAGTGACATTTCTCCATTTAAATGACGCACAAATAAGACAGAGAATTTTTAAAGACATTTTGCCCTTGTTCTTTTAACGGAAATAATTCTTTAAAACAAATTGCCTGAAGTTAAAGGATGTTATTGCCCCCCTCCCCCAAATAAACTTCTTTTTACAAGGAAAACCTGCATATAAATGAAATTTTTTAGTCTACAGAGAATGGAGAAAACGAAATAAATTGAATGAACATGGACTATTAAAGAAAATTAGGAGCATACGCTGCTTTTTTGAAAAGGCTCAAACATTAGCTATAAGTCTTTTAAATCGGCTGATTGTTGGCGGAAGCATGAAATGAGGTAGGCATGATATGCATAAAGTAGACTCCAGATACATTACTACATTTATCACACGAGTGTTGAAGGGAACAGCAAGGATTTTCCTAAAAGGAAAACAAGGCAGGGAGGAACATTTACATTGTCTGATGTGGAGAAAAGGATGATATAAATTCCATTTAGAGGTCAGCCTGTCATTGCCCTAACTCAGCTGCTTGGTAAAGGGGAGGGAGTTGGCTTAGCAAAATCTCTCCACGTGCTATTGCATTCATGGTGGTGGAATGAAAAACCACAAGAGACCTTTCTCTGAAATGGGAGCAACTGCTCAATGAACCCATTGCTTGAATGTTGTCAGCCACCAATGCTGCACATATACATTATTGTGCTTTCGGGGATGCTGTTGTTAGTGCCCACAGCACAATGGAGATTTTAAATCCTGAAGCCAGCCTGTCTCAGAAAAAGTGGGTGCCTGGCTATGGCTCCACAGACTGTCTTGGGTGTCTCATCTGTGTGCCATCCTGAAGCAATGACAGATTGTCCTGAAGCAGCAGGATTGTGAAGTCCTCTGCCTGCTCCAAGGATTGCTGGTTGTAGGAGTATCTTCCTTGCATAGGAGGGGAAGAAAATGTGGACACCCTCCAACTTGAGGATTTGCATGAAGGCAGCTAAGCCAGCTGCAGAGACTGGGCTGCTGAACTAGATACTAATCTAGAGTCACCACTGATCTAATTGAAGACAGTTATACCCATTTTTATATGTATCAGAGTACAGGTGCCTATATCCCATGAGTCCATCACTCTATTTTGCGTCTCCCTCCCCTTCTCCCCCTTGGGGAGGAGCGGTACATCAGCAAAGCACACAAATCAAGGTTACCGATCTCTTTCTTTGCATTCACTTACTCTCTTGATAGCCATTTTTCCCCTCTCCATGGATCACTTTACTATAATTTAAAGTCATCATCC